>NC_034176.2:67536267-67851267 GCF_002021735.2 Oncorhynchus kisutch
CATTTGGGTTTCCAGTCTTAAATTGAATTCATCTATTTATTCTATTCCCCAGACAATGGCACAGTCCCCGAACGTTGCCATGAATACAAATAAAGGACTGAAATTAAACCTCAGTTATTGACTGTATGTATCATCTTAAATGCAAAATGAAACACTTTGACAAGGTTACACAGTCTGATCCAGTGGTCCATGAAAGAAACGGTGAGAACAAGTTGTGATTTCTCTTCACTTTGCTCCACCTTTAATTAGTCTCAAAGAAGGTTCAAGGCAATATAAAATAGTTGATTGTAATTCTCAACAAACAAACATTCCTCGCTTATTCCCCAGCACGCTGGTGCTGAAGCAAATCCAATTTCGCCCCATGTCTCCGAGCTGCTATTGGGGGGGGGGGGGGGCTGACTTCACCAGTGTGACTAGCTACATTTAATTCCCCTCCGGAGTTCACAGCTCTGTCGCACACAGCTCGCTAGCTAACTCTCCAGGCACTCTGATTTGACTTAAGCAGTTTACAATCACGCTACAGAGGGAGGAGGGGAACCCGGGGCCCTGCGATGGAGAAGTATGGAGAGGTATAGCTGGTGCTGCTTGCTGTTAGTGTGTGTAGAGTGTGTGTAGAGTGGGTTTAGTAAGGCTACTGTGGAGTGAGGTACGAGGAGTAGAGAGTATGCAGTATTTAGGTTTAGTGGGAGGATGTAGCTGTAGCAAAG
Organism: Oncorhynchus kisutch; assembly: GCF_002021735.2. Lineage (NCBI taxonomy): Eukaryota > Metazoa > Chordata > Actinopteri > Salmoniformes > Salmonidae > Oncorhynchus > Oncorhynchus kisutch. Next base: position 67,536,975 of record NC_034176.2, read on the forward strand.
GTGTAATAATGTTGTGGTGTTTTAAGGGTGTAGTGTGCATGTAACAAGGGTGCAGTCAGGCAAAACAGTGTTCTAGATGGGGTGCTGCTGTCTGAGAGCCTAGTCTGAGAGTCTCAGCCCAGGTGGTTCTCGGTGGCAGATAGTATCTGTGTAGTCAGTTTACACTGTCTCTATGATAAGGACATGGATAGTCTCTGCTGCTACTTCCTCTGCTTATTCTTATGTATGACAGCAGCTCATATCACTGGATAAATTATGGAAAAATCTCAAGGCACAGTGTGAGATTTCAAAGGCAGGACAATTTGTTCATGTGCCAATATTTAATGCAGTAAGAATGGTCAATTTAGGTATAGGAAAAAGACAAATGCCAATGTCCAAGACCATTACAAGAACCTGGATAATTTTCATGGTAATTTCCACTTTTGAGTCAGATGTGAGCAGGATTTTCTGAGTGAGATGAATCTACACAGATCAAAGCTTTGGCCATGGTTATCTGACACTAAAGGCCTTGGTATCTGACACTGAAGGGTTTGGATGAGAGGAAAATAGTAGGAGGGCACTTTTCAGACAAATTACATTAAATTGCGGCAGCATTCTAGAGAAATGGCTGTGTGAGAACGGCAAGGCATCAAACATGGTGTTTGACCAAAGGTCAAGTATGATAAGGAGAGAATACCAAAAGGCCCGTGTAGAAGTCTCTCTGTACCATTACCCTGCTAGCTGATTGTCCACGAACAGACACTCAGAGGGTGGCTCTGAGAGATGTATGCGGAGTCTGGTCTGTCTGGTCTGGGACTGATGCTACATGCTGAGTGACGAGTCTGCCTACCTATCTGTCTATGTCTTTGTCTGCCTAGTGCCACAGGAGGTTGTAAGCCTATCTGGTGCCACAGGATGCAGTCTGCCTCCCATGGGGATTTTGCCATTTTCTGTTATGATTGATGTCTAATGCAGCCTGACACATTTCTCATGGGCCACATCACCCAAACAAATCAAATATATTTATGAAGCCCTTCTTACATCAGCTGATATCTCAAAGTGCTGTACAGAAACCCAGTCTAAAACCCCAAACAGCAAGCAATGCAGGTGTAGAAGCACGGTGGCTGGGAAAAATGCCCTAGAAAGGCCAAAACCTAGGAAGAAACCTAGAGAGGAACCAGGTTATGAGGGGTGGCCAGTCCTCTTCTGGCTATGCCGGGTGGAGATTATAACAGAACATGGCCACGATGTTCAAATGTTCATAAATGACCAGCATGGTCAAATAATAATAATCACAGTAGTTGTCGAGGGTGCAACAAGTCAGCACCTCAGGAGTAAATGTCAGTTGGCTTTTCATAGCCGATCATTGAGAGTATCTCTCTACCACTCCTGCTGTCTCTAGAGAGTTGAAAACAGGTCTGGGACAGGTAGCACGTCCGGTGAACAGGTCTGGGTTCCATAGCCGCAGGCAGAACAGTTGAAACTGGAGCAGCAGCATGGCCAGGTGGACTGGGGACAGCAAGGAGTCATCATGCCAGGTAGTCCTGAGGCATGGTCCTAGGGCTCAGGTCCTCCGAGAGAGAGCGAGCGAGAGAAAGAGAATTAGAGAGCATACTTAAATTCACACAGGACACCGGATAAGACAGGAGAAATACTGCAGATATAACAGACTGACCCTAGCCCCCCACACAAACTACTGCAGCACAAATGCTAGAGGCTGAGACAGGAGGGGTCAGGAGACACTGTGGCCCCATCCAATGATACCCCCGGACAGGGCCAAACCAGCAGGATATAACCCCACCCACTTTGCCCAAAAAGATCTCCGTCATGGCACAACCCAAGGGGGGGGCGCCAACCCAGACAGGAAGACCATGTCAGCGACTCAACCCACTCAAGTGACGCACCCCTCCTAGGGACGGCATGGAAGAGCACCAGTAAGCCAGTGACTCAGCCCCTGTAATAGGGTTAGAGGCACAGAATCCCAGTGGAGAGAGGGGAACCAGCCAGGCAGAGACAGCAAGGGCGGTTCGTTGCTCCAGAGCCTTTCCGTTACCTTTACACTCCTGGGCCAGACTACACTCAATCATATGACCTACTGAAGAGATGAGTCTTCAGTAAAGACTTAAAGGTTGAGACCGAGTCTGCGTCTCCTACATGGGTAGGCAGACCATTCCATAAAAATTGAGCTCTATAGGAGAAAGCCATGCCTCCAGCTGTTTGCTTAGAAATTCTAGGGACAATTAGGAGGCCTGCGTCTTGTGACCGTAGCATACGTGTAGGTATGTACGGCAGGACCAAATTGGAAATATGGGTAGGAGCAAGCCCATGTAATGCTTTGTAGGTTAGCAGTAAAACCTTGAAATCAGCCCTTGCCTTAACAGTGTAGGGAGGCTAGCACTGGAGTAATATGATCAAATTGTTTGGTTCTAGCCAGGATTCTAGCAGACGTATTTAGCACTAACTGAAGTTTATTTGGTGCTTTAGCCGGAAAGTAGAGCATTGCAGTATTCTAACCTAGAAGTAACAAGCATGGTTTTATTTTTCTGCATCATTTTTGGACAGAAAGTTTCTGATTTTCGCAATGTTACGTAGATGGAAAAAAGCTGTTCTTGAAACAGTCAAGATATGTTCATCAAAAGAGAGATCAGGGTCCAGAGTAACGCCATGGTCCTTCAGTTTTATTTGAGACGACTGTACAACCATCAAGATTAATTGTCAGATTCAACAGAAGATCTCTTTGTTTCTTGGGACCTAGAACAAGCATCTCTGTTTTGTCCGGATTTAAAAGTAAAAAGTTTGCAGCCATCCACTTCCTTATGTCTGAAACACAGGCTTCGAGCGAGGGCAATTTTGGGGCTTCACCATGTTTCATTGAAATGTACAGCTGTGTGTCATCCGCATAGCAGTGAAAGTTAACATTATGTTTTCGAATGACATCCCCAAGAGGTAAAATATATAGTGAAAACAATAGTGGTCCTAAAACGGAACCTTGAGGAACACCGGCATTTACAGTTGATTTGTTAGAGGACAAACCATTCACAGAGACAAATTGATATCTTTCTGACAGATAAGATCTAAACCAGGCCAGAACTTGTCCATGTAGACCAATTTGGATTTCTAATCTCTCCAAAAGAATGTGGTGATTGATGGCATCAAAAACAGCACTAAGGTCTAGGAGCACGAGGACAGATGCAGAGCCTCGGTCTGACGCCATTAAAAGGTCATTTGCCACCTTCACAAGTGCAGTCTCAGTGCTATGATGGGGTCTAAAACCAGACTGAAGCATTTTGTATACATTGTTTGTCTTCAGGAAGTTAGTGAGTTGCAGCGCAACTTCTTCTAAAATTTTAGCGAGGAATGGAAGATTCGATATAGGCCGATTTAGTTTAAAAAAATATATTTTCTGCATTGAGGTTTGGCTTTTTCAAGAGGCTTTATTACTGCCACTTTTAGTGAGTTTGGTACACATCCGCTGGATAGAGAGCCGTTTATTATGTTCAACATAGGAGGGCCAAGCACAGGAAGCAGCTCTTTCAGTTGTTTAGTTGGAATAGGATCCAGTATGCAGCTTGAAGGTTTAGAGGCCATGATTATTTTCATCAGTGTCAAGAGATATAGTACTAAAACACTTGAGTGTCTCCCTCTCTGTCTCTCTCTGTCTCTCTCTCTGTCTCTCTCTCCTGGCAGAGTTGTGCAGACTCAGGACAACTGAGCTTTGGAGGAATATGCAGATTTAAAGAGGAGTCCGTAATTTGCTTTCTAATGATCATGATCTTTTCCTCAAAGAAGTTCATGAATTTATTACTGCTGAAGTGAAAGCCATCCACTCTTGGGGAATGCTGCTTTTTAGTTAGCTTTGCATCAAAAATGTATCAAAAATAAATGTAGGATTGTTCTTATTTTCCTCAATTAAGTTGGAAAAATAGGATGATTGAGCAGCAGTGAGGGCTCTTCAATACTGCACGGTACTGTCTTTCCAAGCTGTGGCGCCATTTCCGTTCCAATTTTCTGAAAGCTTGCTTCAGAGCTTGGGTATTTTCTGTATACCAGGGAGCTAGTTTCTTATGACAAATGTTTTTAGGGGTGCAACTGCATCTAGGGTATTGCGCAATGTTAAATTGAGTACCTCCGTTGGCTGATTTTTGTCCTCTGACGTCCTTGGGTAGGCAGAGGGAGTCTGGAAGGGCATCAAGTAATCTTTGTGTTGTCTGAGAATTTATAGCACGACTTTTGATGCTCCTTGGTTGGGGTCTGAGCAGATTATTTGTTGCAATTGCAAACGTAATAAAATTGTTGTCCAGGGTTATGAGGAAAAACATTAAGATCCACAACATTTATTCCAAGGGACAAAACTAGGTCCAGAGTATGACAAAACCCACTCAGTCGATGATGGCTCCGAAAACCTTTTGGAGTGGAAATGTGGACTTTTCCATGTGAATATTGAAGTCACCAAAAATTAGAATATTATCTGCTATGACTACAAGGTGACCATATCCCCATAACATTTACGATAGCAAATTAAAATTTACAATAAATCCCCCAACGTTTTTGTCTTTTCTGAGCTTCTAGTCATGAAATCTATGCTGCCTACCCAATCACTTTTTATTGCTACTGTTTACAGGCCTCCTGGGCCATCTACAGTGTTCCTCACTGAGTTCCCTGAATTCCAATAGGAGATTATGATCAGTGATTAATTCATTGACTATAACTGCCTTTGAATTGAGGGATCTAACATTAATAAGCCCTATTTTGAGATGTGAGGTATCACAATCTCTTTCAATAATGGCAGGAATGGAGGAGGTCTTAGTTTAGTTTTGCCCAACCTAGGTCAAGGCACAGACACGGTCTCAATAGGGATAGCTGAGCTGACTACACTGACTGTGCTTGTGGCAGACTCCACTAAGCTGGCAGGCTGGCTAACAGCCTGCTGCCTGGCCTGCAACCTATTTCATTGTGGAGCTAGGGGAGTTAGACAGGGCTCTATGTTTTGTAGATAAGATGAGAGCATCCCTCCAGCTTGGATGGAGTCCGTCACTCCTCAACAGGCCAGGCTTGGTCCTGTTTGTGGGTGAGTCCCAGAAGGAAGGCCAATTATCTACAAATTGGGAGGGGCAAAAAACAGTTTTCAACCAGCGATTGAGTTGTGAGACACTGCTGTAGAGCTCATCACTCCCCTTAACTGGGAGGGGGCCAGAGATAATTACTCGATGCCGACACATCTTTCTAGCTGATTTACACGCTGAAGCTATGTTGCGCTTGGTGACCTCTGACTCTTTCATCCTAACATTGTTGGTGCCGACATGGATAACAATATCTCTACACTCTCCAGTTTTAGCTTTAGCCAGCACCATCTTCAGAATAGCCTTAATGTCGGTAGACCTGCCCCTGGTAAGCAGTGTGTGATCGCTGGATGATTCGTTTTAAGTCTAATACTGCGGGTAATGGAGTCGCCAATGACTAGGGTTTTCAATTTGTCAGAGCTAATGGTGGGAGCCTGCGGCGTCTCAGACCCCATAACAGGAGGAGTAGAGACCAGAGAAGGCTCGACCTCTGACTCCGACTCGCTGCTTAATGGGGAGAACTGGTTTAAAGTTTCTGTCGGCTGAATGAGCGACACCGGTTGAGCATTCCTACAGCATTTCCCTCCAGAAGCAATGAGAAAGTTGTCCGGCTGCGGGGACCGTGTGAGGGGATTTATACTAACATTACTATCTGTACTTCCTGGTGGCACAGACGCTGTTTCATCCTTTCCTACACTGAAATTACCCTTGCCTAACGCTTGCGTCTGAAGCTGGGATTGTAGCACAGCTATCCTCGCCGTAAGGCGATCGTTCTCCTGTAAATTATGAGTACAGCGACTGCAATTAGAAGGCATCATGTTAATGTTACTACTTAGCATCAACTGTTGGAAGTCCTGACGAACCATGTCCAGATAAAACGTCCGGAGTGAAAAAGTTGAATGAAAAAAAGTTGAATGAGGGGAAAAAGTAAAAACGGTAAAGTTGTCAGGTAGCAAAGTAAGTTTGGCAACAAAACGCACAGGAGCACGTAAACAAGTTGTGACCAGAAAACACTCATCTATATATTTCTTTTTGGTGACGATCGCTGTATATAAACAATTATGAACTTGGTGGTTCGAGCCCTGAATGCTGATTGGCTAACAGCCGTGATATATCAGACCGTATACCACTGGTATGACAAACATAAAAAAATTTCCTGCTCTAATTACGTTGGTAACAAGTTTATAATAGCAATAAGGCACCTCAGGGGTTTGAGGTTTGCTTAATTTGATAATGCAAAGTTTGATCATTTTCGTCATCTCGCTTGCGTGTCTTGTAATGGCTCTTTAGACTCTATTGACTGGTTTTGGTGTTTTCTACTCTACAGTACAATACTAATCATCGTGACCTGAATGCCAAAGGTGCATGGGAGCTGGGCTACACTGGGAAGGGAGTGGTGGTGTCCATCCTGGATGATGGTATAGAGAAGAACCACCCAGACCTTATATCAAACTATGTGAGTATCACCGTCATCTTACCCCTGGCTTCAAAGCTGGAGCTGCTGCATCTCAATAGTTTAAGGTGGCGTCCTTTCCATGATCCATGTTGAGGAGAGGAGGCCATTTTGGACTATTGGAATTCACCCCTAGACTTTTGCTCCTCTTATCATAGATGAGTGATTCTGATTGTCCCTGTCTGCCTGTAGGACCCAGACGCCAGCTATGATGTGAACGATGGAGATCCAGACCCTCAGCCACGATACACACAACTCAACGACAACCGGTAAGACCCTGATTTTAAAAAAGACACTGTTTCAGTGACAGCAGAATTTGATCTCCCCGTGCCTATCTGAATTCTTTATTCAAATCTACCAGTCACATCAATGCATGATTATCATGGAAAAATCTGAGTCACGTCGTGTGCCAATGCCACATAATGATTCAGTTCTGAGAGGAGAGATGTGTAGGACACAGGAAACGTCACGCCTCTACATGAATAGGCTGTTTCATTGTGATGTCCTGATAAAAATACTGTATTTTCTCATGCAGTCAGCTGAGAGAGGGAGCGAGACAAAGCCGAAAGTGGTGGTGGTATAATGGAGTGAGTTATGGTCACCATCACTCTGGCTTGGGTCCAGGTCTGTCAGGTGTTGGGCTACCCACTACTGTTAGAGCAGAGCTTCTCTGCCTGGAAAGGGAAGTGCACTCAATGAATATGTTGAATGTGACAGTTGAGATATTTTAATAAGCCGGGAGACCGATTGAAGTAGTAGACTCTTAGAGGGCCGGAGAACATCTCAATGGGTTTTGGGTCTCCCCCCAATCGAGAGCAAGCACATGTGCTTTAGAGTCTTAAATCACCCAGCTGCTACCAGGGCATTTCTGTAGCCTAGTTAAGTGGAGTAAATCTCCTGGGATTAAGTGAATTTGTGAAGAAAGCAGCTTTACTGCAGTGGCCTGAGCAGATGGCATTAAGACTTGTTTACTACCACCCCGATGTCTTCTCTGCTGCCCTGAATTGATCGATTTAATTTCATCAGCGTTAACGAAATACGACAAATCTCCTGTCTCTGGAAAGGCCTGCTCCCCTCGTTTCGCTCCCCTGCGTGCTTCCCCTTTCTGACTTTTAAATTGTGATTTTCCGTAATCTGCTGGTTTCGGGCTGCTAGCCAAATACCCTTTTTTACATTTATCTTGAGGCTGACCATGGATGGTGATGACAGACAAAGGTTATAGTTAGACGCTGGTGGAAATCAAAGGTCTCCAACTGAGACCGCATGGGTCTGGAGCAGGCACTGTCCACGTGGAGGCCAGACTGGTGTAAGGAGAGATGGAGATGACCTCAAGTAAAACGACAGTGTACATTACTTCCTACGCTAGTGTGTATAGCCATAGATCTTGAGCCTCCTGCTGTCAAAGAGAGAAAGTGAAACGGCGGAGTAAGAGCCAACGCCAATGGAGCTCTGCCACTGACCACACACACACACACACACATCCGTTATTATGATTCCCCCAGCATACACACAGCCAACAGACAGTTGATTCCCCTATCCCCCACACGCAGTGGAGTAAATGCCTTTGGACTGAGAATCCTCCTGGCTTGTCCTCTCCTCCCTGCCTAGCTCACCCCAGCCCTTATCTGCGGCCACCCAGCTCTGCCTCTCTTCCCCGTGGCAGGACTGAGGTAGGTGTGTGTGTGTGTGTGTGTAACTGCGTGGGGTTTGTGTAGGCGTGTGTGTAAACACCATGTGGGCAGGCTGGAGCTCTGTAAGGCTGTGTAAGGGTCTGTTCTCTGCAGAAAGCCTAGTTCTGTTCACCTCCATAAAGCTCCCTTTCTTCCCCTGCATGAGGACGCTCCTCTGCAGCAATGTGGCCATTCAGCCCTGTGTTTCTCAAGTCAACATGTGATCTGGCCTTGTGGGTCTGCAGCCTTACTGTCTTAGAACAGGAGGACCAGTCTCTCTAGGGGCCTCTGCTGTGAGCTAAAATTGGAATTGGGGGGGTTTTCTTTTTATGTATTGAATGTTTCCCAAATCCCCTTCCCCAGCTGGGAGGCTTTACAGCTAGGTATAGCACCTGATAATCTCCACAAGATTTGAACTGAGGTTCTCTTGTTATTGATTTTGTCAACTGAGGCTTTTCTGTTATTTGAGATATTTTGGTAAAGCAGTTTGAAGTAGACTTGAGTTTTTTTTTTTTTTTACATTCTGGAGGAAGTTGATTTTATCACGCGGTGCTGTAACTGCTGTACTATGGCTGATATCATGTTATTCATATTTTAATTAAAAAGAGCCAGGGAGTTGGCTCATTTGAATTTGCCACTTTGAATAGTGCATTACATTAAGTTGGCTTGCTGCAAGATACCATCAAGGACAAAAAACTTAGATTAACTGTACTGTAGTTGTACACACAGTAATGTAGCTGTATATTGGGTGAACATTGGATATTGCTGGTAGCAGTAAGTGTTGGTGATCATCATCTGACCACCTTTTCTCAGGCCTCCAGGGTGCCAGTGCTCTGTGTCTGTTAGTGCAAGACAGAAAGAGCTCTTGCTTTGTAACAGGAGGCGTGTGTGTTTGTGCGTAGTATTTGCTTTCCGCTGTATCCCTGTCACATGTCAGGTTGTGTACACACAGCATGAAATGTCTAGTACACACACATGTTTGTCTGTGCCAAGGCTGCAGGTGCCAAGTAAAATTGTTAAATTGATGTTATAAGTTTGCATTCTGACTTATCAAATATTGCTATCAGTTAGAGGAGGAGAACGCTTGTTCTTCATTACAGCCCATCATTTCTTTGGAACATTAAATCCCTCTTCCTAATGTTCCCGGTCATCAGTGTTGGGAGGAAGGCTCTATTTATCAGGAGCACTCCACAGAACAACGCAGGTTGATTCATTTTACAGCGTCTCAGATTAGTTACACAAGATGTTTGCCTTGTATTCCCCCTCTGCCTCTGTTCCATAAACACTGAGAGACCTTTTGTCCTGTAGGTCAACTCATTAGTCAGCTGATTAAGTAGGAGCGGGGCCGGAGCAGTTGTCCAGATTTACCTCGAGGCAGAGGCCCGGCAGGCAGGCAGTGAGCAGAGAGCCTAATGATCAGCTGGGGCCACTGGCCCAGCCTCAGAGAGCACAAATGATTTTCTTCTCAGTAATTAATTCAAGTTAGGAAAAGCAGAGCGAGTGGAAGGAGCGCCTTGCCAAGCTATCAATAGCCCAATATGCCATCTGAGAGAGAAGAAAGAGCTCTCACACAAAGACGAACTACGGCCCAGGCTCAAATGGAACCCTATTCGCTATGTAGGGCACTGCTTTTGGCATCATTAAAAAGTAGTACACTATGGGTAGTAAGGTGTCCATTTTGGATTTTAACCAATTGGATCTGCCTTAGGAAATGTGATTATGTTACGCAACGATAATAGGTCTAACTTTATGTATGACCTGAAAGGATGTAATGGCTGTTAGCACTGTGTTTCTGATCTGTAGGAAACCTCTAAAGTTCCACCTGTAGTTTTTCCCACATTAATTAATTTGTTTATTCCATTATGTCTCCTTTTCAGGCTCCGTTTGAAATATTGTCTTCATGGAAGTTCCACCTGTGGTTTTCCCCCTCGTATAAACATTTATTATGCTAATGTAAGACCTTTCAGGAGGCAGCTGGTTGCCATGGGGATGTGAGCACCAAATTGGCTGCATCATCCCGAAAGTTCATCAAACTGTTTCCTTTTGGTTTCAGCCCTCTAGTTCCACACCAGTATGGGAGCCATGTTCTATTGAAACTGATAACTATGAAATATGAGTTCCAGCTAAGGAGAAAGCCAAATCAGCATTCTCACAGCACAATGATAATGTTGTTTTACCTTACCATGGAAATCAGCTTTCTTGTTTTATTTTAATATGCCCTTCGGTTAAGTTTGTCCAAACTTCTGGGAAGTTTGTCTTGTTTCTCTCTGAGTTTATCATTCCAACACCGTCTCCAGTATCCTTTCCTCAGTTTACCTTTATCTATTACTTTCTGGCCAGCTCAGTTGAAAACTGGCTTTGTCAGTGGTGTTAAGACTGGCGATGGAGATGGCCTTGTCTCTGCTCCAGTAGTTCTGGTCAGGCTGACTTGCAGCTCCTCAGGGACCAGCCTCATTTCTTGCTCTGCTGCAGCCCAGACAAAGGAAGGATGGAGTTGCCCCTTCACACTGAGTTTAGGTTTGTTTTTGAGTTTTCCCCCTACGGGTGAGGCTTTGGGCATGGCAAGCTCATCCTAGATCCGTGCCTAATGGTAAATTCTGCCAGGAGGAACGGCCAGCTAGAGGTCTGACGGAGATGGATTATTTGACCTACTGCAGTTGTCAATTAAAGCAAGGACGAAGACAATTGACCCAGCGTCATCACATAAAATTAAAATTAGCACTTGGACTAATTCAATGTCAGTTTTGAGTTCTAGCCTAGGATTTGGGGCGCTGATCCAAGATTTGTGCCCATGTTCCAGACTACAGTAGAGCAATTACTCAGAGTTAGTCTGTTTCAAAGTGACTTTGGTGAGGTATTACCCTATGGGTTTATCGTAGTGCCTAGACACTGCCTGTCTGCTTTCAGTTGAGCCTGTGTTTGAGTCTTCGAGTAGAATGTGTTTCCTCCACACAGTGATGTGATGCAAGTAGGGCTGTCTGTTCTTTGAATGAATGCTAATCTAATGGTTAGCTTTGGGCTGGCTGCCAGCTGTAGCTATGTATAAGTCTGAGTCTTCTCTCCAGACATGTGTGTCTGTAATCAGATATTGCCTGTTGTGTTCAACTTATTGACATGGCTTTTTGTTGCTCTTATCCCTCTAGATAAATATCCCCATTGTGTAGAGACTGCAGAGCATTGTTACACAATTAGTCAAAGATTCAGAGGATATTATTAATGCTGTGGCTGCGAATAGTGTTTTGGTCCCCGCCCCTCTTGAAAACCTATGGATCCGGATCACATTCTGCATGTTATTTTACACACACATGTTTTCTATGTTGCTGCTGCTCACACTCCACCTCCCTTCACATTTCTCTATGTTGCTGCTGCTCACACTCCACCTCCCTTCACATTTCTCTGTTGCTGTGGCTCACACTCCACCTCCCTTCACATTTCTCTGTTGCTGCGGCTCACACTCCACCTCCCTTCACATTTCTGTTTGCTGCTGCTCACACTCCACCTCCCTTCACATTTCTCTGTTGCTGCGGCTCACACTCCACCTCCCTTCACATTTCTCTGTTGCTGCGGCTCACACTCCACCTCCCTTCACATTTCTGTTTGCTGCGGCTCACACTCCACCTCCCTTCACATTTCTCTGTTGCTGCCGCTCACACTCCACCTCCCTTCACATTTCTGTTTTCTGCGGCTCACACTCCACCTCCCTTCACATTTCTGTTTGCTGCGGCTCACACTCCACCTCCCTTCACATTTTCTCTATGTTGCTGCTGCTCACACTCCACCTCCCTTCACATTTTCTCTATGTTGCTGCGGCTCACACTCCACCTCCCTTCACATTTCTCTGTTGCTGCGGCTCACACTCCACCTCCCTTCACATTTCTCTGTTGCTGCGGCTCACACTCCACCTCCCTTCACATTTCTCTGTTGCTGCGGCTCACACTCCACCTCCCTTCACATTTCTCTGTTGCTGCGGCTCACACTCCACCTCCCTTCACATTTCTCTGTTGCTGCGGCTCACACTCCACCTCCCTTCACATTTCTCTCTTTTACTCACTCTCTTCTGAACCATGGTGATAGCCTCTGCCTCATAGTTCTGAACAGCTGAAATAAAAACCCTGCAGCGATTTGAACGAACATTCAAGGCCATTAGGAAGGCTACAACCTTCTATGTCTGTAACGGATATTACAGTTGCACAAGCAGGACGCAGTCCCCTATACATTGCATTGGAGCAAAAACAATTAGCATTTTGTGTGATGATGTAGGCTAATCTTTGTAGTTGCTGCCATATTGTAGCCACAAGCCAGAGTTGCTGAAAAAGAACACTACTACTTTGACTGCATGTCTGCCACTTGCTTAACCAATGTTGGCAATGATGGCGAAACAGGAACATTATAATCACTAATTAGACTGCGTGTCTATGTCTTGCTTGTGTTTGATATGCTGCCTAAATGGCTGCATGTAACTGCCCACTTGAGGTTTGCATTGGTGCAAAAAGCAATCTGCAAGTTTGTACGAACATGTTGATCATTTATTTTGTGTACAATGCAAATAGCTGCATGTAGCCGAACTCCCCTATTGATAAAAATAACATGAAATCACTCTTATGCTTAATATCCCACTGAGGCAAAGAATGCAGTAGTTGGAACATATCCTGGAAGCGGCAGTAGAGCACTGGGCAGCAGCTACGAAGGCGGCCCGAGGGGGCAGCAGCTACGAAGGCGGCCCGAGGGGGCAGCAGCTACGAAGGCGGCCCGAGGGGGCAGCAGCTACCTTTAAATAAAATCCTGCACATAAGTAGAGATCTTTAGCCACAGCAAATCGAGTTTCCAGAAATTCTGGAAACGCAGCCACTGTATTTTTAACCTCAAATATGAGACGTGTGTGAGACTCCGAGAGGGTTAATAAACATTGTTATTCAACATGCCTGTAACAGATGGTCCAGGGATTGGATCAGAGCTGATCTCATTACGAACAGTAACCGTTGAATAAAACTGAAGGGATAACTATAATCTATTACTGATGATGCACCTCTCTACATGCTGTAATTTATATCATACCAGCACGGTGTGATTGAGTCTTTGTGTTGAACGTGAGTGTCAGTGTATTCTTTCATGAAATATAAGATGGAGGCCGACCCACTCACATGAGTCAGTGTCTGATCCCAGGCAAGTACATTTAGTTCATCTATATTATATATCATTGATGGTTGTTTTATGGAAGGCGTTTAACTGCACACTTTACAGCAGTAATATAAAGTAGAGTTTTTGTCCTCTGGTCTGTGACTGATGGTAAGTGAGTCTGCCAGTGTGTCAGATCAGTCCAGACTGTCAGTGAGACGTGTCAGGGGGATATTAAGGCTCTGTGATGTTAATTTATCTCACTGTGACTTGATGATGAAAGATGCCCTCCTCCTCCCCTGTGTGAGTGAGAGACGTCACTTTGTTCTGCTAGAGTGGAGCGCAGTGTGTTTTGATAGGCCAATACATCTGAGTCCCCTCGTATAGCCTACACCAGAGCTCTGCTCAGTAACAACCTCTGTAACCACACCACAAGGTTGGGTTCAATTCCATGTCAATGCCAGGCTGAGGCAATGGAGGAAATCAAATCAATTGAAATTCAATTTGGCTGCAGGTAGCCTAGTGGTTATGAGCATTGGGCCAGTAACCAAAAGGTCGCTGGTTCGAATCCCTGAGCCGACTAGGTGAAACATCTGTCAATGTGCCCTTGAGCAGGACACTTAACCCTATTTGCTCCTGTAAGTCACTCTGGATAAGTGATTACAAATGTCAAATGTAACAGTACATTGTCATATATATAATCTTGGTAATGTTCTGTATGTTTTTGTGCTTCCAATGGATCAAGAAATGAGTTGGAATTGACCTGGACTCAGGCCAGCTGGTTGAACCCCCAGTGGTTATTAGGCTGGAAGCCTGGAACATAGTATAACAGAGTTCCACTTACCTTCAGAGTTACAGATACGGAATGCCTTCCTAATATTAAGTCAAGACAATCATCCAAAACACACAATCAAATGTGAAGTTTTGTAATGGCCTAGTCAAAGTACAGACCTAATCCCAATTGAGATGTGACAGCAGTTGAAACGAGCAGTTCATGCTTGAAAGCTGAGTTAAAGTAGTTCTGCATGCACGAGTGTGCCTAAATTCCTCTACAGCGATATGAGAGACAAATCAACAACTACAGGAAGCATTTGGTTGCAGCTAAAGGTGGCACAACTGCATGGACTCTACAAGGTATCAAATGCTTTCCACAGGAATGCTGGCCCATGTTGACACAATTGTGGGAAGCAGTGTCAAGTTGGCTAGATGTCCTTTGGGTAATGGACCATTCTTGATACAGACGGGAAACTGTTGAGCGTGAAAAACCCAGCAGCGCTGCAGTCCTTGACACAAATCTGTGTGCCTGGCACCTACTACCATAATCCATTCAAAGGCACGAAAATCTTTTGTCTTGCCCATTCACCCTCTGAATGGCACACATACACAATCCATGTCTCAATTGTCTCATGGCTTAAAAATCTTTCTTTAACCTGTCTCCACCACTTAATTTACACTAATTTAAGTGGATTTAACAAGTGACAACAATAAGGAATTATAGCTTTCACATGGTCAGTCTGTCTTTGTACATTCCTCCATTACAGAAGACTTCACAAACCATTTCTTAAGAAGATTTCATCAGCGGTTCCAGCACCTCCAAAAATCCCACTTTCATCCTTGACCCCCAGACTAGACCAGACCGGATGACCGTGGCATGTTTGCTTTGATCCCTCTCCATTGGAGCAGCAACCCACAGTCTGCAAAGGCCCACTCACTCGGAGGATGTGATTGACTGGGCTGTTGACTCGACCATTTATGTCCTCCACATTCTCTGAATGAGGAGGTCAGATAAGCACATTGTGGCTCTGAGATGGACTGCTGCTGTCCTGCGTTGCTGGCCAGTCGACACGCCACCATTTATTTTATTTATTTTTATTTCACCTTTATTTAACCAGGTAGGCAAGTTGAGAACAAGTTCTCATTTACAATTGCGACCTGGCCAAGATAAAGCAAAGCAGTTCGACACATACAACGACACAGAGTTTCACATGGAGTAAAACAAACATACAGTCAATAATACAGTATAAACAAGTCTATATACAGTGCCTTGCGAAAGTATTCGGCCCCCTTGAACTTTGCGACCTTTTGCCACATTTCAGGCTTCAAACATAAAGATATAAAACTGTATTTCTTTGTGAAGAATCAACAACAAGTGGGACACAATCATGAAGTGGAACGACATTTATTGGATATTTCAAACTTTTTTAACAAATCAAAAACTGAAAAATTGGGCGTGCAAAATTATTCAGCCCCCTTAAGTTAATACTTTGTAGCGCCACCTTTTGCTGCGATTACAGCTGTAAGTCGCTTGGGGTATGTCTCTATCAGTTTTGCACATCGAGAGACTGAATTTTTTTCCCATTCCTCCTTGCAAAACAGCTCGAGCTCAGTGAGGTTGGATGGAGAGCATTTGTGAACAGCAGTTTTCAGTTCTTTCCACAGATTCTCGATTGGATTCAGGTCTGGACTTTGACTTGGTCATTCTAACACCTGGATATGTTTATTTTTGAACCATTCCATTGTAGATTTTGCTTTATGTTTTGGATCATTGTCTTGTTGGAAGACAAATCTCCGTCCCAGTCTCAGGTCTTTTGCAGACTCATCAGGTTTTCTTCCAGAATGGTCCTGTATTTGGCTCCATCCATCTTCCCATCAATTTTAACCATCTTCCCTGTGCCTGCTGAAGAAAAGCAGGCCCAAACCATGATGCTGCCACCACCATGTTTGACAGTGGGGATGGTGTGTTCAGGGTGATGAGCTGTGTTGCTTTTACGCCAAACATAACGTTTTGCATTGTTGCCAAAAAGTTCAATTTTGGTTTCATCTGACCAGAGCACCTTCTTCCACATGTTTGGTGTGTCTCCCAGGTGGCTTGTGGCAAACTTTAAATGACACTTTTTATGGATATCTTTAAGAAATGGCTTTCTTCTTGCCACTCCTCCATAAAGGCCAGATTTGTGCAATATACGACTGATTGTTGTCCTATGGACAGAGTCTCCCACCTCAGCTGTAGATCTCTGCAGTTCATCCAGAGTGATCATGGGCCTCTTGGCTGCATCTCTGATCAGTCTTCTCCTTTGTATGAGCTGAAAGTTTAGAGGGACGGCCAGGTCTTGGTAGATTTGCAGTGGTCTGATACTCCTTCCATTTCAATATTATCGCTTGCACAGTGCTCCTTGGGATGTTTAAAGCTTGGGAAATCTTTTTGTATCCAAATCCGGCTTTAAACTTCTTCACAACAGTATCTCGGACCTGCCTGGTGTGTTCCTTGTTCTTCATGATGCTCTCTGCGCTTTTAACGGACCTCTGAGACTATCACAGTGCAGGTGCATTTATACGGAGACTTGATTACACACAGTTGGATTGTATTTATCATCATTAGTCATTTAGGTCAACATTGGATCATTCAGAGATCCTCACTGAACTTCTGGAGAGAGGTTGCTGCACTGAAAGTAAAGGGTCTGAATAATTTTGCATGCCCAATTTTTCAGTTTTTGATTTGTTAAAAAAGTTTGAAATATCCAATAAATGTCGTTCCACTTCATGATTGTGTCCCACTTGTTGTTGATTCTTCACAAAAAATACAGTTTTATATCTTTATGTTTGAAGCCTGAAATGTGGCAAAAGGTCGCAAAGTTCAAGGGGGCCGAATACTTTCGCAAGGCACTGTACGATGTGAGCAAATGAGGTGAGAAGGGAGGTAAAGGCAAAAAAAGGCCATGGTGGCAAAGTAAATACAATATAGCAAGTAAAACACTGGAATGGTAGATTTGCAGTGGAAGAATGTGCAAAGTATAAATAAAAATAATGGGGTGCAAAGGAGCAAAATAAAAAATACAGTAGGGAAAGAGGTAGTTGTTTGGGCTAAATTATAGGTGGGCTATGTACAGGTGCAGTAATCTGTGTGTGATTCCTGACCCTGGGATGTCTTTGCAACATGAGAGATGCCAAATAGTCTCTCCTGGATCATTTTCAACCTTTTTAGAAATGTTCATACACCTTTTCAGTGGCGCAAATAGATCAAAATGCACTTGTCTCGTGGAAAGAACATTTTACATCAAAAGGATCGCACTGAAGATGTTCAGATTGGGATATTTTCAGCATCCTTTGATTTTACCCTAGCAACATCACATGCCAGAAGAACGTGTCGGATAGATCTAGGTGGATATGTATTTGTCAGAGGCAGATATGACTGGGCTCAAGACAGACTGGTGTTATAAGCTTGGGCTTGCCCTGCATCCTTTCAGACATCTGAGCTGTGCCTTATCTGCTGCATCGCTGGCCTGCTTGCCTGCCGCTACAAAGGGATGGATCACTTACAAACACTGCCTGGGCAGAGACTAACATACCTGCCCTGCTATGAAAGTGGAGATTAAGTTCATTGCCGATCTTCCATTGTCAGTTCACACTAGCGGTGTACTAGCCGCCAGCCTACATGTGGGTGTTTTCGCTTACCTTTGTCATGTGTATGTGTGTGTGCGAGAGAGAAAGAGAGAGAGCGTGTGTGCGTCATTCTTTTAGATGTGTTCTTCGCTTCAGATCCGGTCTTCATGACCCAGTTTTCTTTGAATTGCCTCTACACATTCTACCTTACACCATTAAAGCATGTCGTTAAAAGGCCCTCTGGTCCTGCAGTTAATCCAGGTCCCATGACACTTGTTAGTGGGACATTGAGCACTCAGGGGTAACTCTGACATTAACCTTTGACCTGCAGCTCATAGCCGTGTCTAAAGAGATCTCAGGCGGATTGGTTGATCTACTGCCACAGTGCAGCGCTCTCTGATCCTCTTGTTTAACGGGGTCTGGTCGACGCCCTGTGGGTTTAATGAAGGGAATACATTAGCCTAGCCTAACGCCCGTCAGTCCTGGATATGACCCCTAGAATGAAATGTCAGTTACTAGACGTCCCACTATAAGACAGGTACTAGAGAAGTTAAGTCCCTTTCATATTCTTTAATTGCTCATCGAGGTGTATGGCTAACAGTTTGCATATGCTGCTGCTTTCATAGAGCTACGCTGAGACCACATGCAAGTTATCAATGGAGGATGTCGGCCTCTCTCAGCCCACTGGGGTATTTCCCCTGGGCTATGATAGAACACCATAGTACTGGTTTATTTACTCTGCTTGAATGGGAGCCTGCTGGCTGGGCTGTGTTCTTGGGCAGTGTAGCTGCTCTCTGCTTATCTGGTGTATCCTAACCCTGGCATTATCCACTCCCACTGATTGTCCTGCGATCTGCTTGGGAGCCGGTGGTTTGGAGGACTTTTAGTGTCCGTGTCCATTCGGTGGAGATGAGCGAGCGGCAGAATGAACCTGTTTGGAATGTGGTGGGCCACATTCTCCGCCGATCTCCTGCAGCGCTGAGAGGGAGAGATCAAATCAGAGAGGCACAGACCCAATGAAAGCTCTTTTGTGGAAATGGTAAATCTAATTTGTTTCCCCCACCGTAAGATGGTAGCATGTCAGCTCATTTTGCCTTTCCTTGCTGCAGGCAGGTCCCGTGGCCCCAGACTCATGGTCAGGCCTGCTGGAAGGGCACAGTCTGTTTCATGACCCACGCTCACTGACTGACTGACTGTTTTCTTCTGGGCTACAACCAAGTCGGAACAGCTTGCTAGGGCCAAGGACTTGTCTACATGAGTTATTTTTTTGTCGATGCCCATCTTAGACCACAGTATCGCAGGGAGTGCATTCCTACACAACCTCCTGTATCTGTTCATTTACTGTCTTCTAGAGCTCAATTCATAGATAATGCACACTGCCTGGAGACAATTATGTAATTTGTAGCCCCCCCCCCCCCGTGTCCTCTCTCGTTCGTTCTTTCTCTCTCTCTCTTCTTTCTTTCTCTCGTTCGCTCTCGTTCACTCTTTCTCTCTCTCTCGTTTTCTCGTTCTCTCTTTCTCCCTCCAGGCATGGGACTCGTTGTGCAGGCGAGGTGGCAGCGATGGCCAACAATGGGATCTGTGGAGTCGGAGTGGCCTACAACGCCAAGATTGGAGGTACAGTACCGTAGAACAGAGGGCGATTCATGTCATCTCTCTCTGTTTCTCCTCCATTTTATCTTTCAATTCTTCACGTTTTCTGACTGCTAAGACAGCTGAAATACCCATGTGTGCTGCCTCTGTACTATTCTGAGCTCAGTTTGAGCGGGAGTTGCTCAAGGGTAACTCTTCCTCCACTTCTGGCCTGAGATGACAGGGAGGCTCTATGAACATTAGTTGTGTGTGAGATAATCTGCGTGCAGCGGGGCTCCTCTGAGCCCATGCCTCAGTGTAAGCGTGTGTAATCCCTTTAATTAGAGCCATCTCTTTTATCCAGTCAGTTCATGCTCATCTCATTACCCCTCTGCATGTTTTATCTCTCCATGCCGCTGCATGTTTCCAGCTGTCACAGCCCGGCTAAATCCAACGCATAGTTTTAGTCCTTATTGGTCACATCCAATATCTGCCTGCCGCCGCTTCTCTTCTGTCAGGAGTAGTACTGTCTCGTTTAAACCATGAACACACATACAAGTCTTATTCGTTTAGTTGAAAAATGAAGTCTGCCCGAAGTTTAACAACAGTGTATGCCTCCTGCATTCAGCCTCTTCAGCACGACTACTTCCTTTATAAAGGAAGACTCCACACTGGGCAGTGATTAAACAGTCTGCGTGTTAATGAGATGGTTAATGAGCAGCAGCTTCTGCTCACCTTCCCCACTCAGAGGACAGAAACTTTCTGACCAACCACAGTTCTTCCAAGACTGCAGCAAGGGTGCCCTGTCAGGCGTAAAGGAGAGTGAAGCAGAGGAACAGCAGGCCGTGTGTGTGTTTGTGTTGCGTTTGCGTGTGTGTGTGTGTGTGTGTGTGCGTGCGTGACCAACCTGCAGGCTTGGCCCAGTCCGGCAGCTGCCTGTTAATAAGTGAGTAGTACCCACTTCTAGAAATAAATATTTGAATTCTAGAAAGGCAATACTGTAGATGGCCTATTGCACTGCCACTCCACCAGCTCTCATACCATACACACCTACAGACACACAACTATACATTTGAGGACTTTTTGGGGACCAACAATTGATTCCCATTCAAAATCTTATTTTACCCCTAAACCTAACCCCTAAACCTAAAATACCTTTTTTTTTATAAGTGAGGACCAGCAAAATGTCCTAATTTCTCTGAATTGTATTGGTTTATTATTCTTGCGAGGACTTATAGTGTGTGTGTGCGCACACACATACAGGGAGAGATTCATCTAATTTCCTATCAGTCTATGGCAGTGACTACCAATGGAAGGCAGGTCTTTGTCATCCCACCAGGAATCCTACCACTATTCCAGAGCACAAACTGTAAGCTCAAGCTTTGACCTTAAGATTTAGAAAGCTGTATTAGCTTCAACCCACCTACAGAAGAATCCCTGTGTGTTGGTGGAGGTAAGGGGTAGCAGAGATGGGCGCAGAGATGGGCGCAGCGCTCCCCAGATAATGGGCTATCTCCTCCTATAAAACGATTTGCTTGTTTCGTTCTGAGCTCTACGGGGACCCTGAGTCAGTGCCCTCGCCGCTGGATGCCTTTTGGAGAACTTCAAAGGGACGAACTCTGTTTACTTTAACCGGTATGAGGGCAGTATGGAGTAACTTGACCCTCCATGCATCAAAGCAGCCAACGAGTTTGTTTTGAAGATGTCTGCCTTCGATTTGTCAGCTTTCTGTCTGCTGGGCTGGGATGGGGGTGCGGAGAGAAAGAGGATGAGGAGGCTCCGAAAACTGCCCTGGAGGCTGGCGCTAGAAAACATTCTAAATTAAATTCAGAATCGATGGCTTTAATATACAAAAAGCGCTGGCATATCCCAATTCAAGTGTCCCTCTTCTGCAGAGGGGAACACAATGTCCACCCGGATTCAAACGTCATCTGTTTTCTGGGGAGGGAAACAGAATGTTCTCATTTATCACCTGTAAAGGAACCTTCAGTATCCGAGCTTCTTCAGATCTAAGACTTATTTATGACCAACTCTGCTGCTGACTGTTTGTTTTTTCCTACCAGTGGCTTTGGTATTTGAGTTTAACCTCACCTGCATTTCTCTTCAAAGAAAAGGAGTAGATGATTATTAGATCAAATGTGTACAAATTTGTATATGTTGGCGTGTGTATGTGTGTGTGTGTGTGTGTGTGTAGGAGTGCGTATGCTGGACGGCGAGGTGACAGACGTGGTGGAGGCCCAGTCTCTCAGTCTGAACCCACAGCACATCCACATCTACAGTGCCAGCTGGGGCCCCGAGGATGATGGGAAGACGGTGGATGGGCCCGCCAAGCTCGCCAAGGAGGCCTTTCTACGCGGAGTGACCGAGGTGTGTGTGTGTAAATATCTGTGTGTTTGGGCCTCAGATGTGTGCCGCGTTCCACCATTTATATGTCCCCCATAAAAATCAATAGTTTGTGGGTGACTTCCTCTACACACAGGCAGTAATTATGTAGTAAACTATTCAACCATTTTGAAGGCGGCTTGAACAACGCAAGCACACTTTTTGACCCTGACAATTATGAATGGGGATTTGGTCGCAGTGGAAGTATCAGGCTTTCTAAACTCCAGGAAGGATTCTTTTTTTAAGTGTCCTGAAAAAAGAATATAGGAAAAAGAATCCTCAATACAAAGCACTGAAAATAATGTACATTCATAACCACAAAAAGTGCACTTTACACAATCATTTCCCTTCACAGTACCACAATTGTAGAAGTGATTTCAGAATCTGAGTGGGAGGATAATTGTGTTATGAGAATATCTCAATAAAAAGCCATTGAGCTCAGGTCACGTGCACATTTTCTTCTGCATGTGAAATGCAAACAGTTGTAAATAGTTCATGGGGCTTTAACATTAGTGTGGCAGGATTCAGAGAGACCGAAGTCTTAGCTACAGCTCCTTCGTCTCGCATGGGCATCCGGGCAGAGCATTGGCATACTGCCAACCCTGAGGTGTGTGTGTGTGTGTGTGTGTGGGAGTATGAGAGCTTATGAGAGAGAGACTATTGCTTTTAGGCATTTTGATAGCTATTTAAAGAGCAGGATGGTGAATGGTCCTGGTTTTTAGTGTCAATATGAAACAGTAGCTGGTTTGCCGAAGGCTGCGTCCTTAATGGGCGTCTTACTGTATACAGTCTCCACCAAACAAAAATGTGATTACCAACGCTTTCAGGCCATACTATAGTTAAGCAATAAGTCACGGGGGGGTGTGTATAGTCTTTGTATGTGTGGGAGTCCAGGGAGTGTGGCAGGTGTGTACAGTGCATGACTGAGTGGAGGGAACAGTAAGCATCAAGACTGCAGACGTATAGTGCCATATGCCAGGCTCTCTGTAGTGTACACATGGGAGCCTGCATTCATCTGATCCCAGCTCTAAGGGTAAGAGGGTGTGAGAGAGCCAGTCATAAAGCATTGAGCCGAGCCAGGGCCAACGGGCCATTCAGACAAAGAACCATCAGACCTTATGGGGCAAACCCCATCTGAGGGCCGTTACTGGTGCCCTGTCTGCCTCCCTTTTTATTACAGGCCTGTCAAATAAAAAGCATATGGCATGTAAACACACTATTCTATAGGGAGCCATGGCATCATCAGTAGCTCCAGTCTGTTGTTTACACTGTTCATGATGGTTGCATGTGATGGTCAATGTGGAGAGGCTGCACCACCCAGCACAATGGAGCATTCTGTGGGACTTTGATATTTGTTCACTGTGAATGCTGAATAGCACAGATAATGTATTGCTCCGGGTTTGTCCCTGTTGTCTTGTATTGTAGCCGTGGTACATTAAAGCTCTTTGGATTCAAAGCGTCTGAGTGCAAACGGTCATGTGATGTATGGATGAGCTGAGGCAGCCCTTTCAGAGATGGACCCTGTTTGTTGTGAGTTGTGCTGAGTTGTGCTGTAGTATCAATGGGAATCTAATTTAGATTGAATGACACCGTGTTCCCCTCTTTCATAAGCTGTGCCACACCAAGATACACATGCATGTGGTCTTGTACGTCAGAAAGGCCTGTCTAGAAGCCTTATGGTTGTCTAGGTTTGTTATTGACTCTGTTCTCTCTCTCCCTCCTCTAGGGTCGTGGGGGCCTGGGCTCCATCTTTGTGTGGGCGTCAGGGAACGGCGGGCGTGAGAAGGACAGCTGTAACTGTGACGGCTACACCAACAGCATCTACACCCTGTCCATCAGCAGCTCCACCCAGAATGGCAACGTGCCCTGGTACAGTGAGGCCTGCTCCTCCACCCTTGCCACAACCTACAGCTCTGGCAACCTCAACGAGAAACAGATAGTGAGTTCAGTAGACACGTGCTCGCATATACATGTGTGTATATATATATATATATATATAAGACTTCGGTATATATATATATATATATAACACACACACACTTACTTAGTGGCAAACGGAGTGGGAAACACTCTGAATAAACATACTGAACACACACTCTTATTCACTCCCAGTGTGAGCGTCATGGGGAGAATGGGAAGCATTCGTCTGTACAGTCTGAAAATGGGCATGTCAGAAAACATTAAACTGAGTGGTGGTGTGTGAGTCGGGGCTCCTGTCCTGTGAGAGTCTTGTGCACTGTGGTTCCAGGGCCTCAGTGGTATTATGTTGCTAACTGCAGTGGGAGATCACACAGATTCCACTGAGCTTTGAAGAGGTGGAAGTCTATTTTACAGCATATTAGTCAGGGGAATGATGTGTGCTTAAGTAAGAATGGATGGAAACTTTTGATGTACAGCCAGGATGTTGATGTATAGAACCAGGTTGACTTGGCTCCTGGGATCCGTAGAGTATCTCAGATGGTTGAATCCGGAGCCAAAGCACTAGTCCAGACTCTCTAGCTGTACTCTAGAGGTTTGAGTGTTTCTGGATGTCCTAGTTTGCCTGTATGCTGTTGCACTTCTTTCTTATTTCTGTTGCACTTCTTTCTTATTTATGTTGCACTTCTTTGTCAGTTTTCCTATTGGTTTTAGTGCTTCTGTAAGCCAGATGCTTACTAAACTGTTTGGTGCTTCAAGGCAGGTTTTGTGTGTTCACTCTGGAGGAATGACTGAGTCAGTTCTCACTGGCCTGCCTCAGGCAGCCATAGCCTGCAGTCTTCTCACATTGAGCAGTGACACTCTCTCTCTTCCCTGCTTTTGTTCTTTTCTCTCTCTTCATAAACTCACACTCTTTCCCACCTGCCCTCTGAGGTCCATTTGAATGAAGAACTGTAAAACGTTAAAATCCCATCTCCATGTCTCGCCCTTCCACAGACCGGTGTGTCTCTCTCTCACACACACACACACACACACACACACACACACACACACACACACACACACACACACACACACACACACAAGGTGGAGGATGGAGAGCCTCTCACTAGGAGAGATTACAGTACAATACTGTATAATGGATGTTCATCCCAACCTCTTGCCATGAGGCATGCTGTGCGCACACATGATTAATGATTGGTGTATGTTTCCACATTCATGATTAATCATGTTAAGCATGTGTTGATACATAAACATCTATCAAAGTAGATGGGGCTGAGTAGAATATCTGACTTTTATAGTGTATAACTTACACTCCTACTGATTGTTTCAACAAAAAGTTATATATTTGCCCATATATTAGGTATAAACATTTCGGCCCGGTATGGGCATTCATCTGAGCACCATATCTGACTATGAAACTATTTCTGTCAGGTGACAACGGACCTCAGACAGAAGTGTACTGACACCCACACAGGCACATCCGCCTCGGCTCCTCTGGCTGCTGGGATCATCGCCCTTGCACTGGAAGCCAAGTGAGTGACTCTTACCACCTGTCTCTATCTGTGTCTCTGTCTCTCCTTTTGGTTGTCTCTGTTTGTCTCAATGTCCCCTTGCTTGTTCCCATTTTTCTCTCTCTGATCTTGCTCTCTCTGTTTCTCTCCCTCCTTTGTGCTTTTTGTCTGTTCACAAATATTTGCCGTCTGAGCACACACACACACAGATGTCTCAGAAGTATGACTAACTCTTGGGGGAAGGCAACTGTCTTGTAATAATGCATTGTGGATCAGAATAGATGAGTCAGTTATCTCCTAGCATTCTGTTATGAATGTGTCATCAGCTCAGTACTGTAGTCTGATTGGGGAACGGGGTACGTGTGACCAGTAAAAACCTCCTGTAGTTCCCTGTCCATTAAAAGTGTCTGACTGTACTGCAGGACTTTGACTTTCCCTTCAGTCAAAGCTGACCTTTCAGTAAAAGACAGAGCTGATGAGGTTTAAACTCTGTGTCGCTGGGGTACTGTACACTATCTACTCTGTTTTACTGTAGGCTTTTACTGTTGCTCTGCTGGGTGGAACTGCAGTAACACAGGGTTTTATACGGAGAACAGAGGAGAGTGGGAGAGCAGAGATGTGACTGACAGAGGGATCTCTGGTCTCTTTATCTTTTCAATGTGGTAACATTAAGCCTGATGTTCAACTCTTCTTGGGCACCTAATGCCATTTCCTCTGCAATCAGTCGCTATGCATTGTGGTACAGTAGGATATGTTGTTGCTTGTTATACTGTCTTCATAATCATGTTAAGGCTATGTTAGATCTGGTATCTTCTATATTGAAAGGTGTGTGTGTGTGTGTGTGTGTGTGTGCAGTAAAAACCTGACATGGAGGGACATGCAGCACTTGGTCGTGAGGACCTCTCATCCCGCCCACCTCCTCACCAACGACTGGAATACCAATGGGGTCGGCCGAAAAGGTACAGCGAGGCGTCCCATTAGCTGAGCTCGGCTGACCATCATCATTCCCGTGCCTTGCCAGTTGCACAATGGAGACAGATCTATATTGTATTTACATCAATTGATTTAAAGTTGCCTACATTAAGCAATTACAGAAAGCCATGGATCCAAAGTTCATTGAGAGGTTTTACTGGGCACACAGCAGGGTACATGCAATAATCTAATAGTGAAGAGGCCCTTATTGAGTTGGAACTGGAATCGTGATGAAGTAGCCTTTCAGCAGGCTGATATTGATCTTTCTTTTTCCTTCTCTCTCTATCGCTCGATCTCTCTCAGTGAGCCATTCATATGGGTATGGTCTGCTTGATGCCAGTGCGATTGTGACTCTGGCTGAGAACTGGACCAACGCTGGGCCCCAGAAAAAATGTGTGCTGTCCATGGTGGCAGAGCCCAGGTGAGCCACACACACACACACACACACACACACACACACACACACAACAGCTCTACCAACTCGACCTGTAATACTGTTTGGCTGGCAGGAGCATCAGTACTAGCTTCATAGGGATTACATTGGTTTTGGGTATAGTACAGTTAACCTACCAGGTGATTAACATATAATAAACCAATGTGATCCTTATTAGTATAGGATGCTTCAGATTGTGTGTGTGAGAGTGTCGCACATCTGGGGGGTGTCGACTGTGGAGGTGATGAGCGCTGCTGTGTGTGGGCTGGTTTGTGATGGGCCGTAGGTGTGAGAGGTGCTCATGTGGGACCAAGCTGTCATACCCCAGTGTGACTGCATGTCATGTTTCTATTCTGAGCATGGCACCGGAGGCCCATTGATATGCTCTGCTGGGTTCTTGTGTGTGTGTGTGGTAGGGTGATGATCTTCTGAGCCTGGGGGAGCATGTTTAAGGGAAATAATCATTTTCAGATGAGTCTCTCTCTCTCTCTCTCTCTCTCTCTCTCGCTCTCTCTCTCTCTCTCTCTTTCTCTTTCTCTTTCTCAATATTGCTCTTTCACTTCCACTCTCTACCGTCTTTAACCCTGCCTCTGCTACATACTGTGGCTGACAGGTTCCCAGCCCTGTTGTATTGTCTCTGTAATGGTCCCCAGATCACAGCCTACCACTGGAGCCTGTGTTAAAGGTGTTAGTACAAGAGGTGTTGCTTCTGAGCGATAACTGCTGGCTTGGTGGGGATTTATTTCCCCTTCACTCTCTCTGACTGCTGCGGATTGGATTCTAACATTTTAAGGGATTTAATTAGGAGGAAGCGGTGTGTTTTTACACCCAGTTCACTGATTACGGCCCGTATTTTCTATCAGCTGAGCGCCACAGCTTTTCTAAAGCCTCATGCCCTCCTCTCCCCCCACAGCCCTCCTCTCCTCCTCCTCCTCCTCTGGGTTCAGTTGTAGTGGATGTGTGTAAGCTGCTAAGCGGATTGGGGGGAGTCGGGGGAGCCTGGTACTTTTCTCCTGTAGAGGACAGGGCTGCTGCAGGACCTGAGTTGCTAATCCTGTTTCAAGGCCGCAAACCCTGTGCCCTCAGCAGGCTCTCTCTCACACACTAGTCTCTCTCTCACACACTAGTCCAGAGCAACAGTCACACCCTCATGCAGCATCACTCAGAGAACCATTATCGTCGGTCACACAGAGTTGCTGTCACATTCGCACTCCCAGATGAGGCATCTTTCTCACAGACCCCAGAAGCCAGCAACATGAAAACACAAGCCACTCCAAGCCAATTTTCATCTTCAATAACTATGCTGTCTTTGTGCAAATGTATGTATTTGGTCCATATATGTTGATGTGCTGTTTATCTGTGTGCCAGGAACATTGGGAGCCACCTGCTGATCACCAAGACAGTGGACAGCTGTGTTGGGACAGCCAACCATGTGAGCTCCCTAGAACATGCCCAGGCCCAGCTCACCCTCTCCTACAACCGTAGGGGCAACCTGGGCATCTACCTGACCAGCCCACAGGGCACCCGCTCCACACTGCTCGCTCCCAGGTACGTACGTACACACACACACACACACACACACACACCTTGTATTACATACCTCCTGTCTCTCCCCTCTCCAGGCCTCATGACTACTCGTCAGAGGGCTTTAATGACTGGGCTTTCATGACCACACACTCCTGGGACGAGGACCCTCGGGGGGAGTGGACCCTGGAGATGGTAAACGTGGCAGGGGCCAGCGACTATGGTAAGACACCTCTTGTTTACTACCTTAACATATGCTATTGTTAAGTCTGGAACATTGTCTGGGAGCTCAGAGACAGAGAGAGAGTGACAGGGTTTCTGTTAGTGCAACCATGTCTGACTAGCAGTGTCACTGAAAGAATGTGTGTGTGACGGGATGTATGCGATGTGGTTGCATTTGTCTGTGCATCATATGTGTTTGATTCATTGATGCACTGTGTGTGAGAGAGTGTGTGCATGTGCAGTATGTGCTTGATTTATGTGTTAATGGATTTGTGTATTTCATAGAGTGCGTCAGTGCATGTACGTCATTCATGTGTTGATGATTTTGTGTGTGTGAGATGCTTCCAGACCGCTAATAGGGAGTGTTTTATACGCAGGGCAGCAATGTCTGATGCCTGGATAGCTTTCCTTTTGATCCCCTTTATACAAACTGTCAGGCAGTCTCTCTCTCGCTCCACACACCCACCTCTAAATCAGCTTCATTAAACCAGGGAGAGTAAATCAAGCAGGAGAGTGGAGGACCCTGCTGTCTGGCCCAGGCTAACCCAAGATGACCCAGAATAACTATGACCTAAGACCCATCCAGGCCACACTACTGTCAGACAATATTTTGGGATTTATTTGTAATTTTCTCTCGCTCTCTTTCGTTTTATTTTCTCTCACTCTTCTTTCTCGCCCTCCCCTCCCTCCTTCCCTCTGGCTGTAGATCTCTCAGCCCCCCCCCCTCCCTTCTGTGATATAGGAAGTTGGACCTTCTGAAAGGGCCCCTCGTATAAATGGCTCTCCCGGGAAGTGTTGTTCTTAACTAACGGGTCAATAGAGAAACACCAGAATGTATACTTCTATATTTAATGCTTTACTTCTAGGAATCTTTTCCTGTCATTCCATCCAGGAAATCCAAGAATATAAAAAGAGCAGGATAGAAGAGCTGCAATTACAGAACCCACCCTGAAGAGTGCCAAAGCCCTGCTGGCCTAGACGGTGGCTTGGAGATCTGTGCTGTTGTTGCTTATGTGTAACACTCTCTCTCCCTCCCTCGGTCTAGGCACTCTGACTCAGTTCACCCTGGTGCTGTATGGTACAGGCTCAGACTCTCCCAGCTCCACAGCCAAGGACCTCTCTCAGTCCAGTAACGGCAGCTGTAAGACTTTTGACCTACAGCAGATCTGCATTGGTAAGAATGTTACTGTTGGTTACCATTGGTTACTGTAAGAGAATGTAGATTCTTTACCTAGGGTTAGGAAACTAGGGTCTCTTAGAGCTGTGGTGTGCCCAGGCTTTTGTTCCTGCACATCACAAATGCACCTAATTAAATCCATCATGGTCTAATGGATCAAAAGTCTGCCCCACTGTGGCTCTGCAGGCTTCAGTTGCCTACCCCTACCCTAAACCTAACCATTTAATGATCAGGTACATTTACACTGCACACTGTACAGGTAAGACCGGAGAGATGAAACACTGGCTCTCCTATCAAAAGTGTGTGGCTTGTCTCCAAAAGATAGATTGCGAGCTTCCAGTAGCAATCACCTACGATAAGCTTGCCAATGAATTCTGAAAGTACATGCATTTCTTCATGTGTTCCATCAGAAATTGTTATAAACATAAGGCTACCGGTTACTATCCAATCAAAGACACATTGACATTATCCCACCCCTGGTTTGCCACTGTTGACTAAAAAGCCAAACGTAACACACTATTTGGCAATTAAATTCTGGCAATATTGCCTGTTTGGTGTGCGTGTTTGTCTAATGATAACCGGCGTCTTGTGGGTATACAGAAGGACTTTCCCCATAAACCTTCTCAATTAAATGTGAACAAACATTTAACCTCACAGAACTAGGCTATGTCATGATTATTTGTATCAATTGGGTGGCCATTGCTTTGCAAACTCTGCCATGACGTGTTCTACAGACCTCAAAAATGGTCTTCTGATGTGGTTTAAGCATTGACATGGACTCTATTTTCGTTGTTTCTTTATGACTAATTGTTATATTGAGAGTAAAAAATACAATTAAACTGCGAGATCTGAATTTGGGAAAATACACATTTGATGGGGCCTGTCATGCCAAATACTGTTTATTAACCAATATATTACCCGGGTATATTGACAGAAAGCACAAATATTGTTCACTAAGGATCCGGGGAAGAAAATAATGTGCCTATTTGAAAAATAAAATTTAAAAAAAGTAGCTGGTGTCATGTTCAATTTGAAGGTAGCGTTCATGCTCGAGGTTGGGAACCACTGCCCTAGAATAAGACTGGGAGAGACAGTAACAGTGACCCCTGCAGGATCCCCTGGGTATCACAATTTAACACTCTTGTTGGTATACTGTATCAGATCGTGAGTGGTGTAATGGCATAGATGTATTTTGTGAAGCATGAACTCTGGATGGTTGAGTTTGTTGATTAGCTCGTCCTCAGAGACATCTACTGAGATATTGAGTAAACATGGCGGCAGGTTGGCGAGGACGGCATTTTCCGAGCTAAACTGACCAAGACTCACCTCCAACAACACAACACATAATACTGCCCCAAAACAATCCTAAAAACAGGACAGGTAAAAAAATATAATAAAAAATGACATTATGGAATGGACAACCAGTGGGTTACATTGGTTTCAAGTTTGTATCGGTACATTTTTGACGAGCTGATTATATGGAAAAAGAAGATACTTCTGCATTTGCTGCTGTGTTAAACGCATTGATTCTCATTGCAAATAGGCCCAGGATAACTCCTGATAAAGTTGGGATGCCTAGTCACAGGGTAGCTTAGTCACAGGGTAGCTTAATCATGGGAATCAGGACTAATGAAGCAAATGCAACTGCCTTTAAAAAATTTTTTTTTACAAACAGTAGGCCTACCAAATAGATGGGCATTCATAAAATTCCATTGCAGGCCGACACTGTAGGCTACACCCCAGTCAGCACTGACTGACGCCGAAATCAATTGGGTGTCTTTTTTTGGTCCTGTCCAGACCAGTCTTTTTTATTTTATTTCCACGCCCACGGACGTAGATTTTTGGTCAGGTCCAGACCAAATCTGACTGAACCAATTATATACGTCTATGTTTGGCTCAGATTTGGTTTGGTCTGGGCCTCCCGAGTGGCGCAAGGCACTGCTTCGCCGTGCTAGCTGTGCTACTAGAGATTCTGGGTTCGAGTCCAGGCTCTGTCGCAGCCGGCCGCAAACGGGAGACCCATGGGGCGGCGCACAATTGGCCCAGCATCGTTCGAGTTCGGGAGGATTTGGCCGGCAGGGATTTCCTTGCCATGCACTAGCGACTCCTGTGGCAGACCGAGCGCAGTGCACGCTGACACGGACGCCAGTTGCACGGTGTTTCCTCAGACACATTGGTGTGGCTGGCTTCCGGGTTAAGTGGGCATTGTGTCAAGAAGCAGTGTGGCTTGGTTGGGTTGTGTTTCGCAGGATGCACGGCTCTCGAAATTTGCCTCTCCCGAGTCCGTACGGGAGTTGCAGCGATGAGACAATACTAACTACCAATTGGATACCACAAAATTGGGGAGAAAAACTGGGTAAAAAAAATACAACAATTTAAAGGTTTGGTCTGGACCGAACTTCGTTTGGTCCAAACATAGACGGCTGACTATACATTTTCAACTTTCTTTCAGAACTGAAATTTTACCTGATTTCAACATCCGGAAAATATGTATTTTCACCTTTCATTCAGAACCTAAAATGAACGTCACTTCAACGTCTGGAAAATACTTCATTAATGGGACTATTCTAGTTTTGTGGGGGTATAGGAGGAGGGCGGGAATTTTTTGGTTCTCATCTAGAGCAGCAGAACGGCCAGGACTGGGCCTGGCTGTGATCAACACATTCAGCCAGTTAGCAGATGACAATTCTTATTAGTGCAGCCAGACCAGCCCTGTAGACATACTGTATCATTTGTGTTGGAATTTCATCCCTACTGCTCCCTCTTCCCCCTTTCCTCTTGCCTCTGTCATCAACCCCTTCTCCCTCAACACTCTGTCACTACTCCCACCCTCTTCCTCTCTCTTCCTTCCTCTCCTTCCTCTTGCCTCTGTCATCAACCCCTTCTCCCTCAACACTCTGTCACTACTCCCACCGTCTTCCTCTCTCTTCCTTCCTCTTGCCTCTGTCATCAACCCCTTCTCCCTCAACACTCTGTCACTACTCCCACCCTCTTCCTATCTCTTCCTTCCTCTTGCCTCTGTCATCAACCCCTTCTCCCTCAACACTCTGTCACTACTCCCACCCTCTTCCTCTCTCTTCCTTCCTCTCCTTCCTCTCCTGTCCTCTTTTCCTGCTCTCCAATTTCATTTGATCCTTCCTCTCTCTCCCACCCACTTCAACAGGGAGAGAATGACAACTGATTATGAACCAAGTAATTAGATTGGGGTAATGGTCTGTCGGACCGTGTAGGCTGGGGGGGAATGGGCCTTGCAGAGTGTGGCTGTGTGTGTGAGATTAGCTTTCCAAATCATTGGGGGAGATAAGGAGTTACAGGGTGCTACAACTGAAACTACTGCAATGATAACACACTAATGCCACTGCCAAACTGTCCACGTGGATGTGTAAACTTAGTACAGATAGATGCTTCAGAGCTTATTAGAAAGTCCATATATCTGCGATATTATTTCCAACTGGGTTGGCAAAGCACGGCTCAGGGCATAGATATGCTACAGTGCATTTCTCCTCAGATAGATGAGGGATTTACACACGCTGCATTTGTCTCAGCACACAATATGCACATTCACACTCCAAACAGTTTGCGGCAGGAAACTGTTCATTCTAGCAGAAGCTACATGAACATTATGCAGCTTAAGTTGAGGGAACTTTCACAGGCTCATGATTGTAATGCCCCAGAATGAGCCGATGCGTAATGTGCTGCATGATTGTCATGGCAGACTATTCAAATACAGTTCACATATTGAGGGTTTGTGTGAATTAAATCAATTTATTAGCGGTGATTGTGCACTAACCATGTTAAATGAAGAATTTGGACACCAGCAGTACTAAAATGTGTCTCTGTTTCTCCTCGTCTCCCTGTATGCAGAGTGCAATGGTGGCTACTACCTCTTCCAGCAAGGCTGTGTGAGGGACTGTCCAGCCGGCTACACCGCAGGCTCCCAGCTCCTCAATTATACCATGGGGAACTCTGTGGATCCAGCCTCGATCCCCTCCTGCCTGCCCTGCCAACCCCCCTGCCTGACCTGCAGTGGCCTCAGCACCTGCCTCTCCTGCCCCCCTCACAGCCACCTGGACCCTGTGTCCAGCACCTGCCTGCACCTCAACCAGATCCAGAGGGAGTCCCCTGGCAACTTCATGGTGGGCCAGGGCAACACCGGTCCCCGCCCAGAGCTCAGCTCCCGCCTGCCCGTCACCATCGCCGTGCTCAGCTGCATGATCATCATGGCCACCTTCGCTGGGGTGTTCGTTCTGCTGCAGCTGAGATCTGGAGTCCTGGCCAAACTGCCCTCACTGGAGGAGGCCGGCTCAGGCCTGAGGGGGGGCTTCGGCCTGGGGGGCAGCAGCAGAATGGTGTCGTACCGCGGTATCCCTACAGTGTGGGGCGACGAAGGGGTGAACACTGACTCCGACAACGATGAGTTTGACGTCCACAATGAGAAGACTGCCTTTATCAAAACACAAAGTGCTCTTTAACCCCCCCCTGTCTTTGTATTCCTGCTTTCTACAGCCCCCACCCCTCCCCTAATCACTCTGACTCGTCTAATTCTGGGCTCCCTGTCCTCATGTTCCCCTCCTCTGGTTTCTCTTTCCCTGTTTCACTCCCTCGTTCTTCCTCTCATCGGGTTTCATTCCCCAGGTTTAGTGTTCCACTCTGTAGTGGGTGACCTGATGGGAGACTGGAGTCACGTGGAACAGGGATGGCCTGGGTGCGCTCGGCGCTCGCTTCACACTCGGGTGCTTTTCTATTAAACTGTCTCTCTGTGCCCTTTCGCCCTCAATCACCATCAGACAGTGTTTTCTGAACACAGCCCATTTCCTGGACGTCTCCAGGGTTTCCCTGTCACAATAAACAAACCATTATTGTTTGCTCTCTTTTTTTTCTTCTCCAGTGCAGTAGCCGGATGAGATTGTAAATTGGGGGTACACAGCTGTGCGCGTGCTGAGTAGACAGCGAGATCGGGGTAGGGTCAGGTTCTGAGAAGCCACAGCTTGAGTCCTCATAGTCCCAGTGTTTTGGTGAATCAGACCCAGGCTCTCCCAGAGCTACTGTGTGTGTCCATGCTGCAGTATGAGACTTTATCTCTTAGCTCTGGCTGGATACAAGGCTATGAGTCATGAGACTAGCAACACTCACTCTACCCCCAGCATGGAATTCAGGAGGCGTTCTGCTTATTCCGAGCGGTTTAGGAATGCTGGATTCATGTGATTCTGAGGGTTATATAAAGTCCCCTGACCTCCGCCCCTCTCTGTTCTCCAGTGGGGGGGGGGGGTCGGACTGAGTGCTTGCTCGCTGCCAGATCCACAAAGATAGGTCAGCAGTTCACCCAGCTACGCCTCCACACTTTACTGGGCCTCAGAATTTAGACCAAAATAATACTGCCTCTATGATTTGAAACCCCATTCCCAAGAAAAAAGTACCTATGAATAATTACATTGGCTTTCCACTTAAGTCTTATAATTGCTCAACTACTGAGGATGAAAGTGGTAGTGAGATGTATTGTGGATGGGGCTCAGTACTGTAGAAGTGACTTTTTTAACACAAGGGTTCCTGTGGGCTTCTCTGAGCAGCTATACAGGTAGTGAGAGGAGTGTGTGATAGAGAGAAGGGTTTTACGCACTGCAGAGGAGAGAGAGAATAACAAAGTCTGGCCATGATTACCAGACTGGGCACTTTACTCTCCCTACTCTGCTGCTCTTTTTAATGCTGTTCATCACACACACCCTACCTCGTTTCAGTAAGGTATGTGTGTCTGAGTGTGTGCCGGCCAAGTGTGTGAGCAGGTGTCCAGTTGAGCAAAAGGAAGGAATGACCACATTAGGAATACTAAGGATGTGGTTGTGTTTGTAGGCTGAGTTATGATACTGGTTGGCCTATGTAGTTTCCCTTTCCCTGTACTTTAAATATCTGCCTATGTCAAAGAACTGAGGTTGGCTATAATAAGCAAACTTCTTTTGACATCTTTTATCTGTCATTGAGACTTATCACAGCTTCTCTCCACTCGCCCTCCAGTTGTCATCAGGGATGTCGATGCCAACTAGAGATAATCTGTTTCATATACTTGCCAATGAATTATATCCTGAACGACACTACAGCTCAGATGTGTTCCAAAGGAGTTTTTTTTCTCTACTCAAACTGTGTCTTTATTGAAAAACTTTTGAGTGAATTTTTGGCTGCATATCTTCCTTCTACAATCTGTACCTCATTAATTCATCCATTGGACAAATATTGGATCCATCCATCTTTTTTTTATTCTATTTTTACGTTGAAGTTATTTTTCATTTCCAGCAGATAATAGGGGGCTTCACTGAGAGGGGCTGTCATAGTGACAATGTGCATAAAAGATTGATGCAACTGCTCATCCTGTCCTCTCGCTCAGATCACACAGCCATGGCAGCAGAGTATATGTGTTCCATAGCGATGATGAAGGATTATATAGGTCAAAGGTGAACGCTTTTCAGAGAAGGATATTTCTTTTGAACTGTAGGAGTTTTCCTTACACTGATTTACACTTCTACAGTAATAAAGACATTTCAGTCTTATTATCTACAGTGCCAGGGCTGTAGGGCTGCAGTCTCTTCTTTTTTCTCTCTCTCCTCCCCTACTCTGTCTTGGCACAATTTAAATGTAATTTAATATATCCTTATTTATGCCCTCTGAACATATAGTTTTCAGGATTTGTTTTTTAGGGGGGGGGGGGAATTCCTGTGCTTTAAATCTTATGTAATTAAAAACATTTCTGAGGAAGACAGTCTTCCATACACAGATTGGGGAGTTGCTATCCTCTGAGTGCAAAGTAATGACGGCCAACTTTGAGCAAAATATGTAATTACCCCAACGCTGGAATAGTGTGCCCTTTAACCCTGGCTGATGTAAGGTGCTGTCGTTGATGATAATGAAGTAACTGATAAATCCTAAGAGATTTTTCTTCCTGCCAGAATTATAGTTGAGCAATCATATAGCAATCATTTTAATGTCCCCCCCCCCCCCATTTACATTGTTTCCTCTAAATTGGTCACTTCTGAATGTGGAAATCTATATTGCATTATAACAGTATGTCTAAGGAAAAAGACAGCTGCTGGGAAGGAGGTTGCGCCCCTTGCAGTGCGGCCTCAATACTACAGCTGACTGCAGCAGAGATTCTGGCATTACCAAAGACGGGGCCATTTAGATTTGTGTTCAGTACAGTTCTGCTCCAGATTGCTGAGCCTGAGTTGGGGAGATGATGCAATCTGAGGTTTTCTATATGCATTGATTCATAAATCAGATGAATATGTCTTTATTTTTTTAATCTCTTTGTTATTCCTGCTTTTTAATGCAGAGAGACCTTTCCCTCTCCACCCCCTGCTTGGTGACAGTGGTGGAGCTGAGACATTTCTGTATGCTGAGATACAGCGTTGGATGTGGAGGGAGCAGATTGAGAATGTATCCCATCCCCATACACTAAAGAGCTGAATGAGGCTGTGTGTGTGTTATAACTACAGAAGAAACACACTCATGAGGGTTAAACAGAGCTCTGGACATACGGACCATCCAGCTCTGTCCACCTCTCCACACCTCTCCTTATCAAGTCTTTGGCCTGGGGCTACATATAGTACCTTACAGAAACGGTGACCTATGAATAATGTAAAAGAATGACTACCTTAGATGGGACATAACTCTAAAATAAGGCCCATTTTTGTACTATATATATATATATATATATATATATATGGTGCAGTGTAATGTTCTTGTAATTTAAAAATTTGTTTTGCTCTTGTTAAATGTGTCCTTTTTATTTAATTGATAGATTCTACGAAAAATAAAGATCTATGCAAACTTCAGGATTTGTCATGTGCTTTTCTATGTGATTGATGCAAACCTGTATTACAAAAATCTAAATTATGATTGATACTGTACCTGTATGACAAGAATCAATATCTTATGTCCAGCTAGATTCAATTGAGCAGAATACTTTATTTCACCGGAGTGCTGTGCTCTAAGAGAATACAATGGCAGTTCAAATATAGAGTCAAAGGATAACCCTAGAGGAGTTGGACAATTGTGGTACATGAAAATAAAAGTATAACCTGTTTCTTACAATAGCAGTACTGTGTATCGCACTAGAAGAGCAACAGTATGTGGCCTCCGCCCAAGGTTGGGTAGGTTACTTAATATA
This sequence comes from Oncorhynchus kisutch, assembly GCF_002021735.2. Classification (NCBI taxonomy): domain Eukaryota; kingdom Metazoa; phylum Chordata; class Actinopteri; order Salmoniformes; family Salmonidae; genus Oncorhynchus; species Oncorhynchus kisutch. Next base: position 67,574,500 of record NC_034176.2, read on the forward strand.
ATCTGTTAGTTACTAGTTGTCCAAAATTGCTGCATTTGCCATAGGCCTATTTTTTTACGTTTTTGTTGGTGACACTTTATCTTGCTAACTTGCAGCTGTTTAAGTAAATCAAACGTGCGCGAGTTTGAGCATGTGTCCATTTTTCTTATCAGCATTAAATTGAGCAATAAAAGCGCCACTCGTGGTCTTCTTACATTAAACTAGTTTTTGATAGTATGGAGCACACTACCATGGGGGAGTTTAGAAGGGAGGACCTCCTCACATTTTTATTCCATAGGCTGGGATCGGTACTATTCAGCTATTGCAAGAGCGCATTGTATAGGCTAATGGCTGTCCACTGGGGCATATTCATTGCGCCAATTCTGTCGAAAAACGTTTCTTAAATGGAACGAAACGGGGAGGGACTTACAAGACAGATTCGGGTTGGATATTCGCTGATAGTTTTCCTTAACGTCCACCATCAGCAGTTAGGGGCCGTCAACATAGTGACAAATCAAAAATGTCAAATTTCAATAGCTCTTTAACCATTACTCCTAAAACTTTCAAAATTGGTTCTAGCTCTGCCCGATGGCATACACACATTGCATGCACTTTTTTTTGTCGGTTTACATCTCACACTATTTTAATTTTAAATTTTAATAGCTACTTGGTCATGTGACCTACTGACTTCAAACAAGGTTCAGAATGTACACTCAGTGGGAATACACAGTGCACAACCTTTAGTTTGTCCCCAAACAATTTTATTTGCTGGTTTTAAGCATTAAACATTCAAATAGCTCTTTGTTGTCTGTTGCTGGGTGCTGTCGTCTTTCATCAGCACCGGCCTGTACCCTACCTGCCCTAAGCTCTCTCCTGGTCCCTTACACTAAGTCTGAATGTGTCCTGCTAGGTGACCTAAGCTGGGACATGCTTAAACCACCTGACCAAGTCCTAAAGCAATGGGACTCCCTAAATCTTTCTTAGATCATCACCAATCCCACAAGGTATGACTCCAAACACCCAGAAAAGGCTAATTTCCTCGATGTTATCCTCACAAATAATCCCGATAGGTATCAGTCTGGTGTTTTCTGTAATGACCTTAGTGATCACTGTTTTACAGCCTGTGTTCGTAATGGCTGCTCAGTGAAACGACCTGTCTTGATTTGTCATAGACGCCTGCTAAAAAACATTCATGAGCAAGCCTTCCTTCATGAACTGGCCTCTGTAAAATGGTATAGAATCAGCTTGATCCCCTCTGTCGAAGACGCTTGGACCTTCTTTTTTTATATTTTCAGTGGTAATGTTAACAAACACGCCCCCCCATAAAGAAAATGAACATTAAAAACAGGTTCAGCCCCTGGTTCGACTGTGATCTTGCATTTGGCGAAAGGCTCGACACACGCATACTCAGGCTGACTGGCTATTGTTCAGCCAAATGAGAAATAAGTGCACTCAGGCTATCCGGAAGGCCAAAGTTAGTTACTTTAAGGAGCAGTCCTCTCTTTGTGGGTCTAACGCCAAGAAGTTCTGGAAAACAGTTAAAGACCTGGAGAATAAACCCTCCTCCTCACAGCTGCCCATGTCCCTTAATGTTGATGATGTGGTTGTTACTGACACGAAGCACATGGCTGAGCTCTTTAATCACCACTTCATTAAGACAGGATTCCTATTTGCCTCCTTCCCTGTCCAACATTTCTTCATCTACCACCCCTTCTAATGTGACTATCCCTGATGCTTCTCCCTCTTTTTCCCCTGCCTTGCTACAAAGTTTCTCCCTGCGGGCAGTCACTGAGTCCGAGGTGCTAAAGGAATTCCTTAAACTTGACTCCAATAAACCGTCTGGATCAGATGGTTTAGATCCTTTCTTTAAGGTTGCTGCCCCTATCATCACAAAGCAAATCTCTGACCATTTTAACCTGTCTCTCCTTTCTGTGGAGGTTCTCATTGCTTGTAAACCAGCCACAGTTCGTGGGGGAGATCAAGCTGAACCTAACTGTTAGGCCTATTTCTATTTTGCCCTGTTTATCAAAAGTGTTGGAAAAACTTGTCAATAATCAACTGACTGGCGTTCTTGATGTCTATAGTATTTTCTCGTGTATGCAATCTGGTTTCCGCTCAGGTTATGGATGTGTCACTGCAACCTTAAAGCAATATTGTGCTGCTATTTTTATTGACTTGGCCAAAGCTTTTGATACGGTAGACCATTCCATTCTTGTGCGCCGGCTAAGGAGTATTGGTGTCTCTGAGGGGTCTTTGGCCTGGTTTGATAACTACCTCTCTCAAAGAGTGCAGTGTATAAAGTCAGAAAATCTGCTGTCTCAGCCACTGCCTGTCACCAAGGGAGTACCCAAAGGCTCAATCCTAGGTTCCACTCTCTTCTCAATTTACATCAACATAGCTCAGGCAGTAAGGAAGTCAGGAAGCTCTCTCGTCCATTTATACGCAGATGATAGTCTTATACTCAGCTGCCCCCTCCACGGATGTTGTGTTAAATGCTCTACAACAAAGCTTTCTTAGTGTCCAACAAGCTTTTTCTACCCTTAACCTTGTTCTGAACACCTCCAAAACAAAGGTCATGTGGTTTGGTAAGAAGAATGCCTCTCTTCCCACAGGTGTTATTACAACCTCTGAGGGTTTAGAGCTTGAGGTAGTCACCGCATACAAGTACTTGGGAGTATGGCTAGACCGTACACTGCCCTTCTCTCAGCACATATCAAAGCTGCAGGCTAAAGTTAAATCTAGCCTTGGTTTCCTCTATCGTAATCGATACTCTTTCACCACAGCTGCCAAACTAACCCTGATTCAGATGACCATCCTACCCATGCTAGATTACAGAGATATAATTTATAGATTGGCAGGTAAGGGTGCTCTCGAGCGGCTAGATGTTCTTAACCATTCGGCCATCAGATTTGCCACCAATAATCCTTATAGGACACATCAATGCACTCTATACTCCTCTGTAAACTGGTCATCTCTGTATACCCATCGCAAGACCCACTGGTTGATGCTTATTTATAAAAACCCTCTTAGGCCTCACTCCCCTCTATCTGAGATATCTACTGCAGCCCTCATCCTCCACATACAACACCCGTTCTGCCAGTCACATTCTGTTTAAGGTCCCCAAAGCACACACATCCCTGGGTCTCTTCTCTTTTCAGTTCGCTGCAGCTAGCAACACTCAAACTGGACAGTTTTATCTCAATCATGGACACTCTTACTGGCAGTTGTGGCTGCTTTGTATGATGTATTGTTGTCTCTACCTTCTTGACCTTTGTGCTGTTGACTTTGCCCAATAATGTTTGTACCGTGTTTTTGTGCTGCTACTATGTTATGTTGCTACCATGTTGTTGTCATGTTATGTTGCTACCATGCTGTGTTGTCATGTGTTGCTGCCTTGTTATGTTGTTGTCGTAGGTCTCTCTTTACGTAGTGTTGTGTCTCTCGTTGTGATGTGTGTTTTTTCCTATATTTATATTGTTTTTGTTTTTTTGTCCCCGCAGGAGGCCTTTTGGTAGGCCTTCATTGTATATAATAATTTGTTCTTAACTGACTTGCCTAGTTGAATAGAATACAGTATATACATATGAGATGAGTAATGCAAGATATGTAAACATGATTAAAGTGACTAGTGTTCCATTTATTAAATGGACAGTGATTTCAAGCATATGTATATTGACAGCAGCCTCTGTGTTTGTGATGGCTATTTAACATTCAGATGGCCTTGAGATAGCAGCTGTTTTTCAGTCTCTCTGTCCCAGCTTTGATGCACCTGTACTGACCTCGCTTTCTGGATGATGGCAGGGTGAACAGGCAGTGGCTCGGGTGGTTGTTGTCCTTGATCATCTTTTTGGCTTTCTGCACGCGCACCATAAAAATACACAAACCAAAGAAATGGAACATTGTCCTTACTTGATGTAGAAACGGGTGAACAGTTTTGGAACACTGAGCCATTGACTGCAAGCACCAGTTAGCTGTGCTATGAGTAGGTGACTTTTGGCAATAAGGCACCAGACTACAGCCATATAGTTTTGAACTAGAAGACCAAGAGACTGCAGTAGGCAAGGAGTTGACCGGGATGGGTGAGAGGAATGTCCAGTTGGACAGAAAAGCACGGTAAACTAACATTACTGAGTGATTATCAAGCTATCTGACCTGGCTACAACTGATAAAGTCGAGGTGGTTAGTTAGCTGCGTTTTATAGACAGGTTCTCCGTTTTACACTTAGCTAGATAATGAACTAAACTGCAATTATCGTAAACCATTATTATATAGCTAGCTACGGTAGCTAAATATCTGTCAGCAGGACAGTAGAATGTGTTATAAGCATGTTGGCTAGCTCACATTAGTAATGCTGAACAAAAATATAAATGCAACATTTTCAAAGATTTTACTGAGTTACAGTTCATATAAGGACATCAGTCAATTGAAGTAAATAAATTAGGACTTAATCTCTGGAATTCACATGACTGGGAAGAGGTGCAACTACATGTCAGCCCACTTGGCAGCCAGGTCCAGCCAATCAGAATTAAAAAGGGCTTCATTACAGACAGAAATTCCCATCCTCCCAGACGATTTTTTATTTTATTTTTTTATTTAACCTTTATTTAACCAGGTAGGCTAGTTGAGAACAAGTTCTCATTTGCAACTGCGACCTGGCCAAGATAAAGCATAGCAGTGTGAGCAGACAACAAAGAGTTACACATGGAGTAAACAATTAACAAGTCAATAACACAGTAGAAAACAAAGGGGGAGTCTATATACAATGTGTGCAAAAGGCATGAGGAGGTAGTCAAATAATTACAATTTTGCAGATTAACACTGGAGTGATGAATGATCAGATGGTCATGTACAGGTAGAGATATTGGTGTGCAAAAGAGCAGAAAAGTAAATAAATAAAAACAGTATGGGGATGAGGTAGGTGAAGAAGGGTGGGCTATTTACCAATAGACTATGTACAGCTGCAGCGATCGGTTAGCTGCTCAGATAGCTGATGTTTGAAGTTGGTGAGGGAGATAAAAGTCTCCAACTTCAGCAATTTTTGCAATTCGTTCCAGTCACAGGCAGCAGAGTACTGGAACGAAAGGCGGCCGAATGAGGTGTTGGCTTTAGGGATGATCAGTGAGATACACCTGCTGGAGCGCGTGCTACGGATGGGTGTTGCCATCGTGACCAGTGAGCTGAGATAAGGCGGAGCTTTACCTAGCATGGACTTGTAGATGACCTGGAGCCAGTGGGTCTGGCGACGAATATGTAGCGAGGGCCAGCCGACTAGAGCATACAAGTCGCAGTGGTGGGTGGTATAAGGTGCTTTAGTGACAAAACGGATGGCACTGTGATAAACTGCATCCAGTTTGCTGAGTAGAGTGTTGGAAGCCATTTTGTAGATGACATCGCCGAAGTCGAGGATCGGTAGGATAGTCAGTTTTACTAGGGTAAGCTTGGCGGCGTGAGTGAAGGAGGCTTTGTTGCGGAATAGAAAGCCGACTCTTGATTTGATTTTCGATTGGAGATGTTTGATATGAGTCTGGAAGGAGAGTTTGCAGTCTAGCCAGACACCTAGGTACTTATAGACGTCCACATATTCTAGGTCGGAACCATCCAGGGTGGTGATGCTAGTCGGGCATGCGGGTGCAGGCAGCGACCGGTTGAAAAGCATGCATTTGGTTTTACTAGCGTTTAAGAGCAGTTGGAGGCCACGGAAGGAGTGTTGTATGGCATTGAAGCTTGTTTGGAGGTTAGATAGCACAGTGTCCAAAGACGGGCCGAAAGTATATAGAATGGTGTCGTCTGCGATCCCGTAGGTGAAGCCGGATGTGGAGGTCCTGGGCTGGCGTGTCATCTGCGGTTGTGAGGTCGGATGGACGTGCTGCCAAATTCTCTAAAATGACGTTGGAGGCAGTTTATGGTAGAGAAATTGACTTTAAATTCTCTGGCAACAACTCTGGTGGACATTCCTGCAGTCAGTATGGCAATTGCATGCTCCCTAAAAACTTGAGACATCTGTGGTGGTGTGACATATCTGCACATTTTAAAGTGTCCTTTTATTGTCCCCAGCACAAGGAGCACCTGTGTAATGATCATGCTGTTTAATCCATTTCTTGATATGCCGCACCTGTCAGGTGGATATATTATCTTGGCAAAGGAGAAATGCTCACTAACAGGGATGTAAACTAATTTCTGCACAAAATTTGTGAGAAGCTTTTTGTGTGCGTATGGACCATTTCTGGGACTTTTATTTCAGCTCATGAAACAGGGGCACACTTTAAATGTTGTGTTTATATTTTTGTTCAGTGTACTGTAGGTCATTTATTAAGCAATAGAGTGAATACTTAATAGGGTTATCATTTATTTAACTAGCTAGCTACCTTCGCAAATTCTTGACATCATCTGTCTTTGAAGCAGTTTGACTGCAAAATTAGGTCTCAACAATCACAGGTATCTAAGCTAGCAGCTAGCTAACTACTGTCAAATAAGGAGGAGCATGTTGTCATGATGGAATAAGTCACCTACTGTATGTGAAGCAGGCAGGTCCGAGATACTGTTGTGAAGAAGTTTAAAGCCGGATTTGGATACAAAAATATTTCCCAAGCTTTAAACATCCCAAGGAGCACTGTGCAAGCGATAATATTGAAATGGAAGGAGTATCAGACCACTGCAAATCTACCAAGACCTGGCCGTCCCTCTAAACTTTCAGCTCATACAAGGAGAAGACTGATCAGAGATGCAGCCAAGAGGCCCATGATCACTCTGGATGAACTGCAGAGATCTACAGCTGAGGTGGGAGACTCTGTCCATAGGACAACAATCAGTCGTATATTGCACAAATCTGGCCTTTATGGAAGAGTGGCAAGAAGAAAGCCATTTCTTAAAGATATCCATAAAAAGTGTCGTTTAAAGTTTGCCACAAGCCACCTGGGAGACACACCAAACATGTGGAAGAAGGTGCTCTGGTCAGATGAAACCAAAATTGAACTTTTTGGCAACAATGCAAAACGTTATGTTTGGCGTAAAAGCAACACAGCTCATCACCCTGAACACACCATCCCCACTGTCAAACATGGTGGTGGCAGCATCATGGTTTGGGCCTGCTTTTCTTCAGCAGGGACAGGGAAGATGGTTAAAATTGATGGGAAGATGGATGGAGCCAAATACAGGACCATTCTGGAAGAAAACCTGATGGAGTCTGCAAAAGACCTGAGACTGGGACGGAGATTTGTCTTCCAACAAGACAATGATCCAAAACATAAAGCAAAATCTACAATGGAATGGTTCAAAAATAAACATATCCAGGTGTTAGAATGGCCAAGTCAAAGTCCAGACCTGAATCCAATCGAGAATCTGTGGAAAGAACTGAAAACTGCTGTTCACAAATGCTCTCCATCCAACCTCACTGAGCTCGAGCTGTTTTGCAAGGAGGAATGGGAAAAAAATTCGGTCTCTCGATGTGCAAAACTGATAGAGACATACCCCAAGCGACTTACAGCTGTAATCGCAGCAAAAGGTGGCGCTACAAAGTATTAACTTAAGGGGGCTGAATAATATTGCACGCCCAATTTTTCAGTTTTTGATTTGTTAAAAAAGTTTGAAATATCCAATAAATGTCATTCCACTTCATGATTGTGTCCCACTTGTTGTTGATTCTTCACAAAAAAATACAGTTTTATATCTTTATGTTTGAAGCCTGAAATGTGGCAAAAGGTCGCAAAGTTCAAGGGGGCCGAATACTTTTGCAAGGCACTGTAGCTACAATACGGATTAGCCACAATATTGGAATTTGCTGTACATCTTAGCAATTGTTACTGAGATGAGACGTGGTGCCATAATATAAATATCTTAGCTAGTTATAAATTCACATGTATGCCATGTCATTTGTCAAAGCAACAAATATCACAAAATGACATGCATACTTTTCATCAGATCTACAGTACATGGCCAAAAGTATGTGAACACCCCTTCAAATGAGTGGATTCGGGAATTTCAGCCACACTTGACGGATGCCATAAGAACGGCATGAATCCTAAATACAATTTTCTTTAGTTAATCTACTGGTTTGTCGTATGATCTCTTGAAGCCTGGTGGAGATGCAAACATACTACAACATAGGACATTTTTCTGCATCCAGATTGAGGTTTTCTACCAGCAGGAACATGGAGCACTCTGTCTCAATAAAGGCGACCGCATTCTTCCCACCTGAAACAGTTCGGTATAGTTAGTGCATATATTTTGATGACATTTTGTTCATTTTGGATAATGCGTGACTAATATATCTTCGGAAAAAACGTCAAAATTAATGACAGATTTCTTAAGTTATCTTATATTATTTCTGACTATTTTGAGGAAGTGTATTCTGGCTACTGCATCTCAAAATGGACAAACCGACGGGGAGCCCGGGGATGGTTATAACACAGGTTAGTTGTAACACTCTCAATATCTCTAATCAGGAACCAGATAAAATCATGTTACTCACTGTGCACATGATCAGTTTAGTCCTCAAACCTCATGTGAAGAAGCAAGACCCTGTGATAGACCGCAGATTTTATTGACAAAAATCTGATTTTGAGGTAAGAAAGTAACAAAATGGCGTTAGATTCACCAAACTTATATCAGATTTATAACCAGTGTGTGTAGATATATTTTAAGTCAGTTAGCAATGCTAAAGTTTGAAGTTGAAGTTAAAATTGAAGATAGCTAATGGCTGCAAGGGTCAGGGTTAGTTGTTACAAGCCTAAGGTCTGGGTACTGGGAATGCAAATTATGCCCACCAAGCCTGTACCCCAGGACTACCATACCACTGTCACAACTGTGACTCAGTGAACATGTCCAACATTCACACACACACACTCAGTCTTGTACAACTAACCTTGTGGAGACACACATCAGTCCTATTCAAAATCCTATTTTCCTTACCCCTAACCCAAAAACCTAACCTTAATCCTAAACCTAACCCTAGCTCCTAACATTAAACCTAAAACTGACCCTAGCTCCTAACCTTAAACCTAACCCTTACAATAATTCTAACCTTCATCCTAAACACCCTAGAAATAGCATTTGACTAACAAAATGTCCCCAGTTGGTCAAATTTTTGTTCATTTACTATTCTTGTTGAGACTTTTGGTCCCCACAAGTATAAACATCCACACGCACACACGAAAATGTGTTTTTGGAACACTTCAAATGTGCCATTTTATATGTGAACTCATGTCTTTTTTTAGAACATTTCACATGTTTTGGACAACAAAACATGTGTTTATGATACACACACAGTTATTTTAACATAGTGTTCATCTGACAAATTTGACTACATTGTGTATGTTTATTTATACAGTAATTACTATTCAATGTGTCATCATCTGGGATTTGAACTAACAACCTCTTGGTTCACGGCATTATGATATTTCTGCTACGCCACCACACCTGTATTCCTGCACTTTGGACTTCAAAGTAAATCTCAGCTTTGTTAAATAAACACTCAAGAAAAATTATGATGGTGATTCAGGAGTAACATTGAAACAGAATAATGACCCACCAAAATTAGGCAACTATACAGAAAACCCTCAAATTGCTGAAATAAGTAAGTTAAATCAATGATGAGAGAATAGTCCGATTAATTAATAACTAAAATAGCAGTGCAGATGGCACTATTTTACCAAGTGCGTAGATGTATTATAAGCAACACATGTGTAGGGAAATGCTACAGACATTATTGCTAAAAGTCTCCCCTACTATTGCTGCTTTATGGTTTTTCAAGCAAAGGTCTTTTTAAGGGATTATGCAAGCACACTCGTTTGAGTCGGTTAAGAGCCAGCCGGGCTGAAGCATGATTAGAGGTCGACAGACTAATCGGCATGGCCGATTAATTAGTCCGATTTCAAGTTTTTATAACAATCGGTAATTGGCCTTTTGGGACGCCGATTACATTGCAATCCATGAGGAGACTGCGTGGCCGGCTGACCACCTGTTACGGGAGTGCAGCATCAAAAGGACCTTGTGGCTGCAAGGAGCCAAGGTAAATTGCTAGCTAGCATTAAACTTATCTTATAAAAAAAACTATCAATCTTCACATAATCACTAGTTAACAACACATGGTTGATGTTACTAGGTTAACTAGTTTGTCCTGCGTTGCATATAATCGATGCAGTGACTGTTAATTTATCATCGAATCACAGCCTACTTCAACTTCGCCAAACCAGTGATGATTTAACAAAAGCCCAATCGAAGAAAAAGCACAATCGTTACACAAATGTACCTAACCATAAACATCAGTGCCTTTCTTACAATCAATACACAGAAGTATATTTTCTTAAACCTACATATTTAGTTAAAATAAATTCATGTTAGCAGGCAATATTAACAAGGGAAATTGTGTCACTTCTCTTGCATTCAGTGCAAGCAGAGTCGGGGTATAAGCAGCAGTTTGTTTCTTCGTAACAAAGACCATAATTAATTTGCCAGAATTGTACATAATTATGACATAACATTGAAGGTTGTGCAATGTAACAGCAATATTTAGACTTAGGGTTGCCACCCGTTCGATAAAATACAGAATGGTTCCGTATTTCACTGAAAGAATAAATGTTTTGTTTTCAAAATTATAGTTTCCGGATTTGACCATATTAATGACCTAAGGCTCGTATTTCTGTGTGTTTATTATATTATAGTTAAGTCTGATTTCATAGAGCAGTCTGACTGAGCGGTGGTAGGCAGCAGCAGGCTCGTAAGCTTTCATTCAAACAGAACTTTACTGCATTTGCCAGCAGCTATTAGCAATGCTTGATCACAGCGCTGTTTATGACTATCAACTCCCGAGATTAGGCTGGCAATACTAAAGTTCCTATAAGAACATCCAATAGTCAAAGGTATATGAAATACAAATAATCAGCGCGGCATAATTCCTATAATAACTACAACCTAAAACTTCTTAACTGAGAATATTGAAGACTCATAAAAGGAACCTCCAGCTTTCATATCCATGCTTTCCACCTGGCCACCCTACCCTGGTCAACACCACTGTATATCTATTCTACTCTGCCTTTCTAAGGTCTACGAAAGCCAAGTTAGCAAACAGATCACCGACCATTTCGAATCCGACCGTACCTTCTCCGCTATGCAATCTGGTTTCCAAGCTGGTCATGGGTGCACCTCAGCCACGCTCAAGGTCCTAAACTATATCATAACCGCAATCGATAAGAGACAATACTGTGCAGCTGTATTCATCGACCTGGCCAAGGCTTTCAACTCTGTCAATCACCACATAATTATCGGCAGACTCAACAGCCTTGGTTTCTCAAATGACTGCCTCGGCTGGTTCACCAACTACTTCTCAGATAGAGTTAAGTTTGTCAAATCGGAAGGCCTGTTGTCCGGACCTATGGCAGTCTCTATGGGGGTGCCACAGGGTTCAATTCTCGGGCTGACTCTTTTCTCTGTATACATCAATGATGTCGCTCTTGCTGCTGGTGATTCTCTGATCCACCTCTACGCAGACGACACCATTCTGTATACTTCTGGCCCTTCTTTGGACACTGTGTTAACTAACCTCCAGACGAGCTTCAATGCCATACAACTCTCCTTCCGTGGCCTCCAACTGCTCTTAAATGCAAGCAAAACTAAATGCATGCTCTTCAACCGATCACTGCCCGCACCTGCCCGTCCGTCCAGCACCACTAACTCTGGACTAGAGGTCGGCCGATTAATCAGAATGGCCGATTTAATTAGGGCCGATTTTCAAGTTTTTGTAACAATCACCTTTTATTTAATCTTTATTTAACTAGGCAAGTCAGTTAAGAACACATTCTTATTTTTAATGACGGCCTAGGAACAGTGGGTTAATTTCCTCATTCAGGGACAGAACGACAGATTTTTACCTTGTCAGCTCGCGTATCGTTGCTCCAATGTGTACCTAACCATAAACATCAATGCCTTTCTTAAAATCAATACACAGAAGTATATCTTTTAAACCTGCATATTTAGCGCAAAGAAATCCAGGTTAGCAGGCAATATTAACCAGGTGAAATTGTGGCACTTCTCTTGCGTTCATTGCACTCAGTCAGTGTATATGCGACAGTTTGGGCCGCCTAATTTGCCAGAATTTTACGTAATGATGACATAACATTGAAGGTTGTGCAATGTAACAGGAATATTTAGACTTATGGATGCCACCCGTTAGATAAAATACGGAACGGTTATGTATTTCACTGAAAGAATAAACGTCTTGTTTTCGAGGTGATCGTTTCCGGATTCGACCATATTAATAACCTAAGGCTCATATTTCTGTGTGTTATTATGTTATAACTAAGTCTATGATTTGATAGTGCAGTCTGACTGAGCGTTTGTAGGCACCTGCAGGCTCATAAGAATTCATTCAAACAGCACTTTCGTGGGTTTTGCCAGCAGCTCTTCGTTGTGCTTCAAGCATTGCGCTGTTTATGACTTCAAGCCTATGAACTCCCAAGATTAGGCTGGTGTAACCGATGTGAAATGGTTAGCGGGGTGCACGCTAATAGCGTTTCAAACATCACTCGCTCTGAGACTTGGAGTGGTTGTTCCCCTTGTTCTGCATGGGTAACGCTGCTTCGAGGGTGGCTGTTGTCGATGTGTTCCGGGTTCGAGCCCAGGGAGGGGCCGGGGAGAGGGACGGAAGCTATACTGTTACACTGGCAATACTAAAGTGCCTATAAGAACATCCAATAGTCAAAGGTATATGAAATACAAATGTTATAGAGAGAAATAGTCCTATAATTCCTACATCCTAAAACTTATTACCTGGGAATATTGAAGACTCATGTTAAAAGGAACCACCAGCTTTCATATGTTCTCATGTAGAGAGAGAAGAGAGAGACTCCAGAGCCTTCTGACCAAGTAACTACCTGTGACCTCATAATAGTATAACTGATGCACTATGTCAACCTACTTCACTATGGCAGTCTGCCTGTGTGACATAGCATATTATCCCAAGGCCACTGATTGGATTTACTGTACCCATGCCAAAGCTCATGCACTCACCTTCCCTGTAAAAGTCTCCCAGACATTTATCAAAGCTAACATGTATCCATCCCCCTATCCCCAGGTGAGTCTGCTGGGCTATGGAACTCTAGAGCAGCACATCAAAAAACCTGCCACCCTGTTGTCAGCTATCTGCATAAAGTTCCCTGTGCAAGGATGCAACTATCAAGGCTTTCAAAAGGCCACATCTTGGGAATGACCAAATGCAATAAAGTTTTGTATAAACAAATGTTTATTTTGTTAGATTACTAAACAAGTTTTTCATAGCATGTTTGTCAAGTTGGTCTTCACACTCACTTCTACTAACTTATGTGGTAAACTTAACAGAGACATCAGTTCTAAAGTAAATGCAAGTCTCATTTCCAGGCTGAATACATTTGTATTAATGTATATCATATACATCACACAGGTGTCAACTAAATAATATACAGTATATCCCAGAAAATATTGAAGAATGGGACAAGTAGACAAAGTGAATAGAAGTCAGTGATTGCATCCATAGCAGTTTGTATGAATTTACATAGAATACACTTTAACAGAATGGAGAGGGAGAGAGACTGTTGCTGTACACCCATATAAGGCCCTTGCTTCCAGTACAATTGAAGGCCACAATTTTCACAGTGATCTAGGATAACCTCCCCCTTGTCAATGTAAACTTATCCTAAAATCAGTACTCTTTGTGAATATGGGTTCTGGCCTGTCAGCAATGTCACTTCGCCTGAAATGCAACAAAGAAGTCACCTTTTCCTAGAGAGATTTACACTATTATCAAAACGTCACGCCAGGGTAAGCCTACACGAGCCACAGCCCTTATTTTTTTGTGTTTCTAATATTTCTGATGGGGAAAATGTATGTAGGAAAACGATTGGAACAATTTCCCTGTTTGCCCGCTAGGTTTTATGGGTATTATGACTCATACTCATACTGTGTACATTTCATTCTTATACATTTCATTGTGCCGTAGGTTGGTGTTATGTATGTGGCAGGTATAATTTTGGTATAATTTTGGATCATGAATGTCACTCGGGCAAGTACTCTAGGCCAACCGCTGCTCAGGGCTAATGTTGTGTTCCAATTTAGTCACCTGCTTAGCGTAATTATTGTCCCCGTTAATCCACGCAGTTAATGAGCTGTTATGTTCTTGAACCGTGCTGTACACATAGACATTAAAACCAGGGCTGTACCAAGCCTTCCGTCCCGAAGAGGACGCAGTCACTCACCTCCCCAGTCAGTCCCGCTTTGATAGGACAGCGCTGGCTTCCTGCTTTTTATGTTTCTGATGAGTATGGTCGCCGTGCCAGACCAGTGAAATACTACCTCACTGTAACAGTTTCTGTCGGCACAATTAATGCCTCCTCGGTAAGAATCGTCATAGCCTACATATTCTATAAATACTTGAAACGTCGGAGTGAACTGCTTGCAATAACCTGAGGTGAGAATATTTTTTTGGTCGACGTAAACTACACTACAGTATACTATTATTTAACTCTTAATGATAGCCGACATGGGATATTGATAATGATACAATTTGTATCGGATTCAACAGCTAGCTATACATGCACATCTCCCTATGAAGTTAGATAAAGGATTTTATGTGATCGAATTTCGATCAAGGTAAACTCAGCAGGGCGTGTTTACATGTTCAGTTGAAGGTTTCGTCAACACATTACTCATCCCTGCTTTATGTACACAGAACAAATATATAAATGCAACAATTTCAAAGATTTTACTGAGTTACAGTTTATATAAGGAAATCAGTCAACTGAAATAAATAAATTAGGCACTAATTTGTGGATTTCACATGACATGCATCTCTTGGTCACAGATACCTTAAAAAAAGGGGCGTGGATCAGAAAAACAGTCAGTATCTGGTTGACCATAATTTGCTTCATGCATTGGGATACATCTCATTCTCATAGAGTTGATCAGGCTGTTGATTGTGGCCTGTGGAATGTTGTCCCACTCCTCTTCAATGGCTGTTCGAAGTTGCTGGGTATTGGGTGGAACTGGAACACGCTGTCATATACGTCGCTCCAGAGCATCCCAAACATGCTCATTTCGGTGACTTGTCTGGTGAGTATGCAGGTCATGGAAGAACTGGGACATTTTCAGCTTCCAGTAATTGCGTACAGATCCTTGTGACATGGTGACGTACATTATCATGCTGAAACATGAGGTGATGGTAGGGGATGAATTCCATGACAATGGGCCTCAGGATCTCGTCACGGTACCTCTGTGCATTCAAATTTGCCCATTGATAAAATGCATTTATGTTTGTTGTTCATAGCTTATGCTTGCCCATACCATAACCCCACTGCAACCATGGGGCACTCTGTAAACAACGTTGACATCAGCAAACTGCTCACCCACACAACGCCATACACGCGGTCTGCGGTTGTGAGGCCAGTCGGACTTACTGTCAAAATTCTCTAAAATTATGTTGGAGGCGGCTTATGGTAGATAAATTAACATTCAGTTCTCTGGCTACAGCTCTGCTGGACATTCCTGCAGTCAGCATGCCAGTTGCACGCTCTCTCAATTTAAGAGATCTGTGGCATTGGGTTGTGTGAGAAAACGGCACATTTAAGAGTGCCCTTTTTTGTTCCTGGCACAAAGTGCATGTGTGTAAACATCATGCGCTTTAATCAGCGTCCTTGATATACCACACCTGTCAGGTGGATGGATTATCTTGGCAAAGGAGAGTGGTTATGGATGATGCCAGAGTTCCACAGTAGGCTGCATTATATTAAGCCTCAAATTCAACTTACTTTACCATTCTACTCTGTAATAGCCTAATAACTCACTTAGTAAAATTATACTAAAACCAATAAACAGTTTAGAGTCGTGTCACCCTTCTCATCAGTTCTGTATTTCAAGAGGAAGTGCCTCCTAACTGTTTTCTCCCTTGAAAATAAGTCACCCAGAAGTGAAACCCTCCACATGCCACAACTTGTTTAAATAATCAGTTGTGTAGTCTTGGTATTATTTATACACCTTGCCTCACAAATTTAACTAATTCACCTGCCTCTACAGTCCAGTAAAGAAAGTACACCCAAAGTTCAGAGTCTAGACTGAGGATAAATCCCATGCATTCTCATTCAGTTTTTATTTTCATCTTTCTGCACCTTATTAGCCAGGTCACATGTGTGTGTGGTTTATTCTCACATCCACTCCAGTGTCTACTGTCTACAGTTTGACTGGGTTCCCACTCCTCTGGGTGCAGATCTGATGGGGTTTGGGGAGGACCTGTGGTGTCCCCAGGCCCACGCGGCCCTGATTCGGCTGCAGGACTCGGAGCTGCGTCTGATGGAGGTGATGAAGAAGTGGATGAGCCAGCGGTCCAAGAGCGACCGGGAGTTTTCTGTTCAGCTGCACCAGATGGCTGCCATGGTTGAGAAACTGGAGGGGCCCCAGCCTGGGGGAGGACCGGACTACATCAGCCAGCTCAATCAGGTACTCTATGGGTCTATTTGATTGACTTTTTTTCTTGTTCACCGCACCTCTTTTGATTTGAATGAAACTTTCAATACATATTTGCCCATCATAGAAGTGGTCAGAAAGTAACTTTTTGGACCTGAATGCCAAAACATTTAGAAGATAGAAGTACTCAATGTTGAACCATTTTGCATACCCCGCAATGAGACATCCATGTTTTCGTCACTGGAAAATATAAACGGTTGGGTTTGATATAATTTAAAAGCTTACAAACAGGGTTGTCATTATTTTATTATTTCTTGAAAAAAAATCTATAATAATAAAACATTATTTTTTAACCTTTTAATTTAAATTATTTAACACGTGAATTTATTTAACAATTTTCTCATATGTTGTAGCTTAGACCCTATTTTACATCATCTGATGTGTTTGTGTAGTGCCTGCCATCAGTTGATACACATCATGCTCTTGAGTACAGAGTGGGTGACAGTTGAAATTATACTGTCAATCTTCCATAGGAAACCTATTGCGTTTTTTATTATTCGAACCAGGGACTGCAGTGACGCCTCTAGCCATTCCTATTTAAGTTGACATTCGACGGTGGATGGGTCAGTTGCCATTTTTGTGGTAGTAATTGGAAGTAAAAATGTATATTACATTTCAATGATGTACCAGCTAAATTGCAGTGGTCTGGGATATGTCCATATATTTTCATGACACCCACCCTCTTTTCAAAAGTATACTGTGTCTCAACCGATGGAGGGAACAATATAAATATCTCAGATTGTGTAAAATAGGGTCTAAGCTACAACATAAGGCGAAACAAAAAAAAAGTACTTTACTCATTTGTAGGTAATTGACGTTAAAGGATAAAAAATGACATTATTTTTTGTTTGACAACCCTGTTAAAGTTTTTAAATGATGTCAAACTCAACCATTTATCTTTTCCAATGATTAAGACATGTACAGTATGTCTACAGTATGTCTCATGGTGGGGTAGGCGAAATGGGTCAACAACACCTCTAAATCCTAAGTGTCTTTGCATTCCGGTCCATTAAGTCCCTTTCTGACCACTTACTTCAACCATGGGCAAATATGAATGGGACGTTTCATTCAAATCAAAAGGGGTGCGGTCAAAAAGTGATTGAAATCAAGTGGAATGACCCTTACACTATATCAGTGGGTTTCAGCAAGCTCACTGGTTTAGACATGAGACCACATCCACCCCCAGCTCCAATGTGGACTTGACCTTTCAAACATTATTGATGATTGAGCATTATGTTTGATCAGTAGATGGCGATATGCAGAGCATTCACTTTATTAATTCTGTCTCTCCCTGTCTCTTTTTCTCTCTCTGGCCTCCTTCCTCTTTCAGTCGTGGGGTGTGCTGGTGGCTCAGACGGAGAGTTTGAGTCGTGTGATGCGGCGGCAGTCTGAAGACCTGCAGGTTGGGCCTCTCAGCAAACTGACCCTGCTGATCAGAGACAAGCAGCAGCTCAGGAAAACCTACACAGAGCAGTGGAGCCAGCTCAGCCAGGAGCTCAGCAGGGTCAGACACACACACACACACACACACACACGACTGCACGCACACACACAAACAGATGAACATATCACTTATGAGTTCTGATAGTTTCTTTGGTTACCACTCTATTTTAGAGACAGTATAAATCTCTATGTAGAGCCTTTTGTCACTGATCATGTCAGTGGCAAAAAACACTTCAGCGAGCAGGCCTTTCTAATCTTACTGGCCCGGGTATCCTGGAAGGATATTGACCTCATCCCGTCAGTAGAGGATGCCTGGTTGCTCTTCAAAAGTGCTTTCCTCTCCATTTTAAATAAGCATGCCCCGTTCAAAAAATGTAGAAATAAGAACAGATTGGTTCACCCCAGACTTGACTGCCCTTGACCAGCACAAAAACATCCTGTGGCGTTCTGCATTAGCATTGAATAGCTCCCGCGAGATAAAAAACTTCAGGGAAGTCAGGAACCAATATACTCAGTCAGTTAGGAAAGCTAAGGCTAGCTTTTTCAAGCAGACATTTGCTTCCTGTAGCACAAATTCCAAAAAGGTTTGGGACACCGTAAAGTCCATGGAGAATAAGAGCACTTCCTCCGAGCTGCCCACTGCACTGAGGCTAGGAAATACTGTCACCTCCGATTAAATCTATGATAATCGAGAATTTCAAAAAGCATTTTTCTATACTTTCCATCTAGCGACCCCGGCCAATAGCTCTGCACCCCCTGCAGCAACTTGCCCAACCCCCCCGCTTCTCCTTCACTCAAATCCAGACAGCTGATGTTCTGAAAGAGTTGCAAAATCTGGATCTTTAACAATCAGCTGGCCTTGACAATCTGGTTCCTCTCTTTCTAAAATTATCACCTGAAATTGTTGCAACCCCTATCACTAACCTGTTCAACCTCTCTTTCGTATTGTCTGAGATCCCCAAAGATTGGAAAGCTGCCGTGGTCATCCCCCTCTTCAAAGGGGGAGACACTCTACACCCAAATTGTTCAGACCTATATCCATCCTGCACTGCCTTTCTAAAATCTCCAAAAGCCAAGTTAACAAACAGATCACCGACCATTTTGAATCCCACTGTACCTTCTCCACTATGCAATCTGGTTTCTGAGCTGGTCATGGGTGCACCTCAGCCATGCTCAAGATCCTAAACGATATCATAACCGCCATCGATAAAAGACAGTACTGTGCAGCCGTCTTCATCGACCTGGCCAAGGCTTTCGACTTTGTCAATCACTGCATTCTTATCGGCAGACTCAATAGCCTTGGTTTCTCAAATGACTACCTTGCCTGGTTCACCAACTACTTCTCAGATAGAGTTCAGTGTCTCAAATCGGAGGGTATGTTGTCCAGACCTATGGCAGTCTCTATGGGGGTGCCACAGGGTCCAATTCTCGGGCCAACTCTTTTCTCTTTATATATCAATGATGTCGCTCTTGCTGCTGGTGATTCTCTGATCCACCTCTACGCAGATGACACCATTCTGTATACTTCTGGCCCTTCTTTGGACACTGTGTTAACAAACCTCCAAATTAGCATCAATACCATACAACACTCCTTCCGTGGCCTCCAATTGCTTTTAAATGCTAGTAAAACTAAATGCATGCTCTTCAACCGATCGTTGCCCACACCCGCCCGCCCGACTAGCATCACTACTCTGGATGGTTCTGACTTAGAATATGTGGTCAACTACAAATACCCAGGTGTCTGGTTAAAACTGTAAACTCTCCTTCCAGACTCACATTAAGCATCTCCAATCCAAAATGATTTCTATTTCGCAACAAAGCCTCCTTTACTCATGCTGCCAAACATACCCTCGTAAAACTGACTATCCTACCGATCCTTGACTTCGGCGATGGCATTTACAAAATAGCCTCCAACACTCTACTCAGCAAACTGGATGTAGTCTATCACAGTGCCATCCGTTTTGTATGCTCTCGTTGGCTGGCCCGCACTACATATTCATCGCCAAACCCACTGGCTCCAGGTCATCTATAAGTCGTTGCTAGGTAAAGCCCCGCCTCAGCTCACTGGTCACCATAGCAACACCCACCCGTATCTCTGGCTCCAGCAGGTATATTTCACTGGTCATCCCCAAATCCAACACCTCCTTTGGCCGCATTTCCTTTCAGTTTTATGCTGCCATTGACTAGAACGAATTGCAAAAATCACTGAAGCTGGAGTCTAATATCTCCCTCTCTTTCTTTAAGCATCAGCTGTCAGAGCAGCTTACCGATCACTGTACCTGTACACATCCAATCTGTAAATAGCACACCCAACTACCTCATCCCCATATTGTTATTTATCCTCTTGCTCTTTTGCACCCCAGTATTTCTACTGGCACATCAGCATCTGCACAAAGAAAGCTGTTTTAAACTTTGGGCTTGAAATAGTTGAGAACCACGTGTGAATATAATGCATTCCCTTTTCACCAGTGTGGATATGCAGCAGGCGCTCCTCATTGAGATGCAGAGCTGCACAGTTATTGCAACTTCATTAACAGACAGCACTCAGTTGAAATGAAAGCCAATGGGCTGTAACTGAGTTTGGCCATTGTTGTCTAATTGAGAACTGCTCTTGCATAGCAAATGCATTTTGATGAGCAAAAGCCATCGGGGACTTTAATATGACAATAGTTTTTGCCTTTTCCGTGGTTTCTATCATTACCCTATTACGGCGAGCAAATGATGTGTTAATCTTTAATGAATTGTTAGGTTTATGGGTTGCAGTTTGTACATGGCCTAGGTCAGGTTTTGCCTTAGTACCCCTGTACAGTACACTACAAACAAGTCACAGGCGTCATGCAGACATCCTCTGCACTTTCGTAGTGCAATGTATAATTAACCTTTTTTGTAAACTTTTGTGAAACACCACAACACAGTTGAAAGATATATGGCAAATATAAATCAAAACTGGATGGTTTTCAGAGATAGATGGGAGTGGTTGAAGGATGGGATTAAAAACAAACAAAAGATTACTATTGTAAAATATGCTGTGTCTGTAAATCAATCAATCAATCAAATGTATTTATAAAGCCCTTTTTACATCAGCCTATGTCACAAAGTGTTATACAGAAACCCAGCCTAAAATCCTAAACAGCAAGCAATGCAGATGTAGAAGCACGGTGGCTAGGAAAACTCCCTAGAAAGTCAGGAATCTAGGAAGAAACTTAGAGAGGAACCGGGCTCTGAGGGGTGGCCTGTCCTCTTCTGGTTGTGCCGGGTGGAGATTATAACAGTACGTGGCCAAGATGTTCAAACGTTCATAGATGACCAGCAGGGTCAAGTAATAATAATAATCACAGTGGGTGCAACCGGTCAACACCTCAGGAGTAAATGTCAGTTGGCTTTTCATAGTCTATCGTTCATAGTTAGACAGCAGGTGCGGGCGAGTGTGGGGGGGTTGGGAGAATACTTAAATTCACACAGGACACCGGATAAGACAGGAGAAATACTCCAGATATAACAGACTGACCCTAACCCCCGACACATATTGCAGCATAATTACTGGAGGCTGAGACAGGAGGGGTAGTATGTAGAAGCCTAAGTGTTGTTAATTATTTTACTCCAATTAGGGGAGGGATGGTAGGGTTAGGGGAAATAATTAAGGAAAATATATACGGGGGGGGGGGGATGTGTGTGTGTGTATATATACAGTTGAAGTCGGAAGTTTACATACAGTCGGCAAAAAAGTATTTAGTCAGCCACCAATTGTGCAAGTTCTCCCACTTAAAAAGATGAGAGGCCTGTAATTTTCATCATAGGTACACTTCAACTGTGACAGACAAAATGAGGGGAAAAAATCCAGAAAATCACATTGTAGGATTTTTTATGAATTTATTTGCAAATTATGGTGGAAAATAAGTATTTGGTCACCTACAAACTAGCAAGATTTCTGGCTCTCACAGACCTGTAACTTCTTCTTTAAGAGGCTCCTCTGTCCTCCACTCGTTACCTGTATTAATGGCACCTGTTTGAACTTGTTATCAGTATAAAAGACACCTGTCCACAACCTCAAACAGTCACACTCCAAACTCCACTATGGCCAAGACCAAAGAGCTGCCAAAGGACACCAGAAACAAAATTGTAGACCTGCACCAGGCTGGGAAGACTGAATCGACCTGCAGAGAGCTGGGACCAAAGTAACAAAGCCTACCATCAGCAAGGGCATTGAAGATGAAACGTGGCTGGGTCTTTCAGCATGACAATGATCCCAAACACACCGCCCGGGCAACGAAGGAGTGGCCATTTCAAGAACCATTTCAATGTCCTAGAGTGGCCTAGCCAGTCTCCAGATCTCAACCCCATAGAACATTTTTGGAGGGAGTTGAAAGTCTGTGTTGCCCAGCAACAGCCCCAAAACATCACTGCTCTAGAGGAGATCTGCATGGAGGAATGGGCCAAAATACCAGCAACAGTGTGTGAAAACCTTGTGAAGACTTACAGAAAATGTTTGACCTCTGTCATTGCCAACAAAGGGTATATGACAAAGTATTGAGATAAACTTTTGTTATTGACCAAACACTTATTTTCCACCATAAAATGCTAATAAATTCAGTAAAATTCCTACAATGTGATTTTCTGGATTTTTTTTCTAATTTTGTCTGTCATAGTTGAAGTGTACTTATGATGAAAATTACAGGCCTCTCTCATCTTTTTAAGTGGGAGAACTTGCACAGTTGGTGGCTGACTAAATACTTTTTTGCCCCACTGTACACCTTAGCCAAATACATTTAAACTCAGTTTTTCATAATTCCTGACATTTAATCCAGTAAAAATTCCCTGTTTTAGGTCAGTTAGGATCACCACTTTATTTTAAGAATGTGAAATGTCAGAATAATAGTAGAGAGAATGATTTATTTCAGTTTAAATTTTTTCATCACATTCCCAGTGGGTCAGAAGTTTACATACACTCAATTAGTATTTGGTAGCTTTGCCTTTAAATGGTTTAACTTGGATCAAATGTTTCCGGTAGCCTTCCACAAGCTTTCCACAATAAGTTGGGTGACTTTTGGCCCATTCTTCCTGACAGAGCTGGTGTAACTTTTAGGCCTCCTTGCTCGCACACACTTTTTCAGTTCTGCCCACAAATGTTCTATGTGATTGAGATCAGGGCTTTGTGATGGCCACTACAATACCTTGACTTTGTTGTCCTTAAGCCATTTTGACACAACTTTGGAAGTATGCTTGGAGTCATTGTCCATTTGGAAGACACATTAATTTCCTGACTGATGTCTTGAGATGTTGCTTCAATATGTCCACATAATTTTCTTTCCTCATGATACCATCTATTTTGTGAAGTGCAACAGGCCCACCTGCAGCAAAGCACCCCCACAACATGATGCTGCCACCCCTGTGCTTCACGGTTGGGGGTGATGTTCTTTGGCTTGCAAGCCTCCCCCTTTTTCCTCCGAAAATATCGATGGTAATAATGGCCAAACAGTTCTATTTTTGTTTCATCAGACCAGAGGACATTCCTCCAATAAGTACGATCTTTGTCCCCATGTGCAGTTGCAAACCGTAGTCTGGCTTTTTAATGTCGGTTTTGGAGCAGTGGCTTCTTCCTTGCTGAGCGGCCTTTCAGGTTATGTCAATATAGGAACTGTTTTACTGTGGATATAGATTATTTTGTACCTCTTTCCTCCAGCATCTTCACAAGGTCCTTTGCTGTTCTGGGATTGCTTTGCACTTTTCGCACCAAAGTACGTTTAACTCTAGGAACCAGAAGGTGTCTCATTCCTGAGCAGTATGACAGCTGTGTGGTCCCATGGTGTTTATACTTGCGTACTATTGTTAGTACAGATGAACGTGGTACCTTTGGAAATTGTTCCCAAGGATGAACCAGACTTGTGGAGGTCTACAATTAATTTTCTGAGGTCTTGGCTGATTTCTTTTGAAAAAGAGACACTGAGTTTGAAGGTAGGCCTTGAAATACATTCACAGGTACACCTCCAATTGACTCAAATTATGTCAATTAGCCTATCAGAAGCTTCTAAAGCCATGATATTATTTTCTGGAATTTTCCAAGCTGTTTAAAGGCACAGTCAACTTAGTGTCTGTAAACTTCTGACCCACTGGAATTGTGATACAGTGAAATAATCTGTCTGTAAACAATTGTTGGAAAAGTTACTTGTGTCATGCACAAGTAGATGTCCTAACCGACTTGCCAAAACTATAGTTTGTTATCAAGAAATTAGTGGAGTGGTTGAAAAATGAGTTTTAATGACTCCAACCTAAGTGTATGTACATTTCCGACTTCAACTGTATATATACAAATGGGGGATTGGAAATGATGCAGACAATTACATTGATGGAAGCCACAATCTATCTGCAGTAATAAATCTGATGTACCCCCTAAAAAATAGTTATTTTTAACGTTAGATCAGTGGTCACCAACCGGTCGACTGGGCGATCTCAAGGCATTCCTAGTCGATCACCAAACATTTCTGTAAATAAAACTACGATAAAGCCTTGTTCCTATTTTTTATTTAGTTTAGTTTTTTGTTTCATGCTGTTGGCGATAGGTGCACTTCATTCAGCAGCCCCAGTCCCGGGAAGGCAAAGTGTTCCCATTTTTAACCATTTCATGTGTCAGAAGGTAGAACTCCGCCTACCCGGCGAACCTCGAGAACAAATCAAGTGCTCCGTCATTGTCATAACAAAGTTGATACTGTGAAATTTTAAAACTAATACAGCAAAGAGCTACTGTTTTTATGAGTAAGTTCATGTTTAAGTTGTTGTTCAACACTGTCAGCACGTTGTTCAACACTGTCAGCACCTTGTTCAACACTTTTATAAGCCATAAAATACACTTTCTCACTACTTCCACTCATGCTACAACCAGTACTGCAGCTGCAATGAATGATTGTATCAAATTTTTGATAAGCTTGCATTGTTGTTGTTGTTATTATTAGTGGCTTAGCTTTTTTAATATCGAGGAATATTTATCTTTCTCTGATCATAGGAATAACAACATGAATTGGCACATAAGGCAAGTACTACAACAAATGATCTATTCCCAGTGTGCTCATATACCCACATTTTTTTAAAAATATAATTTCAAAATTGTCTGAGAAGAACATAATTGGCAGGGTAATTCAAGCATAGCCAATATACAGTGATAATGTATTGGGCCTATAGCCTACTGCACAAACATCATTGCTACAGAACTGTTTTTAATTGGTTAATGTTACATAGGCATTTTGACTCAAAGTGATCATGACTCAGATAGGTTGGTGACCACTGCCTTAGATGGTTGCTTAATGGAAATGTTAAGGGTAAAGAATTGCAGTCAAACCAGTTTCTGTTACTAGGGCCTCTCTGATGTCACCGACTACTTCCTGTGTGCCTCTACCTCTGAGTTGAAAGGTGTTGGAATACAGACCTGTAGGGTCTGGGTCCCGGTCTTTCCTGTCTGGTCTTTCTACTCTCTCTCGTCTGTCTGTGTTGTCTCAGATGTGGCTAAGCTGGGGTCAAACAAAAGCCTGCATTGTGAAGGCACTCCCACTTTTAACAAACCACACCCGTATCACTTGTTTGTACAGTATCACCTCCACTCCTTTTTAAGTACATTTATGATCCCCTCCTTTCCCTCTGATGACGGTGCTGTGTGGTTAGACAGTAGAAATGTATTTGAGGACTCTCGTTGTTCTTAGAGAGTGGCTGAATAGCTCTCTATTCATCCAATTTGTTCTTCAATTTATGCACCTTGTTTGGATGAGGTAACACTAATATACCCTTTCCATTTGTCAGGTGACCCAGACAGAGCTGGAGAGGCTGAAGGCCAGCTATAGACAGCTGGTGAGGGATGCAGCGCAGGCGAAGAGGAAGTACCAGGAGGCCAGTAAAGGTGGGGAAGCTCACTCTTGCTCCATATCATTTCTCCAAACAGCACAGACACACTCTCACTTTGACTGGCTGAAAGGATTACATTCTGGACAACAGATGATCATTACCTCCTGAGAGTTCTGTTTAGACAACTGATGTCCTATTGATTCACCAAATTAACACAGTTGATCATATTAGTAGTGACTATTTGCCATGTGTATTGTTTTTCCACTTCTATGCTACATTTGTGTGTGTTCTACTGATATATATATATATATATACATATATCTTGTTTGTTTAGATAAAGAACGTGAGCGTGCGAGGGAGCGCTATGTGAAGGCTACTCTGAGGCTCCATGAGCTTCATAATGAGTATGTTCTGTCAGTCAGAGCAGCCCAGGTGTACCATCAGCACCACTACAGCCAGGCCCAACCTGCCTTGCTCATGGCACTACAGAGCCTACAGCAGGAGATGGTACTCATACTGTAAGTGTGTGTGTGGGTGAGTGAGGGGAAAGCACAACTCTCAGTGAATTCCCAGTCAGTGATGATCATATTGTGTGTGTACAGCGCGGTAGGGAAGTACTGTGACTCTATGGTCATCCCATCGTTACACTGCATGGTTTTGTATCTCACCTAATATCCTTCCCTTTTGATGGTAAGATTTCAAGCACTCTCATGGGAAGTTTGATATAATAGTTTTGGGCTGTTGTCCAAACACACATAATGTAATCAGTACTGGCCCTGGAGACCCACAGGGTGTGCAGGCTTTTGTTGCAGCTCTGTACTATACATACAGTGCCTTTGGAAAGTATTCAGACCCCTTGACTTTTTAAACATTTTGTTACGTTACAGCCTTATTCTAAAATTGTTTAAATAAAACAATTTCCTCAGCAATCTACATACAATACCCCATAATGACAAAGCGAAAACGTTTTTTTTATACATTTTGCACATTAAAAACAAAAAACGGAAATACCTTATTTAGATAAATATTCAGACCCTTTGCTATGAGACTCGAAATTGAGCTCAGGTGCATCCTGTTTCCATTGATCATCCTTGAGATGTTTCTACAACTTGATTGGAATCCACCTGTGGTAAATTCAATTGATTGGACATGATGATTTGTATTATTGACTGTATGTTTGTTTTACTCCATGTGTAACTCTGTGTCGTTGTATGTGTCGAACTGCTTTGCTTTATCTTGGCCAGGTCGCAATTGTAAATGAGAACTTGTTCTCACCTGGTTAAATAAAGGTGAAATAAAAATAAAAAAATTTGGAAAGGCACACACCTGTCTATATAAGGTCCCACAGTTGACAGTGCATGTCAGAGCAAAAACCAAGCCATGAGGTCGAAAGAATTGTCTGTAGAGCTCTGAGACAGGATTGTGTCGAGCCACAGATCTGGGGAAGGGTACCAAAACATTTCTGCCACATTGAAGGTTCCCAAGAACACAGTGGCCTCCATCATTCTTAATTGGAAGAAGTTCGGAACCGCCAAGACAACCTAGAACTGGCCGCCCGGCCAAACTGAGCAATCGGGGGAGAAGAGCCTTGGTCAGGGAGTTGATCAAGAACCCGATGGTCACTCTGACAGAGCTCTAGAGTTCCTCTGTGGAAATTGGAGAACCTTCCAGAAGGACAACCATCTCTGCAGCACTCCGCCAATCAGGCCTTTATGGTAGAGTGGCCAGCCAGAGACCACTCTTCAGTAAAAGGCACATGACAACACACTTGGACTTTGCCAAAAGGAACCTGAAGACTCTCAGATCATGAGAAACAATATTCTCTGGACTGATGAAACCAAGATTGAACTATTTGGCCTGAATGCCAAGCGTCACGTCTGGAAGAAACCTGGCACCATCCCTACGGTGAAGCGTGGTGGCAGAATCATGCTGTGGGGATGTTTTTCAGTGGCAGGGAGACAAGTCAGGATCGAGGCAAAGATGAACGGAGCAAAGTACAGCGAGATCCTTGATGAAAACCTGCTATAGACCTCTCATGACCTCAGACTGGGGTGAAGGTTCACCATCCAACAGGACAACGACCCTAAGCACACAGCCAAGACAACACAGGAGTGGCTTCGGGACAAGTCTCTGAATTAAAATAATAATAATAATTTAAACTTTATTCAACCAGGTAGGCCAGTTGAGAACAAGATCTCATTTTCAACTTGTGACCTGGCCAAGATAAAGCAAAGCAGTGCGACCAAAAACAACAACACAGAGTTACACATAGGATAAACAAAACATACAGTCAATAACAAAACACAGTGTGTGCAAATGTAGTAAGATTAGGGAGTTAAAGCAATAAATAGGCCATGGTGGCGAAATAATGACAATTTAGCATTAACACTGGAGTGATAGATGTGCAGATGATGATGTGCAAGTAGAGATACTGGGGTGCAAAAGAGCAAAAAAATAAATAACAATATGGGGTGGGTGTGCTATCTACAGATTGGCTTTGTACAGGTAGAGTGGTTGGTAGCTCTGATTGTTAATGCTTAAAGTTAGTGAGGGAGATATGTCTCCAGCTTCAGTGATTTTTGCTATTTGTTCCAGTCATTGGCAGCAGAGAACTGGAAGGAAAGGCGGACAAAGGGGGTGTTGGCTTTGGAGATGACCAGTGAAATATACCTGCTGGAGCGCGTGTTGCTATGGTGACCAGTGAGCTGAGATAAGGCGGGGCTTTACGTAGCAAAGACTTATAATTGACCTGGATCCAGTGGGTTTGGCGACGAATATGTAGCGAGGGCCAGCCAACAAGAGCATACAGGTCGCAGTGGTGGGTAGTATATGGGCTTTGGTGTCAAAACGGATGGCACTGTGATAGACTACATCCAATTTGCTGAGTAGAGTGTTGGTATAGAGTCTGAGTAGAGTCTTCAATATTCCCAGGTAAGAAGTTTTAGGTTGTAGTAATTATAGGACTATTTCTCTCTCTACCATTTGTATTTCATATACCTTTGACTATTGTTCTAATAGGTACTTTAGTATTGCCAGCCTAATCTTGGGCTTGAAGTCATAAACAGTGCAATGCTTGAAGCATTGCTAAGAGGTGCTGGCAAATGCAGGAAAGTGCTGTTTGAATGAATGCTTATGAGCCTGCTGCTGCCTACCACTGCTCAGTCAGACTGCTCTATCAAATCATAGACTTAATTATAATATAATAACACGCAGAAATTACGAGCCTTAGGTCATTAATATGGTCAAATCCTATAATTTCGAAACAAAACGTTTATTCTTTCAGTGAAATACGGAACCGTCCCGTATTTTATCTAACGGGTGGCATCCATAAGCCTACATTTTGCTGTTACAATTCACAACCTTCAATGTTATGTCATAATTATGTACAATTCTGGCAAATTAGTTCTCAATGAGCCAGGCGGCCCAAACTGTTGCATATACCCTGACTCTGCGTGCAATGAACGCAAGAGAAGTGACACAATGTCCCTAGATAATATTGCCTGCTAACATGAATTTATTTTAACTAAATATGCAGGTTTAAAAAATATATACTTGTGTATTGATTGTAAGAAAGGCATTGATGTTTATGGTTAGGTACATTTGTGCAACGATTGTGCTTTTTTTCGCAAATGCGCTTTTGTTAAATCATCCCCCGTTTGGCGCAGTTGGCTGTCTTTGTTAGGAAGAAATAGTCTTCACACAGTTCGCAACGAACCAGGCGCTCCAAACTGATGCATATACCCTGACTCTGTTGCACAGAACACAAGAGAATTAACACAATTTCCCTAGTTAAAAGAAATTCATGTTAGCAGGCAATGTTTACTAAATATGCAGGTTTTAAAATATATACTTGTGTATTGATTTTAAGAAAGGCGTTGATGTTTATGGTTAGGTACACATTGGTGCAATGACAGTGCTTTTTTGCGTATGCGCTTGTTAAATCACCCGTTTGGCGAAGTAGGCTGTGATTCAATGATAAATTAACAGCCATCGCATCGATTATATACAACGGAGGACAAGCTAGATAAACTAGTAATATCATCAACCATGTGTAGTTAACTAGGGATTATGTTAGGATTGATTGTTTTTTTATAAGATAAGTTTAATGCTAGCTAGCACCTTACCTTGGCTCCGTGATGCACTCGCATAACAGAGTCTCCTCGTGGAGTGCAATGTAATCGGCCATAATCTGTGTCCAAAAATGCAGATTACTGATTGTTATGAATACTTAAAATCGGCCCTAATTTATCGGCCATTCCGATTAACGGTCGACCTCCAGTAGTTTGGCAGCATGAGTGAAGGAGGCTTTGTTGCAAAATAGGAAGCCGATTCTAGATTTAATTTTGAATTGGAGATGCTTAATGTGAGTCTGGAAGGGGAGTTTACAGTCTAACCAGACACCTAGGTATTTGTAGTTGTCCACATATTCTACGTCAGAACCTTCCAGAGTTAGTGATGCTAGTCAGGCGGGCGGGTGCGGGCAGCAATCGGTTGAAGAGCATGCATGTCCTTGAGTGGCTCAGCCAGAGCCCGGACTTGAACTCAATCAAACTTCTCTGGAGAGACCTGAAAATAGCTGTGCAGCAACCCTCCCCATTCAGCCTGACAGAGCTTGAGAAGATCTGCTGAGAAGAATGGGAGAAACTACCCAAGTACAGGTGTGCCAAGCTTGTAGCGTCATACTCAAGATGAATCGACGCTGTAATCGCTGCCAACGGTGCTTCAACAAAGTAGTGAGTAGAGGGTCTGAATACTTATGTAAATGTCATAGTTCTGTTTATTTAAATTTTTTATGAATCAGCAAACATTTCTAAACAGTTTTTGCTTTGTCATTATGTATGGGGTATTGTGTGTAGATTTAATTTTAGAATAAGGCTATAACCTAACAATGTGGAAAAAGTTAAAGGGTCTGAATACTTTCCGAAGTCACTGTACCTATTTAATAACTGATCATCAAGCCTTTGATTAGATGGTGCATTAGTGCTGGGCTAGAAAAAAGCCTGCACACCCAGTGGGTCCCCAGACCAGGATTGAATAATACGGCCCTGACCTCTGACTTTTGCCCTGTAACCCAGGAAGGAGATCCTGCAGGAGTACTATGACATGTCCAGTATGCTCCAACATGAGGTCGTATCTGTCCACGAGGAGATGTCTGCTGCTTTGATGGCCATAGAGCCACACAGAGAGTACGAGAGCTTCATCCAACAGAACAGGTATTCAGCTGCAAGTCACTCTGGATAAGAGAATCTGCTAAATTACTCAAATGTAAATATTCAGATCTTAGTGCAGTCAAGAGGCTGAAAAGTTTCACCATGTGTGTTCAGGTCTGTAGGGGAGGTTCCGGTGTGTGTGGAGTTTGACTCTGGTCTTCTGGAGAACACAGATCGACTCAAGACTGGAGAGCTGGAACTAAATGAGCTTACAGTGGAGGGGATCCAGCACAGGTTAGTTTATACGCACACACAGACACAGCGCAATCAAAAAGTATTCAGACCCCTTGACTTTTCCCCAAAAACTTTTTAGATACAGCCTTATTCTAACATGTACTAAATGTTTTTTTCCTCATCAATCTACATACAATACCACATAATGACACAGCGAAAACAGGTTTTTATAATTTTTTTCACATTTATAAAAACAAAAAACAGATACCTTATTTACTTAAGTATTCAGACCCTTTGCAATGAGACTTGAAATTGATATCAGGTGCATCCTGTTTCCATTGATCATCCTTGAGATGTTTCTACAACTTGATTGGATTCCACCTGTGGTAAATTCAATTGATTGGACATGATTTGGAAAGGCACACGTCTGTCTATACAGTAAGGTTCCCACAGTTGACAGTGCATCTCAGAGAAAAACCAAGTCATGAGGTCGAAGGAATTGTCCGTAGAGCTCTGAGACAGGATTGTGTCGAGGCACAGATCTGGGGAAGGGTACCAAAACATTTCTGCAGCATTGAAGGTCCACAAGAACAGTTGCCTCCATCATTCTTAAATGGAAGAAGTTCGGAACCGCCAAGACAACCTAGAACTGGCCGCCTGGCCAAACTGAGCAATTGGGGGAGAAGGGCCTTGGTCAGGGAGTTGACCAAGAACCCGATGGTCACTCTGACAGAGCTCTAGAGTTCCTCTGTGGAGATTGAAGAAACTTTCAGAAGGACAACCATCTCTGCAGCACTCCGCCAATTAGGCCTTTATGTTTGATTGGCCAGCCGGAAGCCACTCTTTAAAAAACCAGGCAAGTCAGTTAAGAACAAATTCTTATTTTCAATGACGGCCTAGGAACAGTGGGTTAACTGCCTGTTCAGGGGCAGAACGACAGATTTGTACCTTGTCAGCTCTGGGGTTTGAACTTGCAACCTTTCGGTTACTAGTCCAACGCTCTAACCACTAGGCTACCCTGCCGTAAAAGGCACATGACAGCCCGTTTGGAGTTTGCCAAAAGGCACCTAAAGACTCTCAGATGATGAGAAACAAGATTCTCTGGTCTGATGAAAACAAGATTGAACACTTTGGCCTGAATGCTAAGCGTCACGTCTGGACTAAATCTGTCACCATCCCTACGGTGAAGCGTGGTGGCAGCATCAAGCTGTGGGGATGTTTTTCAGCGGCAGGGACTAGGAGACTAGTTAGGATTAAAGGTCGGCATTGCCGATTTAATTAGTGCCGATTTCAGGTTTTCATAACAATCGGTTGTCAGCATTTTTGAATGCCGATTATGGCCGATTACATTGCATTCCACAAGGTAACTGCGTGGCAGGCTAGACCACCTGTGTGCAGCGAGGAGCCAAGGTAAGTTGCAAGCTAGAATTAAACTTATATTTTTTTAAAACAATCAATCTAAACATAATCACTAGTTAACTACACATGGTTGATGATATTAGTAGGTTAACTAGCTGCGTTGCATATAATCAATGCGGTGCCTGTTAATTTATTATTGAATTACAGACTACTTCGCCAAACGAGTGATTTAACAAAAGCACAATCGTTGCACGAATGTACCTGACCACAAACATCAATGCCTTTCTTAAAATCAATACACAGAAGTATATATTTTTTAAACCTGTTAAAAGAAATTCATGTTAACTAGGGAAATTCTGTCACTTCGCTTGCGTTCATTGCACACCGAGTCAGTGTATATGCAACAGTTTGGGCTGCCTGGCTCGTTGCAAACTAATTTGCCAGAATTTTACATAATTATGACATAACATTGAAGGTTGTACAATGTAACATCAATATTTAGACTTAGGGTTGCCACCCGTTCGATAACATACGGAACGGTTCCGTATTTCACTGAAAGAATAAAGGTTTTGTTTTCAAAATGATAGTTTACGGATTTGACCATATTAATGACCAAAAGCTCGTATTTCTGTGTTTATTATATTATAATTAAGTCTATGATTTGATAGAGCAGTCTGACCGAGCGGTGGTAGGCACCAGCAGGCTCGTAAGGACTCATTCATACTTTACTCTGTTTGCCAGAGGCTCTAAGCAATGCTTTACCACAAAACTGAGGATGAGGATAATTATTTATTTTTTTAAAGTCTGTAACGTAACAATAAAAACAAGCCTCCCCCTTTTTCCTCCAAACATAACGATGGTCATTATGGCCAAACAGTTCTTTTTTTGTTTCATCAGACCAGAGGACATTTCTCCAAAAAGTAAGATTTTTGTCTCCATGTGCAGTTGCAAACCGTAGTCTGGCTTTTTTATGGCGGTTTTGGAGCAGTGGCTTCTTTCTTGCTGAGCGGCCTTTCAGGTTATGTCAATATAGGACTCGTTTTACTGTGGATATAGATACTTTTGTACTGGTTTCCTCCAGCATCTTCACAAGGTCCTTTGCTGTTGTTCTGGAATTGTTTTACACTTTTCGCACCAAAGTACGTTCATCTCTAGGAGATGAATCATACCGTCATACCTTCCTGAGCGGTATGACGGCTGCGTGGTCCCACGGTGTTTATACTTGCGTACTATTGTTTGTACAGATGAATGTGGTACCTTCAGGCGTTTGGAAATTGTTCCTAAGGATGTAGCAGACTTCTGGAGGTCTACAAAAAAGTTTCTGAGGTTTTGGCTGATTTCTTTTGATTTTCCCATGATGTCAAGCAAAGAGGCACTGAGTTGGAAGATAGGCCTTGAAATATGTCCACAGGTACACCTCCAATTGATTCAAATGATGTCAATTAGCCTATCAGAAGCTTCTAAAGCCATGCCATCATTTTCTGTAAAAAAAAAAAATTAAATGCACAGTCAACTTAGTGTATGTAAACTTCTGACCCACTGGAATTGTGATACAGGGAATTATAAGTGAAATAATCTGTCTGTAAACAATTGTTGGAAAAAATGTCTTGTAAAAATTACAGACCTCTACATGCTTTGTAAGTAGGAAAACCTGCAAAATCGGCAGTGTATCAAATACCTGTTCTCCCCACTATATACACACACATTCTCACTCAAAGGTTTTAGAACACCTTCTCATTCGTGTTTTTATTTATTTTTTTACTATTTTCTACATTTAAGAATGATAGTGAAACATCAAAACTATGAAACAACACATATGAAATCATGTAGTGACCGTAAAAGTGTTAAACAAATCAAAATATATTTTGTATTTGAGATTCTTCAAATAATCACCTTAATGCCTTGATGACAGCTTTGCACACTCTTGACATTGTCTCAACCAGGTTCACATGGAATGCTTTTCCAACAGTCTTGCCAACAGTCTTGAAGGAGTTCCCACCAATGCTGGGCACTTGTTGGTTGCATTTCCTTCACTCTGTGGCCCAACTTATCCCAAACCATCTAATTTGGGTTGAAGTCGGGGGATTGTGCAGGCCAGGTCATCTGATGCAGCACGCCATCACTCCTTCTTGGTCAAATAGCCCTTACACAACCTGGAGGTGTGTTGGGTCAATGTCCTGTTGAAAAACAAATGATAGTCCCACTAAGCCTAAACCAGATGGGATGTCATATCTCTGCAGAATGCTGTGGTAGTCATGCTGGTTAAGTGAGCCTTGAATTCTAAATAAATCACAGACAGTGTCACCAGCAAAGCATCCCCACACCATAACACCATGCTTCACTGTGGGAACCACACATGCGGAGATCATCCGTTCACCCACACGGTGGTTGGAACCAGAAATCTCCAAGAAATTCTCTTCTTATTGGTGTCCTTTCGTAGTGGTTTCTTTTCAGCAATTCGACCATGAAGGCCTTATACAGAATACCACATACCTTGTCATAACACAACTGGTTAGCTCAAACACATTAAGAAGGAAATAAATTCAACACAAATGAACTTTTAAGAAGGAACACCTTCTTGGCTCAAATGCAATAAGGAAAGAAATTCCACAAATTAACTTTTAACAAGGGACACCTGTTAACTAAAATGCATTCCAGGTGATTACCTCATGAAGCTGGTTGAGATAATGGCAAGAGTGTGCAATGCTGTCATCAAGGAAATGGGTGGCTACTTTGAAGAATCTCAAATATAAAATATATTTTGATTTGTTTAACACTTTTTTTTGGTTACTACATGATTCCATATGTGTTATTTCCTAGTTTTGATTTCTTCACTATTATTCTACAATGTAGATATATATATATATATATATTTTTAAAGACCTGTAATGAGTAGGTGTGTCAACTTTTGACATGTACTATATATATACTACTGTTCAAAAGTTTGGTGTCACTTAGAAATGTTTTGAAAGAAAAGCACATTTTTGTCCATTAAAATAGCATCAAATTGATCAGAAATACAGTGTAGACATTGTTAATGTTGTAAGTAACTATTGTAGCTGGAAACGGCAGATTTTTATGGAATATCTGTATAGGGATACAGAGACCTATTTATCAGCAGCCATCACTCCTGTGTTCCAATGCCACGTTGTGTTAGCTAATCCAAGTTTATCATTTTAAAAGGCATGCACACAATCTCAACACCAACACATTTCACCTCTTCGTCCCCCTTCTCTCCCCATGTCTCTACCCCTCTACCAGGTTGACTGCAGTGGAAGAGGAGCTGCTGTCTCTAGCTGGTAAAGTGGTTTCCCAACAGGCCTCAGTCAACCAGCTGGAGTTGGAGCTAGAGGCAGAGGAAGAGTGCATCAAACGGGGTCAGAGGTGAGGCGATATCCACATGTACTGGAAGGTCCAACTTTACATGGGCAAGCATACTTGGTAATCACTTAGGCAGATGTAGTGTCATTAGATAGTACTTACAGCTGTTATACCTGATAATATGGTCATTTATCCTGGGTAAACAGAATAGAATTACATTTTTATGGTCTGAACCAGGATAAAGTTGGCTCTGGCAGTACCAAACCACCGTCTTCACCAACACTGACTGGGAAAAAAAGAGTAATGCATTTTGCCATTGATCTGCGTCATATTTTTGAGGTGTGTTGGTGTATCTCCTCTCAATGGTGGTGTTCCATCTGCAGGCAGTCTCCTATCAGAGTAGTTTAGGCTGCTCTCCTCTCTGCTATGGCTGGCTAAGCTGGCTGCTCTCTGGGGGACAGACTCACTATGCCTTATGAATATAACATGGTGATATGAGGAGACTTTTCAAGCTTCTCTCATTTGTCTTGGTTTAGATGCCTGTCCGCTGTTATTAGACGTTACTAATAAGCTCTTAGTGCATAGATGGAGCAGCTGTGTTGACTGACACTAGCCTAATGTTCACTGGGGCCGAGGGAAACATGCCTCTCCTTAAGGAGTCATGGGTTTGATGAAACACTTTGGAAATCAACAGAGACAGACGGGAACGACTGAATGCTTTCTTGATTAGCAAAGAACTCTTTTACCCAAGTGGTGATGTTAGTTAATGTAGCAGTGCAATATTTGAAAAGTAAGTAAGGAAGAATTTTGTCCACAAATATACCAACATTTCTATTATATGTAAAAAAGATTATGATTAGCGAATGCCATAATGTAGTGATTTTGTTAGGTAGTCCCTATTAGCTGAAATATATATTTTTACAAAGCCATTTTAGCTGTCGCGCTAGCTGTTCGGTTTGAACAGATTCACAATTCATGGGAATTTGTCACACTATGAAGACGTCTCCCTGTAAGGCACGTGTTGCATGGCAATCTCCCTGCACTTGCCTGGGCTTGTCTGTTCCTGCCATGGCTAAAGCCAGTGTGAGAAACGTGCTAACAAACATTTGTGCTATGAACTAAATAAATATGCACTCTGACCCAGAAAACCTCTTCACTAGATTCATGATAGTGTTGTTAGACAAAGCAAGGAAAGTGAGCTTTAAAACGTGATGTAGTTTTATTGGAATTTGCAGCTGTTGTTAAGTAATACATCTGCTACCTTCTGACATGACTTACTGCATTTTTAACCGTACTTCTCCCGTATAGAATATCTAATTTCAACTATACTGTTGGTGAGTGCCCTGCGGAAGCAATATGGCTAAGGTGTAGGAGATGGGCCAGTTGACCAGTATTCTTGTGTAAAGCCATCGGGCATGTCAGTTATGCTTTAAATATATTGACTGTGAGGCAAAAGTCAATGGAATTGTTGCTATATGTTGAAATGGAAACACATTGTTCCACAGTATCATCACAATGCTTTAATTGATGAGCTGACAGGCTGCTCCTCTCTCTGCAGGGTTTACCAGTTCAGTAAGAGGCATGCACTGGAGGAGAGCCGACAGCAGGTGATGCTGTCCCTGGGAGCTAGAACTAGGCTGGAGGCACAGAGGTTGCTGCTGAAGGGGAAGCTGGAATGGCTGGGATCCAGTGAACCCCCACCTGCCCTGGGGCTGGAAGAGGATCGTATCTCCCTCTCCTCTATCACCTCTAGTGTAGGTCTCCTCTCTCCCTCTCTCAAACACACACACACACACCCTCTGCATATCTGATCCCTGCCACTCATCTGAAAGAGATACCATGCTTCCTGTGGTTGAGATGATCTCTGTCCCTTGCGTCTGTTTCATTGTCTTGTCTCGTATGGGAACCTGACCTGTGATTGCACTCATTGTGTAAGATGTTGTAAATCATGTTGTTATTGACTCTTGTTTGTTTCAAGTTCTCCATTGTGTGTTCTGAGTTCAGGTTCTTCTCATCCATTATCAAATGTGATTGTTGTGTACTTTAGTTTGTTAGCTTGGTAGTTTGCTGCTTTATAAGTTCTACAAATGCATCATCACTAAAACACTAATGTACTGTGGGCTTATGAAAATCACTGAGCTATATATTAAATCTTTTGAAATACCATTGTTTTGAAAATGAAAGAAATTAAACAAAAGGTTAATTGGTTTGTTGTCCACTCTATACTCACACAGTAGTACCAGATGACTAAAGTGAATTGCATCAATGTTCCCACGCAGGTTGTGTTGAAACCCTGGTGTTATGGGCATTTGTAAAATGCCACCATGTAAAAAGTCACACGAGCACTAAAATGTGACTCATTGAAGCGCATCAAATTTGCTGTCAAATGAAAGCTGAGTCTATTTTTACAAAGGCATGTATAACGTGTTTAACCATTTTCCATCCTAAATATTAGGAATAAGCAAAGGCTGCTAAAGATGGCTAAATAGCCATAATACTGCTAAATGGTTACCTGGACTATCTGCATTGGCCCTATCTTGCACTGACTCTATGCACACTCACAACACTATATACAGTTGAAGTCGGAAGTTTACATACACTTAGGTTGGAGTCATTAAAACCCATTTTTCAATCACTCCACAAATTTCTTGTTAACAAACTATAGTTTTGGCAAGTTGTTTAGGACATCTACTTTGTGCATAACACAAGTAATTTTTCCAACAATTGTTTACAGACAGATTATTTCACTTATAATTCCAGTGGGTCATAAGTTCACATAGACTAAGTTGACTGTGCATTTAAACAATTTGGAAAATTCCAGAAAATGATGTCATGGCTTTAGAAGCTTCTGATAGACTAATTGACATACTTTGAATCAATTGGAGGTGTACCTGTGGATATATTTCAAGGCCTACCTTCCAACTCAGTGCCTCTTTGCTTGACATCATGTGAAAATCAAAAGAAATCAGCCAAGACCTCCACAAGTCTGGTTCATCCTTGGGAGCAATTTCCAAAGGCCTGAAGGTACCACGTTCATCTGTACAAACAATAGTATGCAAGTATAAACACCGTGGGACCACGCAGCCGTCATACCGCTCAGGAAGGAGACGCGAACGTACTTTGGTGAAAATAATGACCTTGTGAAGATCCTGGAGGAAACAGGCACAAAAGTATCTACATCCACAGTAAAACGAGTCCTATATCGACATATCCTGAAAGGCCGCTCGGCAAGGAAAAAAACACTGCTCCAAAACCACCATTAAAAAGCCAGACTGCACATGGGGACAAAGATTGTACTTTTTGGAGAAATGTCCTCTGATCTGATGAAACAAAAATAGAACTGTTTGGCCATAATGACCATTGTTATGTTTGGAGGAAAAAGGGGGAGGCTTGCAAGCCAAAGAACACCATCCCAACCATGAAGCACAGAGGTGGCAGCATCATGTTGTGGGGGTGCTTTGCTGCAAGAGGGACTGGTGCACTTCACAAAATAGATGGCATCATGAGGAATGAAAATTATGTGGATATATTGAAGCAACATCTCAAGACATCAGTCAGGAAGTAAAGCTTGGTCGCAAATGTGTCTTCTAAACGGACAATGACCCCAAGCATACTTCCAAAGTTGTGTCAAAATGGCTTAAGGACAACAAAGTCAAGGTACTGGAGTGACCATAACAAAGCCCTGACCTCAATCCTATAGAAAATGTGTGGGCAGAACTGAAAAAGCGTGTGCGAGCAAGGAGGCCTACAAACCTGACTCAATTAAACCAGCTCTGTCAGGACAAATGGGCAAAAATCCACCCAACTTATTGTGGGAAGCTTGTGGAAGGCTACCCGAAACGTTTGACCCAAGTTAAAGGCCATTTAAAGGCAATGCTACCAAATACTAATTGAGTGTATGTAAACTTCTGACCCACTGGGAATGTGATGAAAGAAATAAAAGCTGAAATAAATAATTCTCTCTACTATTATTCTGACATTTCACATTCTTAAAATAAAATGCTTATTAACTGACCTAAGACAGTGAATTTTTACTCGGATTAAATGTCAGGAATTGTGAAAAACTGTTGAAATATATTTGGCTAAAGTGTATGTAAACTTCCGACTTCAACTGTATACACACTATGTATAGACTCACCCACAAACATTACACTGACAGTCTCACTCAAACCCACACACATTCACATACACTACATACAGTGCCTTGCGAAAGTATTCGCCCCCCTTGAACTTTGCGACCTTTTGCCACATTTCAGGCTTCAAACATAAAGATATAAAACTGTATTTTTTTGTGAATAATCAACAAAAAGTGACACAATCATGAAGTGGAACGACATTTATTGGATATTTCAAACTTCTTTAACAAATCAAAAACTGAAAAATTGGGCGTGCAAAATTATTCAGCCCCCTTAAGTTAATACTTTGTAGCGCCACCTTTTGCTGCGATTACAGCTGTAAGTCGCTTGGGGTATGTCTCTATCAGTTTTGCACATCGAGAGACAGAATTTTTTTCCCATTCCTCCTTGCAAAACAGCTCGAGCTCAGTGAGGTTGGATGGAGAGCATTTGTGAACAGCAGTTTTCAGTTCTTTCCACAGATTCTCGATTGGATTCAGGTCAGGACTTTGACTTGGCCATTCTAACACCTGGATATGTTTATTTTTTAACCATTCCATTGTAGATTTTGCTTTATGTTTTGGATCATTGTCTTGTTGGAAGACAAATCTCTGTCCCAGTCTCAGGTCTTTTGCAGACTCCATCAGGTTTTCTTCCAGAATGGTCCTGTATTTGGCTCCATCCATCTTCCCATCAATTTTAACCATCTTCCCTGTCCCTGCTGAAGAAAAGCAGGCCCAAACCATGATGCTGCCACCACCATGTTTGACAGTGGGGATGGTGTGTTCAGGGTGATGAGCTGTGTTGCTTTTACGCCAAACATAACGTTTTGCATTGTTGCCAAAAAGTTCAATTTTGGTTTCATCTGACCAGAGCACCTTCTTCCACATGTTTGGTGTGTCTCCCAGGTGGCTTGTGGCAAACTTTAAACTACACTTTTTATGGATATCTTTAAGAAATGGCTTTCTTCTTGCCACTCTTCCATAAAGGCCAGATTTGTGCAATATACGACTGATTGTTGTCCTATGGACAGAGTCTCCCACCTCAGCTGTAGATCTCTGCAGTTCATCCAGAGTGATCATGGGCCGCTTGGCTGCATCTCTGATCAGTCTTCTCCTTGTATGAGCTGAAAGTTTAGAGGGACGGCCAGGTCTTGGTAGATTTGCAGTGGTCTGATACTCCTTCCATTTCAATATTATCGCTTGCACAGTGCTCCTTGGGATGTTTAAAGCTTGGGAAATCTTTTTGTATCCAAATCCGGCTTTAAACTTCTTCACAACAGTATCTCGGACCTGCCTGGTGAGTTCCTTGTTCTTCATGATGCTCTCTGCGCTTTTAACGGACCTCTGAGACTATCACAGTGCAGGTGCATTTATACGGAGACTTGATTACACACAGGTGGATTGTATTTATCATCATTAGTCATTTAGGTCAACATTGGATCATTCAGAGATCCTCACTGAACTTCTGCAGAGAGTTTGCTGCACTGAAAGTAAAGGGGCTGAATAATTTTGCACGCCCAATTTTTCAGTTTTTGATTTGTTAAAAAAGTTTGAAATATCCAATAAATGTTGTTCCACTTCATGATTGTGTCCCACTTGTTGTTGATTCTTCACAAAAAAATACAGTTTTATATATTTGTTTGAAGCCTGAAATGTGGCAAAAGGTCGCAAAGTTCAAGGGGGCCATACTTTCGCATGGCACTGTACATACGCGCGCACACACACACCGACGGCATACACACATCATTTCACAATCATCATATGCTGCTACTGTTTTTCATTTTACTCTTACTATTATCTATTCTGATGCCTATTCACTTTACCCTGCCTTCATGTACACATCTACCTCAAATACCTTGTACCCCTGCTCAGTGACATGGTAGTGGTACTCCTTTTTATACAGCTTCATTCTTGTGTTACTATTTGTATTTTTCTTATTTTCTTATTTTTAACTGTGCATTGTTGGGAAGAGCTCCTGAGATAGTTTCACGGTAAAGTCTACACGTGACAAATATAAGTTGATTTGATTGAGTACAGTAAAGGAAAGTAGAGTATAGGTCAGTACTGGACTGTACAGTAGAGTTTAGTACAGTACAGCACAGTATAATTTACTGTATAGTACTATACTGCACTGTACTGAACTCTACTCTGCTGTACTGTACTCTGTGCTAAACTGTGATTTACAAACTTGTGAAACATAGACCTCTATGATTGGTAGAGATTTGGTGCGCTCCGGACCAACCAAATTTCATCTTGTTTTGGGGCGGCGCTCATTAGAATAGCCAGTATGTAGAATATAACCCAAACATACAAAGGAGGATATAAAATGTTTCTACCTTTTTGTACCTATTCAGGATACATCACCATGAAGAGAATGCCATTATGTTACCATCACCCTTACCGGGTGGTAATCCACTTCACTTACTGTGGTTCAATATCCAAAATATATATATTTTTAAATCAAACTCAATGTATCATGTTATAGCTGATACCCCAATCTTTCTGCAAACTTCTTTGAATCTCAATTCGGAGTAGATATTTAAGAGTTTTTGGAAAACGTGGTCACATAAAAAAACTGAAGGAGATTTTACCATCATTCTGTTAAACTTTACATCTGTACTGTTCTTCGAGTAAATGTGTTTTTGTAAAATTCTGTGTAAATGTTTAATAGTACTGCTTGTGCATAGAGTTGTATGACTTGTTTAACTCTGCAATCAGTGGTTTTTGTTTGGCATACTTTTAAAGTAAAAAATCTCAGCATCATTCTGCTACCTTGGAATTGCCCTTATGTTACCTTACAGTTCAACTAGAAGGCATCTGAACTACCGACTGACTCAACCAGTCTGTTCTGTACTGAGGACAACCTATACTCGTGTCTCGTTCAGACACAACCATCTCTATTGAAACAGAGGCATTATTGAGGATCTTGGTGCCTTGCATACGTTGCTGTCTGTCATGGTGTTGACTCAAGTGCATTCCTTCACCCATTTTCATAGCGCTGTTTTATCCAGATCCACCCTAAAGCAAACAAGTATTTTCTTCATTGACATTCTCTACTCATCATGTTTGTAATTTTTTGTGGCATTCTCTCATCTGTGGATTATGTTGTGTTTCTGAGTGCTGTTACATGTTGTTATTATAAACACAGGTACTGGTG
Source organism: Oncorhynchus kisutch (assembly GCF_002021735.2). Lineage (NCBI taxonomy): Eukaryota > Metazoa > Chordata > Actinopteri > Salmoniformes > Salmonidae > Oncorhynchus > Oncorhynchus kisutch. Next base: position 67,617,569 of record NC_034176.2, read on the forward strand.
GTGATGAGCATTCCTAAAAGAGAGGTTGATGATGGTTGTGCTCTGTGTTGTTTCAGGAGAGGGACGGCCTCAGAAACCTCAGTGTGGACGGCATCATTAGCCATTTTAGCGGCCTGTTCAAACCCAAATACACGGTCAGTGATGTAACATACACAGTCAGCGTTCAGAAATAGTCAGCTATGGTCATACATAGTACACAGTTATGGTCATACCAGTGATGCAGCATAGTGTCGTGGTAATTTCCTGTATTACTAAGTGAAAGGAGAGTTTACAAACCACACACAAGTCAGAGTTATATTTTAAACTTCATCTTTTAATAATATATGAGCTTCACCATAGCCCTGTGACTCTCAGATCAATTCAGTGTCTATAAATGAATTCTCTGAGAGTGTCAACATAATGGCAACTGAGATATTTTATAGCAAAGATCCACCCCCTAGTCGACATGACAAACCACAGATCTTAGGAACTGTTCACAAAGAAAAACTTTTACTTGAGAGAAGAGTATCCCATAGCCAGACAGCATTAGTTATAAATTATCGTTCAAGTTGCTCTCTAAGACAAGGTTCTACTTCTCGTTCTTGGTACTTCCTATTACCAAAACATTACCTCATCCAATGGCATATATCAATTGTCCATTCTAGATACTCCCATCTCAAATACAACCCACCCCTGGACAAGCTCCCTGAGAGGAGTGAGCACCTAGGTCATATACTATGAAAGATAAGTTTCAACATCAGAGGGGACATACAATGGTTCCAGACACTGCCATACTCCTCCCCCAAATGGGAAAAGGAGGGAGTGACTGGAGTACAGACATAGTGGAGCCCTTCACATGGTTTCACAGATATATTCATTATGAAGACAATGTTCAAACCTGACTTCTCCCTTTCTGATATTCTGCCTATTACCAGACATGTAAAGACAAGCCTGACCTCTGCCCTCTCTGGGCCCCAAGTGACTTTTCCCTAGAGAAGAGAGAGGAAAATGCAACTGCCAACATTATAGTCCAAAATAAGACATTCTAATGACAAGTATAAAATAAATAAAACATCTTATTCATCTATGTTACCTAACTAATTATGATTCAGCTACGACAATAGACAATCTGTTATTTTCATACACGGTCAACTATAGTCATTCATTGTCTGTGAGGCATCATTGTGATCACCCCTGTCACAGATGGACCTGTTCTGTTTTCACCCACCTGCTGCCTTTGATTTATCTGTCTCTGTCTATTCAAACAACTCAAGTCAGACAGTCAAACAGTTCCCTTGTCAAACAGCAAATGGCTGTGTTTTCTCTGTAAGCCTAACTGTTCAGAGTAGGACTCCAGTTGTGAAACGCCTTGTTTCTCATCTGGCTTTCCTCTTTTTTATCTATCTTCTCTCTAGAGATGTTTGTTTACAATGTTGTAGTATGCCTTATCTTGTCATCTGAACAGTAGGGTCTTTTTCAATTGGCGCCATGTTGTCTGTAGTAAAAATTTTTTACTAGGTATCCATTAGTGGTGCAACGGATCACAAAACTCATGGTTCGGTCCGGATCACGGTTTTGAGTCACGGATCTGATCATTTTCTGGATCAGCAAAAAAAGGGGGGGGACAAATATAACTTTTCTTTCCATTTATTACTTAAAGAACACTGAAAGCAAAGAACTTTTCAATGTTTAAATAAAATATTAAAATAAAATATTGCACAAAAAGTGCAATATGAGGCATGATACTGTCTTCCTTTGAACAATAGTGAATGAAAAACTAGCCTGTGTCCACATCATCAAAAAAAAGTAAAGAAAAGAAAGCAAAGCAGACCTGAGCTTATAACTTCAAATTCTTAAAAAAAAAAGATGAGGTTGTCTACATTGTCTGGGCAGAGGATAGACCTCCTTTGCAGTCACTATGTCCCCTGCTGTGGAGAACACCCTCTCGCTAGGAACTGAAGTGCCAGGCACAGCCAAGTAGCCTCTTGCCGTCATGGCAATGTGAGGGTATTTACACTCACTGATTTTCCACCATGCCAGTGGATCACCATCCACTGGAATGACACTTGCTGCCTTGTAGGATGCCACCTCCTATTGATGGTGTTGTCAAACATCTTGCCTGTGTCCTTGCTCGCAAAGGTCTCCCCGAAAAGCTCCTTCATGGCCAAATTATTTTGTGGAGGAGATGCCTCGGAGTCTGCTCCTGTCAGCTCTAGAACTATAATTGTGGCAATAATATTTAATAAAAGTCATTATTATTCCAAAGGGTTTTGTCCGTCAGTGCAGAGTATACAGCTGCCTGCTGCTCAAGATAGCTCCCAACATGTCATAAGTGGAATTCCAACTTGTTGTGGCATCGTGTATGAGCTTGTGGGTCGGTAGCTGTAGCGTTTGTTGCTTGGTCTTAAGCACATGAGCGCCTGGAAAAAGGAAACCACCTTCCTGATCCTCCCAAGGAGGCGGTCCATCTGGTTCACTGAGATGCTAAATTGATCACATGTGCAAAGCAAGCTATCTGTGGCCCCAGTCCAGCTTCTATCACTGCATTTACTTGGTTTTTGGCATTATCTGTGGTGGTTGGGATATTGCTATTGGGCCTCTCTAGCTTCCACTCTGCTACTGCTCCTAGCAGTACCTGCGCCAGATTTGTGCCTGTGTGACTCTCGCAGAGGGGGCGTGTCTGTAGCACCAGACTTTGGGTCTTCAACCCGCCTGTGGTGTAGTGAGCAGTCAGTGACGTAGCTTTCCGTTGCCCAGGAGGTCCACCCGTCTGTGGTGAAGGCAACAGGGGATGCCTTGGATAATTCATCGACAATTTTGTTATTTTCCTGTTCATAAAGATCTGGCACGATCTTCATACTGAAGTGGGTGCGCGAGGGGATTTCGTAGCTTGGCTCAAGCACTTTCACCATATTGTAACGACCCTGGGTTTATAAGCGCGGATATCGACTCTGCCGCTCGAGCATGCTTTTGGGGCACAGTCAATAGCGCGCTGGACTTCGGGCTAGAAGGTCGTGGGTTAGCGACCTGCTCCATTACAATATTTTGAAACCCTTTGTTGTCCACAACTGAGTATGGCCTCAGGTCTAAAGCGATAAACATCCCAATAGATTTGGTGATGGCTTTAGCCCGGTCTGATTCTGCAGTAAAGGGCTGTTTAAATGTTGGCTCCCGTCACTGACACACCAGGGTGATGACGCTTTAAATGTGTGGCCATGCCCGATGTATTTCCATGATCATACGGCTTTCTTGTGGCACAATGCCTACACACCGTAATGGTGTTGTCCACCACCCTTCACAGGGAAACAAAAATGCTCCCATACATGAGACTTAAATGAAGCGGGAGGCTTTTCCAGTTGTTCAGCTCCTCCGCTAGCCATGGCAGTCACTGCTCTTTTTTGCTTTTTGTAACGCGATCATCCAAGATTGATTCGTTGGGATTCAACATTTCACGTGAACAGTACACACAACCGCTTTAAAAAAAAATCTACCTTCAGGCTTTAGAGTAAAATACATCCATCTGTCTTGTCTTTATCTTTTCACTGCAACTCTGCATCGACATTTAGGGATTTATTACTTTATAAAGTAACAGCGGCAGTAAAACTGTATTTCACACTATGATGGTTAAACGATGCAATTAATCTGCGGTTCACATGCGTGCCGAACCGTGGGGGTGATCCGGATCACGGATCAACTACGGTCGGTTACATCACTAGTATCCATGTGTGTGGTCTGTAGAGATATATTGTATTGTTTTTGAGCAGTGTATTTTGTATCTCCTGATCAATGTAGTGTGTAGCTGTATCTTCCATGTATCTAGTCTCCTTAACAGTGTATTGTAAACCTGTCTATGTATTCTTCTGTGATGTAGTGGTAACAAAGTTGGTGGGTAAACTCTGATCGCGTTTGTGGTGAAAAAAGTTACCCTTCCTATTCTTTCATTTCTGCATTTTTCTGCAAAAGGTGTGTAAACTGTTGGGCAAAAAAATATGTAAACTGTGTTGACTTGTTTACCCTCCACTACACCACTGGATGTATGTGTGTTCCCCTGTGCTGAATCTCATCTAGAGATACAAGTGTGAGACTCATGCATCTCAAACCGCACTAATCTCCCATTTAAATCAATTTATGGCTTATGAATGAGTCTCACAGTGGGCGCTCCATGCCCAGGTCCCTCCTTACCTGGCCCCTCATTGACCTTGCTGTGTGAACCCCCTCCAGGTGCCCCCTGCCCTGTCCCCAGTCCCAGAGGTAGAGCGCCCCCTGGAGCAGCAGTACTGGTACCACGGAGTCATCCCCAGGCTGGAAGTCCAGGAGCTGCTGAGGTGTGATGGAGACTTCCTGGTCAGACAGAGTCAGGGCAAACAGGAGTATGTCCTCTCTGTCCACTGGGCTGGCTCTTGCAGGCACTTCCTTATCCAGAGCACAGATGTGAGTGAGTGTGTATTTACAATATGATCATGTCTGTACAGTTTGTATGGTTATAAAGTGTGTGTGTTTAGAATATGTACCGCCTGGATGGAGAGGGATTCCACACCGTTCCCATGCTGATGAACCACCTGGTCTCGTCACACCAACACGTCACCAAGAGATCCGACATTGTCCTGAAGAGACCTGTCCTAAAGGTAACGCTTTTCTCTCGACAGGGTAGCATAGTGGTTGGAGCGTTGGACTAGTAACCGGAAGGTTGCAAGTTCAAACCCCTGAGCTGACAAGGTACAAATCTGTCGTTCTGCCCCTGAACAGGCAGTTAACCCACTGTTCCTAGGCCGTCATTGAAAATAAGAATTTGTTCTTAACTGACTTGCCTAGTTAAATAAAGGTAAAATAAACTCTCACTCTCTCTCTCTCTCTCTCTGTCACTCACTGGTCAACTGTAATATATTGTAGATCCTGTTTTACCTTTGTTGAAAAGTCCCTTGTTTTGTTTTATCGTGTTTAATTCAAGGTTCCTCAATGCTTTATTTGTCTAAGTCTTTCTTAAATATTAATGTTATTAGTTTAACTTACCTAAATAAGGATTAAATTACATTCCCACATGTTTAGTTATCTTTCTCCAGTAGTTCTGTAATGACCATTTTACCTTTAATTTATCTGGGACTTATACTGAGACCATGTCTCTTTTACAGATGAATTACATACAATTTAAAAAAAGATCTCAGATGGTGTTCTAAATCTGTCCTTGGCAGGATTACAGTAAAAACCCTATTTCTCATTCTGTGCTGTGGGACAAGTAGCTGTTGGTTAATGCTTCTAACAGGTTAAGAATAATGAGGCGGCCATCAATTAAGTCTGGGGCCTAGCAAAGTGTAGTTAATGGGCCCCGTGTCCCTGGTCCTGTGTGCTGGTGTTGGGTGGACCTGTGGGTTTAACTGTATTTATGTGGGAGGAGGGAGATGTGAGAGTCAGGGGGTGCTCTTGTATATATGTAGGTCTATGTTTTGTGTGTGTGTGGAATAGCGACCTTGTAGTGTGTGCAAAACACTGTGTGTGTGCCTGCATGCGCGCAAGCTTCTATTACACCTCTCCTGAGCATGTTGGGAGTGAATGGGCTTGGAACACACCAGCTCTGCGTAGCAGCTGTCTCAGCGTTAGGATCCATCAGATTTTAATGAGCTCCCAAGATCCACATACTCATACTTGCTCTCCACCCTCCTGCAGAGTGCTATACATAACACACTCACATGTTCTCTAGAGCTGCATGTAATACTGTACTACCACTATGCTGCCCATCAAATGGGCTCCAGTGTTTGGCACACACGACAAGGTCTCCATTCTACACACACACACACACATACTGTACACAAACACTATTTTACACTCGTACAACGCAGTTTTAGAAGTTGGTCCGAAATGCTTCTACCAGGCTGCAAAGTCAGTCTACCGATTCAGAAGGAACAGCAGCACTGGTATCTCTGATTGGTTCCTCTCTATCTCTCTCCCTCCAGGACAAGTGGGTTCTGGAACACGATGATGTCATCCTGGGGCAGAGCATTGGCCAGGTGAGCTCACCACCTGTGGAATGTCTGTTTGGAGTTATGGGATGCTCTGATTGTCAGGTTGGCCTTCTGTTTTTGTTTCAGCCAAGATCCAGAATTAAGCTTGATGTGTGTCTGTTGTCCAGGGTAACTTTGGGGAGGTGTACAGTGGTCGTCTGCTTTCTGATAACACCCCTGTAGCTGTGAAAGCCTGCAGAGAGAACCTGGCCCCAGAACACAAGAACAGGTTCCTTATGGAGGCCAGGTCAGTCTTTCTTTCTCTCTCGTTCTCTTTCTCAGTCTCTCTCTTTCACATTGACCTTGCTGTCTCTCTCTCTGCTGTGCAGGATCCTGAAGCAGTATGACCATCCTAACATAGTGAAGCTGATTGGTGTCTGCACACAGAAACAACCCATCTATATCATTATGGAGCTGGTACAAGGTGAGCCAATCTGTCGCGGGCCTTTACACTAACCACAGCTACAGTACATTCTATCATTACAATGGACTAATAAAGTGTGTGTGTGACTGTGTGTGTTCTGCCAGGGGGAGACTTCCTGTCCTTCCTGCGCTGTGAAGGTCACAACCTGAAGTCAAATATGCTGGTGAAAATGGCAGAGAATGTGGCATCTGGCATGGAGTATTTGGAGAGCAAGAAATGCATCCACCGGTGAGAGGCTAGGGAGATGGATCTAGTCTTCTCAGTCATTGAGTTGAATGAAGGCTGCCATACAATGTGACAAGATTACATTGCCTTTGATTGCACAATTAATTCTAGATGATGAAACAGCTTGAGGTTTTTGGGACAGTGAAGTTAACCCAGTGTGTAGGGGTTACTGGAGCCTGCTCCAGCCTCCGTTACCCTCTAACACTCCTCCTAACACTGCATGTCAAACTGCCTCTGCTCACTACTACACCCTGCATCAGGGAGCCCACAGATGACAAGAGGGGCTGATTTTCATTTTTTGCTTCCTTCTCTGGCTCTCGCTCTCTGGTTCTCTCTCTGGTGCTCTTTCTCACTGTCTCGTTCTCACTCACTTTCTCACTCTTTCGCTCGCTTGCCCTCTCTCTTTCTCGCTCTCCCTCTTTCTCGCTCTCCCACTCTGGCTCATCTTCTACCTGTTTTTTCGACTTCGATTATATTGCCTTCTAATTGTTTCCTTCAACCCCTCTGTCTTGCGCCTCCTTTCCTTACCCCCCCCCCCCTCTCTCTCTCTCTCTGTGTCTCTGTGTCTGTCAATTCAATTCAATTCAAGGGCTTTATTGGCATGGGAAACATGTGTAAACATTGCCAAAGCAAGTGAGGTAGATAATATATTAAGTGAATATATAAAGTGAAATAAACAATCAAAATTAACAGTAAACATTACACATACAGAAGTTTCAAAACATTAAAGACATTACAAATGTCATATTATATATATATATATATATATATATATACAGTGTTTTAACAATGTACAAATGGTAAAGGACAAAAGATAAAATAAATAAGCATAAATATGGGTTGTATTTACAATGGTGTGTGTTCTTCACTGGTTGCCCTTTTCTCGTGGCAAACAGGTCACAAATCTTGCTGCTGTGATGGCACACTGTGTAATTTCACCCAGTAGATATGGGAGTTTTTCAAAATTGGATTTGTTTTCGAATTCTTTGGATCTGTGTAATCTGAGGGAAATATGTATCTCTAATGTGGTCATACATTGGGCAGGAGGTTAGGAAGTGCAGCTCAGTTTCCACCTCATTTTGTGGGCAGTGAGCACATAGCCTGTCTTCTCTTGAGAGCCATGTCTGCCTACAGCGGCCTTTCTCAATAGCAAGGCTATGCTCACTGAGTCTGTACATAGTCAAAGTTTTCCTTAATTTTGGGTCAGTCACAGTGGTCAGGTATTCTGCCGCTGTGTACTCTCTGTGTAGGGCCAAATAGCATTCTAGTTTGCTCTGTTTTTTTGTTAATTACTTGACACATTGGAAAGAATTATCTTTTTGTTTTCTCATGATTTGGTTGGGTCTAATTGTGCTGCTGTCCTGGGGCTCTGTAGGGTGTGTTTGTGTTTGTGAACAGAGCCCCAGGACCAGCTTGCTTAGGGGACTCTTCTCCAGGTTCATCTCTCTGTAGGTGATGGCTTTGTTGTGGAAGGTTTGGGAATCGCTTCCTTTTAGGTGGTTATAGAATTTAACGTCTCTTTTCTGGATTTTGATAATTAGTGGGCCTAATTCTGCTCTGCATGCATTATTTGGTGTTCTACGTTGTACACTGAGGATATTTTTGCAGAATTCTGCGTGCAGAGTCTCAATTTGGTGTTTGTCCCATTTTGTGAAGTCTTGGTTGGTGAGCGGACCCCAGACCTCACAACCATAAAGGGCAATGGGCTCTATGACTGATTCAAGTATTTTTAGCCAAATCCTAATTGGTATGTTGAAATGTATGTTCCTTTTGATGGCATAGAATGCCCTTCTTGCCTTGTCTCTCAGATCGTTCACAGCTTTGTTGAAGTTACCTGTGGCGCTGATGTTTAGGCCAAGGAATGTATCGTTTTTTGTGTGCTCTAGGGCAACAGTGTCTAGATGGAATTTGTATTTGTGGTCCTGGTGACTGGACCTTTTTTGGAACACCATTATTTTGGTCTTACTGAGATTTACTGTCAGGGCCCAGGTCTGACAGAATCTGTGCATAAGATCTAGGTGCTGCTGTAGGCCCTCCTTGGTTGGTGACAGAAGCACCAGATCATCAGCAAACAGCAGACATTTGACTTCGGATTCTAGTAGGGTGAGGCCGGGTGCTGCAGACTTTTCTAGTGCCCGCGCCAATTCGTTGATATATATGTTGAAGAGGGTGGGGCTTAAGCTGCATGCCTGTCTAACCCCACGACACTGTGTGAAGAAATGTGTGTGTTTTTTGCCAATTTTAACCGCACACTTGTTGTTTGTGTACATGGATTTTATAATGTCGTATGTTTTACCCCCAACACCACTTTCCATCAGTTTGTATAGCAGACCCTCATGCCAAATTGAGTCAAAGGCTTTTTTGAAGTCAACAAAGCATGAGAAGACTTTGCCTTTGGTTTGGTTTGTTTGGTTGTCAATTAGGGTGTGCAGGGTGAATACATGGTCTTTTGTACGGTAATTTGGTAAAAAGCCAATTTGACATTTGCTCAGTACATTGTTTTCATTGAGGAAATGTACGAGTCTGCTGTTAATGATAATGCAGAGGATTTTCCCAAGGTTACTGTTGACGCATATTCCACGGTAGTTATTGGGGTCAAATTTGTCTCCACTTTTGTGGATTGGGGTGATCAGTCCTTGGTTCCAAATATTGGGGAAGATGCCAGAGCTAAGGATGATGTTAAAGAGTTTTAGTATAGCCAATTGGAATTTGTTGTCTGTATATTTGATCATTTCATTGAGGATACCATCAACACCACAGGCCTTTTTGGGTTGGAGGGTTTTTATTTTGTCCTGTAAGTCATTAAATCTAATTGGAGAATCCAGTGGGTTCTGGTAGTCTTTAATAGTTGATTCTAAGATTTGTATTTGATCATGTATATGTTTTTGCTCTTTATTCTTTGTTATAGAGCCAAAAAGATTGGAGAAGTGGTTTACCTATACATCTCCATTTTGGATAGATAATTCTTCGTGTTGTTGTTTGTTTAGTGTTTTCCAATTTTCCCAGAAGTGGTTAGAGTCTATGGATTCTTCAATTACATTGAGCTGATTTCTGACATGCTGTTCCTTCTTTTTCCGTAGTGTATTTCTGTATTGTTTTAGTGATTCACCATAGTGAAGGCGTAGACCCAGGTTTTCCGGGTCTCTATGTTTTTGGTTGGACAGGTTTCTCAATTTCTTTCTTAGATTTTTGCATTCTTCATCAAACCATTTGTCATTATTGTTAAATTTCTTCGGTTTTCTATTTGAGATTTTTAGATTTGATAGGGAAGCTGAGAGGTCAAATATACTGTTAAGATTTTCTACTGCCAATTTTACACCTTCACTATTACAGTGGAACGTTTTACCCAGGAAATTGTCTAAAAGGGATTGAATTTGTTGTTGCCTAATTGTGTTTTGGTAGGTTTCCAAACTGCATTCCTTCCATCTATAGCATTTCTTAATGTTACTCAGTTCCTTTGGCTTTGATGCTTCATGATTGAGTATTGCTCTGTTTAAGTAGACTGTGATTTTGCTGTGGTCTGATAGGGGTGTCAGTGGGCTGACTGTGAACGCTCTGAGAGACTCTGGGTTGAGGTCAGTGATAAAGTAGTCTACAGTATTACTGCCAAGAGATGAGCTATATGTGTACCTACCATAGGAGTCCCCTCGAAGCCTACCATTGACTATGTACATACCCAGCGTGCGACAGCTGCAGGAATTGTGACCCATTTTTTGTTGGTTATGTTGTCATAGTTGTGCCTAGGGGGGCATATGTGGGAGGGAATGCTGTCACCTGCAGGCAGGTGTTTGTCCCCCTGTGTGCTGAGGGTGTCAGGTTCTTGTCCGGTTCTGGCATTTAGGTCGCCACAGACTAGTACATGTCCCTGGGCCTGGAAATTATTGACTTCCCCCTCCAGGATTGAGAAGCTGTCTTCATTCAAATATGGGGATTCTAGTGGGGGATATAGGTAGGACACAGGAGGACATTTTTCTCTGTTAGGATCATTTCCTTTAGAATTTTTGCCAAATGTAGAATGTTCCTGTTTTGATTAATTTAATGAAGTGAGTTAGGTCTGCTCTATACCAAATTAGCATACCATCTGCATCCCTTCCCTGTTTCACACCTGGTAGTTTGGTGGATGGGACTACCAGCTCTCTGTAACCTAGAGGGCAACCAGTGGGTCCGTCTCCTCTATACCAGGTTTCTTGCAAGATGACAATGTCTGTATTACCGATTTCTTTGGTGAAGTCCGGGTTTCTGCTCTTTAGGCCAAAGGCAGATGACCTCAGGCCTTGGATATTCCAGGATGATATAGTGAAGGCTTTTTGTTCCATAGAGTGTCCAATGTTGTTGGTCGTGGTTTGGCCTCAGGCCAGTAAGTGTGAGCAGAGCCTGCTGAGCATCTGGTACATGCCATTGGCTTGGGTGAGTGTAAGAGTGGGGGTTGGGACTGTTTGCCCACTCACTACCTGGGCGTATGTGTGGCTTCCATGTTGAGGCCCTTTTTGCGGGGGTGGGGTGCATGGGGTGGGCAGGAGTGGCATAGGTCTGATCTGAGGGGGCCTAAATGGGGTGTGGGCATGGTTGACGTGGGGGGGTGTTGATTGGTTGGGGTGGGGGTGTGGATGTGTCTGGGTGTGCTGTGGTCTGGATGTAATTCCTCCTGTCTCTGTCTCTCTCTGTCTCTGTGTGTGCAGGGACCTGGCAGCCCGTAACTGTCTGGTGGGAGAACAGAGCAGGGTGAAGATCAGTGACTTTGGGATGTCTCGCGAGCAGCAGGACGGGGTCTACTCTGCCGCGGGGGGCCTCAAACAGATCCCTGTCAAATGGACGGCCCCCGAAGCCCTCAACTATGGTACGTTCCATCTGGCTCTGCCCCGCGGCCACAACACTCACAACCGTCCCTCTCCCCCCTCCTCTCTTTATTCATCAATCTCTGCATATCCCAAGGCTAGAGAGAACCCACTAAACATGGCAACAACCTGTCAACCCAGCCATCATTCCTCACCCTGTGATTAGTGTACTGCTTTTGTATTTCTCTGAAATGTCATCTCTAACAGACACACGCTGAACTGTGCTCTCTGGGGTTGGAGTGCTGGCGAAACATAGAAGAGTTCTGTCAGAATAAAAGTCAGAACATACCTTTTGGGGCTTAGAGGAAGCTTAATTTCAAAACTCTATCACTACTTTTCTCACGCTGTGATTGTGGAATAGTGTATAGTTGAATGGGTATGGTATCTCTACAGGATTACTGTCAAATGTAATAGCTGTCTCAATACTGCCCCCTGCCTGTGTTTCAGGGAGGTACACCACAGAGAGTGACATGTGGAGTTTTGGAGTTCTCCTATGGGAGATATTCTCCAGGGGAGTCACCCCCTACACCAGCATGTCCAACCAGCAGACACGGGACGAGGTGGAAAAAGGTACAGCGAGTCAATGAGATTTCTAACACATTCGTCAGAATTTGGAGTTGACCTTAGTTCATGCTCTGTAGGAGTGTCAAGTTTTAATGTCACATGCACAAGTGCAGTGAAATGCCTTTCTTGCAAACTCAAAACAATGCAATAATCAATAACAATGTATTACTAGAAAGAAAAAAAAGGAGAAAAAAAGAAATATGAAGAACACAATAAGTAAGTAAGCATATTATATACAGGGTCAGTTCCAGTACCATATTTACAATGTGCAGGGCTGCTGGAGTGATAGAGGTAAGGTGACAAGGCATCAGGATATATGATAAACAGAGTAGCAGCAGCTTGTATGTGAGTGGGTGTACGTGTGTGTAGAGTCAGTATAAATGTATGTGCATATTATGTGTGAGTGAGCAGTGAGTGTGTAGGACTCTGAGTGTGCATAGACAGTGCAAAAATAAAAGTCAATAAGGATACAAGGTTAACTCAGACAGTCCGTGTAACTAGTTTAGGAGTGGAGATGCAACATTATGGAAGTGTATAGAACAGACATGACTCTGGGTAGAATATGGAGTTAGGTCAGCTCTATACAGGAGTCCAAAACATTACACCCCTCTGGATTAACCCCAGGTGAAGCCAACCTGATGTCCAATCATGCTCTCCTGTCCCGTCTCCTAGGATACCGGATGCTAGCCCCAAACTCCTGTCCTCCAGATGTGTATGCCATTATGTGTCGCTGCTGGCAGTACGACACCAGAAACCGGCCGTCCTTCAGCAAACTCAGGACCGAACTCAGTGCTTTATACCACAAAGTGTCCTTACTCAAGTGACTTGTTTGATTCTGTTTTACCTTTTTATATGGAGCAGATGTTGCCTTTATTTAATATACATTGACTATAGAGAACCAGTTGCTATGTGATCTTGATTTTACCATATTTAAATAGTGATAATGTGCCAGGCTGTGAGACCACAGGTAATGTAAGTACACATGACATGTGTGTATTGAAAACATTGGTACCATATTCTACAAAGTAGAATATTCTATATCTGTTGAATGTTGCTATTGTTTACTGTATTACGTTACTGTAAATGTACAAATTGAATGTTTCTATTATATCAGCTTTAAAGAGTTGATGCGATCTTTTTCTTTGTCTTTTTTAATATACACTGAACAAAAATTTGAACACTATGTAAATTGTTGGTCCCATTTTTCATGAGCTGAAATAAAAGATCCCAGAATTTGTCCATATGCAAAAAAAGCTTATTTCTCTCAAATGTTGTGCACAAATTAGTTTACAACCCTTTTAGTGAGCCTTTCTCCTTTGCCAAGATAATCCATCCACCTGACAGGTGTGGCATATCATGAAGCTGAATAAACAGCATGATCATTACACAGGTGCAAGACTGCAAGGCCACTAAAATGTGCAGTTTTGTTCACACAACACAAAGCCACAGATGTCTCGAGTTTTGAGGGAGTGTGCAATTGGCATGCTGACTGCATGAATGGACCAGAGCTGTTGCCATTTCTCTACAATAAGCTGTCTCCAATGTCGTTTTCGAGAATTTGGCAGTATGTCCAACCGGCCTCACAACTGCAAACCGTGTAACAGCTCCAGCCCAGGACCTCCAAGTCTGTCTTCTTTACCTGCAGGATCGTATGAGACCAGCAACCCAGACAGCTGATGAAACTGGGTTTGCACTGAAGAATTGCTGCGCAAACCGCCAGAAACTATCACAGGGAAGCTCATCTGCATGCTTGTCATCCTCACCAGTGTATTGATCTACTGCAGTTTGATGTTGTAACTCACTTCAGTGGGCAAATGCTCATCTTCGATAGCCACCGACACCCTGGAGAAGTGTGCTCTTCACAGATGAATTCCGGTTTCAGCTGTACTGGGCAGATGGAAGACGAGGTGATTTTCTGATGTCAATGTTCTGAACACTGCCCTATGGTGGTGGGTTTATGGTATGGGCAGGCATAAGCTATGGACAACGAACACAATTGCATTTTATCGCTGGAAATTTTAATGCACAGTAATACCGCGACAAGACCCTGAGGCCCTCATGTTTCAGCATGATAATGCAAGGATCTGTACACAATTCCTGGAAGCTGAAAATGTCCCATTTCTTCCCTGGCCTGCATACTTACCAGACATGTCACCCATTGATCATGTTTGGGATGCTCTGGAGCAAAGTGTACGACAACGTGTTCCAGTTCCAGCCAATGTCCAGCAACTTCTGACAGCCATTGAAGAGGAGTGGGACAACATTCCACAGGCCACAACCGACAGCCTTACCAACTCAATACGAAGGAGTTGTGTCGCGCTGTATGAGGCAAATAATGTTCACACCAGATACTGACTGGTTCTCTGATCCACGACCCCTACCTTTTTTTAAGGCATCCATGACCAACAGTTGGTTCTGTATTCCCAGTCATGTGAAATCCATAGATTAGGGCTTAATTAATTTCAATTGACTGATTTCCTTATATTAACTGTAACTCAGTAAAATCTTTGAAAATGTTGCTTTTATATTTTTGTTCAGTGTATTTGAATGAATTCAAATCCTCTGATCATGCCTGTGTTTTCTACTACATTTTAAAATGTAGCCACGAGAGAGCAGCGCTGTGTGTGTGAAAGGGTGATTCACTTACAGTGAGGCTAGTGATGAGACTGCTCACATGTAGATAACTACTGTCCAGTATGGTATGTGACACACCCTCTGCACATGACCTAAACATTACTGGCACTCATATTCTGGAACTTTATTTCTAGTTCATTGTGCCGCTCATTTAAATCCAGATTCTTAGACTGGCCTTTATCTTTAAAAAAAAAGATGTATTTAACCTTAACTGACTTGCCTAGTTAAATAAAGAACAAATTATTTCCAATGACGGCCTACCCCAGCCAAACCTGGACGATGCTGGGCCAATTGTGCACCCCCTGATGGGACTCCCAATCATGGCCAGATGTGATACAGCCTGTATTCGAACCAGGGACTGTAGTGACGTCTATGGGCAGCAATATGTTTTTATTCAGATCTTTCATGTCAAAACCTTTCACAACAATACTAAATGACAGAGGGGAAACAGTAGCTTGTTCCTAGATCTGTTTGTACATTAGCCAACTGACATGATAGAAGGGTTGGCTAAAGAACATATAGATCTGAGACCAGCCTAGCAAAACAGAGGTCTAAAAAGGAGCTAAAAGACCAGTGACTCATCACTAAAGCTCGATTGCAAAAGGTCAGCAAATAGCATGACAATCAAGTTAAGTGACTTGTGAGCAACTTTCTCAGGATCACCACTTATTATACAGGAGTGACACCAGAGAAACTTTGAGAACATGCTAACCCCTTCTGTGGAATCACACAAGCACTGCTACTATGCATTACTTAGAATGAGATCAATTATTGTGGAATGTCACTGTTAGCCAAATATGTCACATTATTCTACCTGTAAGCATGAGTTAAAATGTACTATATCAGTAACCAAATCTGTGGACATGGGTAATTTGTATTGTGTTTATTTTACATGTGTATAAGATCAAAAGCATGAAGATAACACAAAAAAAATAGGTTTTTAATCTTGGTAAGCTGTGGTCAGTGTCCCCAGTCCACCTGACTGTGCAGCTGCTCCAGTTTCAACTGTTCTGCCTTATTATTCGACCATGCTGGCCATTTATGAACATTTGAACATCTTGGCCATGTTCTGTTATAATCTCCACCCGGCACAGCCAGAAGAGGACTGGCCACCCCACATAGCCTGGTTCCTCTCTAGGTTTTGGCCTTTCTACACAAGCATTTCGCTACACTCGCATTAACATCTGCTAACCATGTGTATGTGACAAATAAAATTTGATTTGATTTTCTAGGGAGTTTTTCCTAGCCACCGTGCTTCTACACCTGCATTGCTTGCTGTTTGGGGTTTTAGGCAGGGTTTCTGTACAGTATTTTGAGATATAGCCCTTCGTACATCAGCTGATATAAATGAATTTGATTAGCCTATCCACCAACCGATCCAGGAAAAATACAGATGAACCTACAGGAGAGTAGCCCAAGTGATTTGGATCCTGTCTGTTGTAGAAGAATGCAGATATGTAATATGGCTAACAGGAGCAATACATACACAGTCCTGGAGTGGCAGCAATTCACTCATCCCCCATCTTCAGCAAATAGCATGACAGGCAGACAGCCAGGTGATAAAGATGTCACATTCTCTGCGATTGTGCAACAAGCCTGACGCGAAAAGCACCTCGCAAGTTAAGCATGTTCGGTCACTTTCTGCATCACCTGATTGTTTCATGATTTTTATTTAACCAGATAGGCTAGTTGAGAACAAGTTCTCATTTGCAACTGCGACCTGGCCAAGATAAAGCAAAGCAGTTCGACACAGAGTTACACATGGAATAAATAAACATACAATCAATAATACAGTATAAAAATCTATATACAGCATGTGCAAATGAGGTAGGATAAGAGGCAATAAATAGGCCATGGTGGCAAAGTAATTACAATATAGCAATTAAATACTGGAATGGTAGGGTGTGCAGAAGATTAATGTGCAACATTGTATGTTTGATACTGGGGTGCAAAGGAGAAAGATAAATACAGTATGGGGATGAGATGGATTGGATGGGCTATTTACAGGTGCAATGATCTGTGAGCTGCTCAGACAGGTGATGCTTAAAGCTAGTGAGGGAGGTAAGAGTCTCCAGCTTCAGAGATTTTTGCAGTTAGTTCCAGTCATTGACAGCAGAGAACTGGAAGGAGAGGCAGACAAAGGAAGAATTGGCTTTGGGGGTGACCAGTGAGATATACCTACTGGAGCGCGTGCTACGGGTGGGTGCGGCTATGGTGACCAGTGAGCTGAGGTAAGGCGGGGCTTTACCTAGCAGAGACTTGTAGATGACCTGGAGCCAGTGGGTTTGGCGACGAGTATGAAGCGAGGGCCAGCCAACGAGAGCATACAGGTCGCAGTGGTGGGTAGCATATGGGGCTTTGGTGACAAAACGGATGGCACGGTGATAGACTGCATCCAATTTGTTGAGTAGAGTGTTGGAAGCTATTTTGTAAATGACATCACTGAAATCGAGGATCAGTAGGATGGTCAGTTTACGAGGGTGTTTGGCAGCATGAGTGAAGGATGCTTTGTTTCAGAATAGGAAGCCAATTCTAGATTTAATTTTGGATTGGAGATTTCTCTTTTCAATTATAGCACCCATTTTTCCTCAAACACATGTGATCAATAGCAGGTAGTCACAGACAGTCATTAACCACAAAAATGTATATGCAAAAACAGACTGAGTTAGAGTCAGATGTTGCAACTACCCATTTAACGTGTACAAAAGTAGGGCAGAATTCACTCTTTGTTCTAAGTGAGATGTAAGGAATGGGCTGGTTTGAAAAGTAGGACCAAATTCACTCTGTTCCAGGAGTATGCCTCGATTCCTGTAACAGTGAATTTGGAACATTGCCTTTAAAAGCCGCAATGCCTAGAACTCGTGATGGGATTGAGCACCGATCTTAATTTGGTGCAGTTGCAACATGACTGTGTTTATGCATGTTCATTTTTGTAGTTAAAATCTAACTACTAAACATGTAACTTAAAGTTGTATTGATAATGTATTATTGCAGTGTAAACACTGTGGTGTGTCTTTAATAGTTGAATATTGACTACAAAATGAAAATGCATGAATGAAAAGTTAGCTTGAGTCAAAGATGTTGCAACTGCAGCTTCCAATTTATGTATATAAAAGTAGGGACAAATTCACTATTTGATATAAGCAAAATAAGGAATGGGACTGCTTTTGAATGTAGGACCAAATGCATTCTGTTCCAGGAATCAACACACCAACTTCTCACATAAAACAAAGAGTGAACATACAATAGGAAGCTGCAGTTGCAACATCTTTGATTGAAATTAGCTTTGTGTTTAATTATATTAATTAAATAGTTAAAGGGGAACTGCACCTGATGATTTGGCCTTGCTTTTTGGCTTGCTCCTCAAGAAATGCTGGAGGCCATGACAGAAGCCAAATGCAAGTTGGCTTGGGGGTGTGATTTGATGTGGGTGTTTCTTGTGTGTCCTTGCCACACCCATCTGTCAAGACCTTGTTACAAATCCCTTTTTGGCCCAGCAGTCTAGGGGGGCGGGGGGGTAAACGAGACCCGTAACACAACTCATGCAAATTATAATAGTGACAAAGTAAAAGTGCAAACGAAAAACCACCGACAACTTAATTACCGTCAAACACTCAGGGCTTATTTGAAAACACACGGTAATATCCAAAAACACCCCTAAGTTAGACCAGCCTACTACTATACAGCTAACTAACCAAAAATACAGTGGGTGGTCCACCCAGTTCTACCTAGTGTTCTTAGACAAAGTAGTCCTACGGGTAGTGTATTCCCATGGGCAACTTGTCTTGGTTCCCCCTTTTCCCACCATCAAAGATCATAACACAAACAATACTCACAGGTGGGGACAAAGTGATCTGGAGGTGCTAAAACAAACAAGAGAACTACTGAGAGATTAAGCTCCTGAAAAAAACAACTGATTGGGTTTTTAAACCAAGGGAAAGGAAATGTGATAGGGTAAGGGAAGAGGAGGTATGTCTTCTGATTGATGACTGCATGTTGACTGATTGGGGAATGATGATTGCCACCTGTGAGGAGGGGAGGAGAGAAAAGAAATACACACACACAGAATACGCACACAGAATACCTGTATCCGTAACACCTTGCCTGCAGCTGTTTCCCCCACTCAATCACAACAAACAAACCGCCTGCAGGTTGAGTTCAATAACTACAGGCAGATAGATGTATGGTGAGATGCGGGATGAAGTGGTGAATAGGTCAGTAGCCTACAGTGTAATATGAGACGAATGCAATTGCTGAATTTACGTAGATATTTGAAACGAAGTGTTTTGATAACTTTCAAATGTAACAATGTACAATAAACAACCATTTATATAATAGAAGCAGTGTTCTGCTAATATAACAATGTGCACCTTTCATTGTCTTTCTCAGGGATTAAGTCTGGTAGTAATGGGGCTACCTTGGCAAACATGTCAGAGCGGTCATAACTTCCTGTGTTGTGTCCCGTACACAACAGGAATTTCCTGATCCTGGTGTCGAATACACACAAGTTCTCCCTCCCCATAATGACTCATACCATTCATTAAATAAAAATAAAAGACAATACAAGTAAAAGTTGTCTAGAAAAATGTTAATGCTGAGTGCCAGGTCTCCATCCATTCAACGACGTCAGTATCAAGCCTGTGTTGGTCAGGACTCTATCACATCATCTTGCAAGTCTCCAAGTGCTGGGTCCATAGATCCTCTTGATATCTGACAATTTATTAGGTTCACCCATCTATGTAGTACCGGGTCGGACCCCTCTTTGACTCCAGAACGGCCTGAATTCTTTGGGAAATATTCCAAAGGGATGTTGGTCCATACTAACGCGATGGCATCACAGTTTCTGCAGATTGGACGGGGGTACGTTCATACTGCGAACAGCCCGTTCCATCTCATCCCAAAGATTCTCTATTGGATTAAGGTCTGGGGACTGCGCAGGACACTCAAGTAAACTGAACACACTGTCAAACCCTAGACACTGTTGTGTGTGAAAAGCCCAGGAGGGAGGCCGTTTCTGAGATACTGGATCTGGCACTTCTGGAACTAACTATCATACCATGCTTGAAGTCGCTTAGGCCATTCGTTTTGCCTATTCTAACATTCAATCGAACAGTAACTGAATGCCTCGATGCCAGTCGGCCTGCTTTATATAGCAAGCCACTGCCCCGTGACTCACTGTCTGTAGGAGCAATCCATTTTTGTGAACAAGGTAAATTGGCCACTGAGTGTACAGTATACTATGTTAAAGTTTGAACAGGTCAGACTAAACCTACCAATTATGGTCTCCCCATCGACAACCATTGGTGAGAGGGCAAGAGGTGAGGCTGGAGGTAAGGTTTTTGTCAGCACCCCATTGATGGGCATGGCAGCGTAGATCAGCTCCTGGCCCCTCATCAAAGATACTGGTCGGCCATACACAAACACACACACAAAGCACTGATTACATTATCAATGGTGGTTAAGATTAGCATGGTGGAACCAACCTGACTGCTGTATTCACCTTTCTATTTCACTTCAGATATAATGATATGTGAAGTGAAATAGAATGGTAAACACAGTGATCAGGCTGGTTCCACAACAAGTTTTTCGATAGACAATTTTAACTTTGTGGCTGTAGTAACTTGTGGAAATCCTAATTATATGCTTTACAGATGTATAATGGCCGTAGCTCCAGATTGGACAATTTCATGTATTTAGTCTAACAGGCCCACTGTGATAGAGAAAGCAACTGCTACAGAAACACTACAGACAAGACAGAACTGTCAGATCTGAACAGCCATTCAGTGGTCCTGTAGTCTGGGTAGAATAAGAGCAGAAGAGAACATGAGAAAATTGAAGAAAAAAAACAGACAATAGTATATGTGAAATATGTAACAACTTAATATAGAAATAAGATGATGATGAGATTGGTAACTACCTAATATACTTATTCCAACCTAATCTGTATATTTCTCAGAAGAATGTATCTTCTTCAGGATTACTCTGTCGTTGGCCAGCTTCTCCATGAACTCCTGGCAGGGGAGGTTGAAGTTTGTCTTCACAATAAGCATGGCCTTGAAGGTAGGAACAGTGAACCTATTTCTTGCTGCTGTCCATATATCATTCATTTGGGAGAACACTCTCTCGACTGGTGCATTACTTCCAGGTAAGCACATGACAACAGACGCTAATCTAGCCAGGTTAGTGTGTGGGATGTCGTTCTCTTTGAAGTGGGTAACCACTGTGCTCCATCTCTGACTAAGCGGTATCTCAGATGTTTTCCATTCTTCAAGCGATCCCCCCTTTAGGAACTCTTGCAGGCCAGTAACCTCGTCAAACAATGCATCCTCATTTTTCCTGCAGTGTGCCTGCTGCCTTCTGGATCTCTTCACGCTGAGGTTGCCTTTTTAAAAGGAGACCATGTAAATATTTTAGATTATCTGTATGCTTTCCCCATGCTTGCAAGTAGTTCACAGCCGTAGTGAAGAATGATTGGGATGTTTTGAGAAAGCTCTCTTTAGACATGGCTCCATTTCCCTCTAGCTCTCTCAGAAGTCCTCTGACCAAAACTGGAATGAAGTTCTCATCATGTCTTGCAGTCAATTTTGCCTCAATGTTTCTCAGAATTGCAGCTGACTCCACAGCACAGCGGTCCTGGCATTCAAGCATCTTGATCATGTCACTGAATATGGCCACGTTTCCATGGACAAAGGCCAGCCAAAGTTCAGTCAGTCAGGGCATTTATCTTCATAAATAAAAAAGGATTTCAATGGCACATACCTTTTCAGCACTCTTTCTAGAGCAGGGAGCACGGACAGCCAGCGAACATTGCTGTGTCCTAAAATGTTATGGTACTCCTGGCCAACAAACTCACAAAAGCTCTTCAGTCTTCTATTCTGACGGTGAAAATATGAAAATATCCAAATATCTTTGTGAGCAGGTACTCAACATCAAGGGGAATCATATCCAAAGCTGTTCTGGCCGTGTTATGAATGATGTGGGCAGGACAACCTAAGCCAATCACCTCCCCCTGCAGGGCATTTTTAACTTTGGTATGGACATTGACCCTCTCCAGCCTATTCAGTCCTCCAAAGTTGGTATTTGTTGGCAGAGAATGCCACGACTTTGTTTTGCAGGTTACATTTTCTCCTCTGCTGTTTCTCCTTTCAATTCAACAAAATCATGCAGTTTTGTTTCCACAGATGTGTTGCCACCATATATCTTACAATATCTGACTACTACTGGCAGCAGCATTACATGTCCATGATTGGACGCATCAATGGAAAGGGACACAAATTCAACCTGGTCTAGGTCCTGGGTTACCAAAGTAGTTGCCCATGGTGCTAAGACGTTACTCACTATGGCTTCACATTTTGTCCTAGCACGGTAGCCTAGTGGTTAGAGCGTTGGGCTAGTAACGGAAAGGTTGCAAGTTCAAACCACCTAGCTGACAAGGTACAAATCTGTCGTTCTGCCCCTGAACAGGCAGTTAACCCACTGTTCCTAGGCCGTCATTGAAAATAAGAATTTCTTCTTAATTGACTTGCCTGGTTAAATAAAGGTAAAATAAATAAAAATGTAAACTTCAGCTCATAAAGCTTTCGTGTCAGTTGTGCTGTGCAGTCCATAGATCTGTAACTATGATTGTGTTGCTTAGTGTGGTATGCAAAGACACCCTCCTGCACACCCAAATCATATTCTTCTTGGGAAGGCTCTACCTTCTTGAAGAATGTGGTGACAGAGGGCATACCAACACGGCCAATCAGAGAGGCTTTATGCTTTTTGGTCTGTTTGATGTTCTACCATTGCCGCTCTTCCCCCGCTGCCAATTGAAAAAGAGGAATTACAAAGGGTGCAGTTAACCATTCTATCGTCTTGACCTGAGCGTATAAATGAAATTCTCTCATCATGTTGTCATTAAAATGGCATTTCCGTTTCTTGGAAAGAGCCATTGTACCTCCTCTGTCTGCTTTTCTTCACTCTTCTTGTGTCACTCTTCTTACTTTCTTAACTTTTTCTTCTCCTCCAATCTTTATCCTCCTCTTTTCTTCACTCGTCTTCCTGCTCTTTCTTCCGTTCCTTCTCTTTACCTTTCCACCTCACTCTTCCACACTCTCCTCGCTTCACTCTTTTTACTCCCTTAAATTTTCCTTCTCCTTCCTCTCCAAGCTTTAATAATAAATAGTACACTATTAGATCAAATACTTTGGTTAACAGATTCCCATTGCTTGCCTCATTTTTGTATTTTATCCCAAAAAAAATGGTTTGCAATAATTGGCAGGCTCTGTAATCATATCTTTACCTTTCCTCCTCTCTTTCACTCTTCTTCCTATCCAGTCTTCCTCCTCTCCACTCTCTAACAGAAAACAGTATGCTAATGTTATCCATGAAAATGTCAAAATATATTGAAATTGTAATCTACAAATAAATATAATCACATTTTCAAAATAGTCCGTCCACTGCATGTTTACATGTGAACGTTTTTTAACCTAGCTACCATGACAGTAGCTGGCTAACCTAGCTAGATAACTTTGTCGTTATAGCTAATGTTAGATGGCATAACATATTTAAAACCTTATAAAGCAGAGCATCTATCTATATAATAAATTGTGACATTATAACATCATTAGCTAGTATCTCAAACAAGTGTAACTTTGTTTGTTTGTGGTGATGTTGTGGATTCACTTGACACTTGCTAGCTTCTGGCCGAGTTTTCCACAGCAGTTTTTTTTTCTCTATAACTATCGCGAGCAAGTAGTTAGAAGAAGAAGAGTGAATGAAGCTGATATAGCGAGCAGCACCCTCTGCTGGACTAAACAAGCACAACACGATTGAGACGTCAACCGGTAGGCTCTGCTGCCCGGTTTTTCTTGCCACGTATAACATTATTTCACTTTGCAGTCTGTTTTTAACGCACAGTTAAAAACGGGGACATTTCCGGGGACAGCTCCAGCCGGGGACAGGCCACCAAAAACGGGGACTGTCCCCGGGAAACGGGGACGTCTGGTCACCCTATTTTAGCCGCTTTCACAATGATTTACAGATTTTTTGTTAGTTTGTCCTGTACAATTAATGAACTGCGCAATAAACAAAATCAGCATTCTTCACGGTTAATGTTTCAGGATCTCTCAACTGACTGACGTCCACAGACTGTTGGGCATCCACTGTCATAGCTTCATCATTTCAACTCGCTGCTTTGACAATTTTCACTGCCTCTGCATAGGAGACCTTCTCGACAGCCCTGCTCCTTCCTACTTTGACCTCCTTCATCCTAAAAGGGCACTCGGGGAACTCTGGAATGTGATTCCCATCACAATTGGAACACCTTGTATCCTCAGACTCTTCAACAATGATATTCCGTTTGCAAACACTTGACACGTAGCCCAACTTTTTAACATTTATGACATTGAAGCTTTTGTACATAAGCTCGCACCGCATATCTCATATATCCCAGCTTTACATGGGTCAGGAGAAATTCTTAATTTTACATCAATAATACAGAAACGCCTTCCTCCCTCTTTCCATTCACAGTGTGGGTTAAGCAACGTGAATCAACTTCCAGTAAAATACTACTTGAGTAAAAGTCTAAAGGTATTTGGTTTTAAATATACTTAAAGGTATCAAAAGTAAAAGTATAAATCATTTAAAATTCCTTATATTAAGCAAACATTTGCGGATAGCCAGGGGCACACTCCAACACCAGACATAATTTACAAACAAAGCATTTGTGTTGAGTGAGTCCGCCAGATCAGAGGCAGTAGGGATGACCAGAAATGTTGTCTTGATAAGTGTGTGAATTGGACATTTTCCTGTTCAAAATGTAATGAGTACTTTTGGGTGTCAGGGGAAATATATGCAGTAAAAAGTACATTGTTCTCTTTAGAAATGTAGAAAAGTAAAAGTAAAAGTTGTCAAAAAATATAAATATTAAAGTAAAGTGCATACCCCAAAAAACTACTTAAGTAGTACTTTAAAGTATTTTTACTTAAGTGCTTTACACCAGGGTTTCCCAAACCCGGTCCTGGGGCCCCCCCTGGGCACACATTGTGGGTTTTGCCCAAGCACTAGAAAGCTGATTCAAATAGTCAACTCATCATCAAGCTTCAATTATTTCAATCAGCTGTGCAGTGCTAGGGCAAAAATTCAAACGTGCACCCAGGGGGGTCCCCAGGACCGAGTTTGGGATACCCTGCTTTACATCACTGCATGTCCTTTGAACAGATACAATTTCAAAGCTAGTGTAGTTTGTACAGTTGCAGTTACAGAGCTAGTACATCTAGTACAGATGACATTTCATTGCTAATACAGATTTTCAAAGCTAGTACAGCAATTTCAAAAGCAGCTAGTACAGCAAAGTGTTGGGAATAGTCCATTTTTAAACATTAGCTGTAATAGTACTTTAACATTTAATTGAGTCAGGGCCTGATTTATAGCTAGTTTTTGTTGGCTCCTCCGCTCTACGAGCCTGTCCACTTTACTTAATACCCTACTGGTTGAGCTTTGAACCACAATGACTTCAGGGCCTGAATGTCACAGGATGACCAGGGTAGGGGTCAAAATAACACAAAATGCTGCTGCATAAACATTCCAATTCATAAAAGTGTGCTTCTTCTATGTGCAAAAACTCCAATCATCTCCAAACTTCTCAGAAGCCTATCTCCCCATCCCTCAGCGTTACCTGTTTTTTTTGTCCACACATCACGATGCAGGAAACCTTATGACACTGGCAGGGGTTTTGCATCAGTCTGTGACATCTTAAAAGTGAGTTATCACATGATTAGCCATTGTGAAGGGTTTCACGTCAGTGAGGTATGATGAAGTGTATCTCTGTTGTAGATCAGTGATCTCTGCTCTCTACTATGAGTGAGCGTGGGTCGGTGTCACCCAGAGAGAGTTGTCTGTCTCTCATTCCTCTACGCTATCACCTATCTCATGAATGCATACTGTATGTCTCTGTAACAGTCTGAGGAAAAAAATGTACAGTTGCTAACTCCATAAGCATCAACCAAGGTACACGAACAAAGGAGCAAACTGGAAATGTATCACATAAATCACATTTGATTCGTTTTCACAGTAGAGATCGTACAAGGAGCGTTCTGAGACAAAGGTAAACAATCACTGGGCTTGGGCCTTAATGGAACTTTTACTGTTGTTCCTGTTTTCTTTGGCTTGGTTTCTATTACTGTGGTATAGCAATGCTATTATGCAGAATGGGTGGATTATAAATCGTCTTGAGTTGTAAATCCCTGACTTAAAGGAAAAACCCACTCCAAAACTTTTCATTAGTCTACTGTTGATACAATCCCCAAATGTTTTGCATATTAGCATTCAAGTTTTCAAGATATTCGACAAAGTGTCATTTACCACATCATCATGATGCAAAACGCATAGTTTATTTTTCTGTAAGCCTGCAAGGTGGAAAAATCTGCCGTTCTACCCTTGAGCAAGGTAGTTAACCTCAAACAACATCTGCTTCCCGGATGCCGATGATGTCGATGTCAATTAAGGCAGCCCCCCGCACCTCTCTGATTCAGAGGGTTGGGTTAAATGCGGAAGACACATTTCGGTTGAATGCATTCAGTTGTACAACTGACTAGGTATCCCCTTTCCCTTCCCATCTCCGATGTTGTGTCATTCATATTCACTGTTTCTCTCCTTCACAGCCATATCCTGGTCCCAGATTGGTGCTATCATTCCAACTCCTTGTCAAAGACATGATAATTCAATAAGTAGTTGGCAAGAGAGAAAAAAACAGACTGGCACCAAGGCAATCACAGCTAAGTTTAAGGAGAGAGGGCCCTGTTGCTTTACATTGTACATCTTCTCTTATCCTCAAAGCTCAAGTGGTTTTACAACCCTCAGTGGTGTCAGAGATGGTTAATAGTGTTATTGTATTGCAGCACTGGCAGGAAAACCACATTCACTGTTTTAGGCAGAGAAGGGTAAGAAAGCAAAACTCAGAAATTGCCTGAAGTATCTGTGGTAAGCTGTTCTGTGACTCACATGCCAATTGATTGGCAGCTCTCCATGATATCTTATGCCACATCACTAGTGGAATGTATCAGCGCTGCGACAATGACAGTTGAGGACACCACACCATGTGATAGAGAGCGTTGTAGGAATGTAGCTTTGAAAATAACGATCTGAGTGCCTCCATATCCCTCGGTCACATTCTTTCACTGATTAGTTTTGTCTCTAATGGTTAGTTATTCGAAGGCTGTTCGGGTTCATAACAATGAGGAGGTGAGACCCAGTCATACATTACTTTTTGAATAAGGTTGTTGTATTATTCCGAACCATCAGAGAACTCCTTATTAGACAACCTATTAGATACGCAAGGCACTTTTGTCCTCGTTCAATTTCTTCTTCTTTTTTTACAGACAAATTAGGCCTACTCATACAACATATTTTGTTGAAGTTTTATCCCGTAGTTGAAGCCTCAATGCCAGTTGAGTTACACTATCACTTATTATCATGCCAATGTCATGGTTGGCTTGACAATGACAGCAATTAAGAGGTGGCAGGAAGACTAGTGGTTAGAGCGTTGGGTAGGTAATTCAAAGGTTGCTGGATCGAATCCCTGAGCTGATAAGGTCAAAATCTGTCGTTCTGTTAACTCACTGTTCTCTGGTAGGCTGTCATTGTAAATAATAATTTGTTCTTAACTGACTTGCCTAGTTAAATATAGGTTACATTTATTTATTTTTTTGTTGGCAAGAGCACGAACAGAGATGGAACCAGGCTACCATAGTTGAACACTGGAGATAACATTGTAAAGAGACACCTCAAACCTAATCTAAAATGCAAAATAGCTATTACAGCACAATTGACAATCATTACAGCATTCTTATCATTGTATTTCATGTTGATTACATACAGTACAACATCAATTTAGGTTTTACCTAACAGTTTTTTATGCTTATGTCACTAAGATCTTGTACAGTACCAATACCACGAGTTTGTCCATAAATTCCCTCTGATTATCAACTCTCAAAAACTACAGTAGATGTTAGAATAGCAAAGAAATGCTCCAGGGCCTTGATCAGAGTTAAGATAAGAGTCGTCAGCAAGACACCAACTAAGACAGCAACCGACATCATGCTGTGTTTGTGTCTGTCACGTGTGTTCTTATCAGGCCTCATGTGCACGCGTCGCCTTCATACCTAGAAAACACATGCATTTAGGAGGATGTTCTCTTCTAGTACAGGTGCTCAGGCCCTTATTGATACAGCATACTGAGTTCACTAAGGGTTGTTTCAGAAGAGGAATATTCAATAATACTGTATTTCATCATATATATAGTAGTTGGCCTATGTGGTTAGCAACCGGTACCTTTAGAAGATGTTGAAATTAATTTTGTATGTCTTTTCAATGACTGATCAATAAAAGTAGAGTTTGGTAGGGGCTCAGTCAAGGCAAATTATAACTCAAAATCACAGCTAAAGTTGGGGCTCTACTGAAAACCACATCAGGGAGTCTCCAAGGTAAACAAATCAACATTGATCCATATCAAGGTCCAGGTGAGAGTCATTTTCTTTACTGAACATTTGTTTCAGGATTAGATTACTTGAATTTGTAATTCTCACACTCCTCTATTCTCTCCCTATCCTGAACAAAACGTTACGATTCCAGATTCCATTTAATTGAAAAGCCATTTCATTCAATATGCTTTGTTCAGAATACATATTTAGTAGTAAGCTTATGTTATCCCACATTATACTTCCAGTTACCTCTTAGTGCTCTGGCTATGTACATATATCCCAGTCTGATACAGGCCTGCTGTTCAGGGAAGTCAGTGTGGCACTTGGAGTTACCGGATGCCCTTATAGCCTCAGATACACCTCATTACCACTTTGGGCAGATGACTGGACAGATATTGCTCTGTGTGTGTCTATTTAAATTGATATAGACATAAACAAAACATTTGGTATGTTATCCTGCAGGCCTGTGTTGTCTGCCAGAAATCCCCCTGTTGCCTGCAGTGTTAATTTAAGATCAATCCACACATCAGCATCAACAGAAGTCAGGGCACCAAGTAGTACACCATCAACCCAAACATCACCATCAACAGGACAACCAAGCCGCTATGTACGCTGTAAATTAGTATATTTTATATTGCACTGACCTTAAATTATACCAATAATGCACCAACTAAACAGCAAGCGATGCATAGAAGATTTGGTACTGTAATTTGCATCGCCTTGGTACTCATCTCAATATTATTAGGCTACATGAATTATGTCTGCTCAAATGGATTAAGGAAGACAGACATTGTCAAATAGGTCCTCACATGTAAAAAAAAAAGGATAATTTGTTTGTCCAAACATAAATATTTTAATACATGTTAATTCATACATAACAGACAGCGGATAGGGCAATTATCCCCCCAAGATGCAAATACAGTTCATGTTAACTCAAAGCAGCCAAAGTTGAGGTTGCTGACCCATCAGCTGCTTTCTTAAATAAACACTGCAGGTAGAAGGGGACACAACACAGTGCTGCGGGATAACATACCAAATGTGTTGTTTATGTCTGGTGTTCAACCTTCCTAAGTTCTCCCATGTCATCATGCTCCACACTCCAATGGCTTGGCGCTCCTGGTGCTTGCCTACGGAGCAGCAAGGGGAACTGCCCCTCCTTTCCTTCAGGCTATGCTCAAACCGTACGTCCCAACCCAAGCACTCCGTTCAGCCACCCCTGGTCTCTAAGCCCACCACAAAGGGAGGGCAGCTCCCGCACAGCCCAGTCAAAGCTCTTCTCTGTCTCACCTGGCTTTTCTGGTGTCTCCAGAGATGCAAGCCCTCTCATCGTCACCTAATGCCTAGGTTTACCCCCACTGTCCTCACATCCTACCATACCCTTGTCTGTACATTAAGCCCTGAATCTATTCTACCACGCCCAGAAATCTGCCCCTTTTATTCTCTGTTCCTAACATACTAGATGGCCAGTTCATATAGCCTTTAGCAGTACCCTTATCCTACTCCTCCTCTGTTCCTCTGGCGATGTAGAGGTTAACCCAGGCCTTGTGGCCCCCCAGCATCACACCTACTCTCCAGGCTTAGATTTAGTTGACTTCTGTAACAGTATAAGTCTTGGATTTATGCATGTCAACATCAGAAGCCTCCACCCTAAGTTTGTTTTACTCACTGCTTTAGTACACTCCACCAACCCTGATGTCCTAGCCGTGTCTGAATCTTGGCTTAGGAAGGCCACCAAAAATTCGGACATTTCCTTCCCCAACTACAACATTTTCCATCAAGCTAGAAGCGCCAAAGGGGGTGTAGTTGCAATCTACTGCAGAGATAGCCTGCAGAGTTCTGTCATACTATCCAGGTCTGTGCCCAAACAGTTCGAGCTTCTACTTATAAAAATCCACCTTTCCAGAAATAAGTCTCTCACTGTTGCCGTTTGTTATAGACCCTGGACACTATATGTGAATTGATTGCCCCCCATCTATCTTCAGAGGTCGTACTGTTACGTGACCTAAACTGGGATATGTTTAGCACCCCGGCCATCCTACAATCTAAGCTAGATGTCCTCAATCTCACACAAATTATCAAGGAACATACCAGGTACAACCCTAAATCCGTAAACATGGGGACCTTCATAGATATCATCCTGACCAACCTGCCCTCTAAATACACCTCTGCTGTCTTCAACCAGGATCTTAGCGATCACTGTCTCATTGCCTGTGTCCGTAATGGGCCCGCGGTCAAACAACCACCCCTCATCACTGTCAAATATTCCCTAAAACACTTCAGCGAACAGGACTTTCTAACCGACCTGTCCCGGGTATCCTGGAAGGATATTGACCTCATCCCGTCAGTCGAGGATGCCTGGTTGTTCTTTAAAAGTGCTTTCCTCAAGCATGCCTCATTCAAAAATGTAAAACTAAGAACAGATATGGCCCTTGGTTCGCTCCAGACTTGACTGCCCTTGACCAGCACAAAAACATCCTGTGGCGTACTGCATTAGCATTGAATAGCCCCTGCGATATGCAACTTTTCAGGGAAGTCAGGAACCAAGATAAACAGTCAGTTAGGAAAGCTAAAGCTAGCTTTTTCAAACAGAAATCTGCATCCTGTGGCACTAATTCCAAAAGGTTTTGGGACAGCAGGTATATTTCACTGGTCATCCCCAAAGCCAACACCCCCTTTGGCCGCCTTTCCTTCCAGTTCTCTGCTGCCACTGACTGGAACAAATTGCAAAAATTACTGAAGCTGGAGACATGTCTCCCTCACTAACTTTAAGCATCAGCAGTCAAAGCAGCTTACCGATCACCGTACCTGTACACAGCCCACCCAACTACCTCATCCCCATATTTTCTTTTTTTGCACCCCAGTATGTCTACATCATCATCTGCACATCTATCACTCCAGTGTTAATGCTAAATTGTCATTATTTTGCCACTATGGCCAATTTATTGCCTGACCTCCCTAACTTTACTACATTTGCACAAACTGTACATAGATTGTTCTATTGTGTTTTTGACTGTACGTTTGTTTATCCCATGTGTAACTCCGTGTTGATGTTTTTGTCGCACTGCTTTGCTTTATCTTGGCCAGGTCGCAGTTGTAAATGAGAACTTGTTCTCAACTGGCCTACCTAGTTAATAAAGGTGAAATAAAAATGATAGGAAGTACTGTACTAGTCAAACGTTTTGGACACATCTACTCATTTCAGGGGTTTTCTTTAGTTTGACTATTTTCTACATTGTAGAATGATAGTGAAGACATCAAAACGATGGAATTGCACATATGGAACCATGTAGTAACAACAAAGTGTTAAACAAATCAAAATATATGTTATATTTGAGATTCTTCAAAGTAGCCACCCATTGCCTTGATGACAGCTTTGCACACACTTGGCATTCTCTCGACCATCTTCACTTGGATTTTCCAACAGTCTTGAAGGAGTTCCCACATGTGCTGAAGACTTGTTGGCTGCTTTTCCTTCACTCTGCAGTCCAACTCATCCCAAACCATCTCAATTGGGTTAAGGTTGGGTGATTGTGGAGGCTAGGTGATCTGATGCAGCACTCCATCACTCTCTTTCTTGGTCAAATAACCCTTGCACAGCCTGGAGGTGTGTTGGGTCATTGTCCTGTTGAAAAACAAATGATAGTCCCACCAAGCCCAAACCAGATGGGATGGCGTATCGCTGTAGAATGCTATGGTAGCCATGCTGGTTGTGTGCCTTGAATTCTAAATAAATCACTGACAGTGTCACCATCAAAGCACCTCCACACCATTTCACATCCCCCTCCATGCTTAACGGTGGGAACCACACTTCCGAAGATCATTTGTTCACCTACTCTGCATCTCACAAAGACATGGTGGTTGGAACCAACAAATTTGGAATCAGACCAATGGACAGATTTCCACCGGTTGAATTTGCTCGTGTTTCTTGGCCCAAGCAAGTCTCTTCTTCTTATTGATGTCCTTTAGTAGTGGTTTCTTTGCAGCAATTCAACCGTGAAGGCTTGATTCACACAGTCTCCTCTGAACAGTTGACGTTGAGATGTGTCTGTTACTTGAACTCTGTGAAGCATTTATTTGGGCTGCAATTTCTGAGGCTGGTAACTCTAATGAACTTGTCCTCTGCAGCAGAGGTAACTCTGGGTCTTCCTTTCCTGTGGCGGTCCTCATGAGAGACAGTTTCATCATAGTTCTTGATGGTTTTTGCAACTGCACAATTTTCATAGTTATAGAAACTTTCCGGATTGACTGACCTTCATGTCTTAAAGTAATGAAGGACTGCCGTTTCTCTTTGCCTATTTGAGCTGTTCTTGCTATTGATGGGTTCGGATTTCTAAACTTAAATATGGTTAATAATCACTTACACTAGAGACATGAGGAGTGCCTTAGTCTTGTTTATACACCAGAAGTTAATGGGTATCTGTTGGAGGAATGTATATGGTTGGGTCAGGAGGAGCTAGGGGGCTTTGGGAGGTGCTGAGTAGAGGAGAGGCAATCACATAATTGCGGTCACTGATAATGGAGAGCCGTGGATTAGTGAGGAAGGGGGTTGAGGTCAGGTCACATTAAGGGAGAAGGAAGAGTTTATTGCCCACATCACTTAACGTCCTGAATAGTAATAAAGGTGTAATATATAGAGGGAAGGAGGAGACTCCTCCCAAATTGGGGTATATATACTACCACTGGTGGACATATGTTTTTGTCTTATGCAGCTGTATGACCCAATGGGTGAATAAACTTGGTTTAAGCTTTACTAATCGTCTGTGTGTTTTACTCGGTTCTTTGAGAACCTAACACCATAATATAGACTTGGTCTTTTACCACCCCTACCTTGTCACAACACAACTGATTTGTTCAAAAACGAAAAAAACTCAAATTACAAATGACATTCTAACAAAGCACACCTGTTAATTGAAATGCATTCCACTTGAGTATGCAAGCTGTCATCAAGGCAAATGGTGGCTACTTTGAAGAATCTCAAATATAATATTTGGATTTGTTTAACACTTTTTTGGTTACTAGACCATATGTGTTATTTCATAGTTTTGATGTCTTCACTATTATACTACAATGCAGAAAATAGTAAAAATAAAGAAAAACCCTGGAATGAGTAGGTGTGTCCAAACTTTTGACTGGTACTGTGTACAATCATATGTCTTACCCGGTTGTACAGTACAATAGCATACAAATTGGATGACTTAACTTATCATACATCTTGGAGGATGTATAGTATTATACTTCTTTCTCTGAGACCAGGTTGCTTGTTGCCCAGTAACAACAAAGGAGATCTTCTCTAACAACAAAAAATGGCAACCAAATTAATTTTTTTCAGGTTTTCCTCTAACCCCTCTTATGCAACATGTTGTTTGGGACAAACAATCAAATGCACGGGACTCTCTGCTGCCTCGTGCCAGATGTCATCTATCAAGGTGCCAAAGGGCAGGAAGGGGGAGGGAGGGTTTGGCGCTGGGTAGGGCAACAGCTGGCTCACACTGAGGACACACCTCTCTTTGGTCCATATATACCTGTGCTGATACAGCCTGTAGTTTCAGGGTCACAGCCACACTCAGGGCAGGTCAAAGAGCATCACTGTCTCAGTACTTACTCAGCCACCACCATGGGGAATTGCATCCAGGGATGCAAAGACTACTTCTCTCGGCAAAAGAACACCAACATCCGTCTTACACTGCCGGTAGTCTGCTTCGTCTGGCAGATTGCCATGATCATCCTCTTCGGAGTCTTCATCCGCTACGACGAGGAGTCGGACACACACTGGGTAGAGACCAAGGCCCATGACAACATCACCAGCGATATAGAGAATGACTTCTACTTCAGATACCCCAGTAAGTACATTCATAATCACTGGACTGCCTGGTGCATCGTTTAGGTTGACAATATACAGTAAATGTATGATTCATGGTTTCATCTTCATTGAAATGATAAAGAATCAGGTTATTAATAAGAAGCATGCTTGCTGTTTGATCAGATGACAACCTTTGATCTCTAGGATGTTTGACAATTTCCCCTGTGAAATCCCCTGGACAACGATCTCAGTCGGAGTTATTTTGAAAGCATCTATTCATTAGTGGGCAAATGCAGTGGCAGTCCAAATTTGCCTCTCTAACGTGGGTTAAAACTACCTACCCTCTTTACCAAATGTAGGTCAGTGGTTATTTCCAATTTGTCTGATTCAAGCTTGGTTTATGCCAGCTTCTGATGATGCATCTTTGCTGATAGTCAGGCTGAATGAGTGACAAGTTAAGTTTACTTGTGATGTTATGTGGCATCTGTTTCCTCTTGTAATATGATGTGTTTTGATTTGTCAGGGATTATATCCTACCTGTAGCTCTGGCGTGTAAACTGATAGGGTGTGTATCATAAACGTGCTAATCTGATGATGACATATCCTGTTGAACATGTCGAGTTAACAGCTATAAAACTTTGACCAAATGGTACATCAGGACTGATTTTTTATTTTAAAAACTATGCAACTACTGAGAGCCCCTTGCATTGGATGCAATAACATGTTGCATTACACTATTAGAATTTATTTCACACTTTGAATAATTCTCTCTCTCATTCTCCTTCTAACCAGGCTTCCAGGATGTCCATGTGATGATCTTTGTGGGTTTCGGGTTCCTCATGACTTTCTTGAAGAGGTACAGCTTCGGCGCAGTCGGCTTCAACTTCCTCATTGCCTCCTTCGGCCTGCAGTGGGCTCTGCTCATGCAAGGCTGGTTCCACTCTCTAGACCCCCAGACAGGAAAGATCTTCATCGGTGTTGAAAGGTATGCAACCGCACTGATGTGCATCTATTGAGGCTGCAATTTGTTCAGTAATTAGAGTGAGAACTGATGAGGTGTGCACACACATAGGAGAGGGGAGGCTTAATCAGTGACTTGTTACTCATACTGAAACAATGGCAGAATGGTTATTTTTTATTTTACCTTTATTTAACTAGGCAAGTCAGTTAAGAACAAATTATTATTTTTAATGATAGCCTAGGAACAGTGGGTTAACTGCCTTGTTCAGGAGCAGAATGACAGATTTGTACCTTGTCAGCTCGGGGATTTGATCTTGCAACGTTTCGATTACTAGTCTAACGCTCTAACCACTAGGCTCCAACGCTCTAACCACTAGGCTCCAACCCTCTAACCACTAGGCTCCAACGCTCTAACCACTAGGCTCCAACGCTCTAACCACTAGGCTCCAACGCTCTAACCACTAGGCTACCCTGAAAGACCTGAAGGAGGATTACTTACTGATCTAGTCATTCAGGTTTTACAACTGTATACATGACTGACTCTCTCACATGTCTCTACAGTAATAATCTGTCTCCACCCGTCTTCTATCTGCAGTCTGATCAATGCTGACTTCTGTGTGGCGGGCTGTCTCATAGCCTACGGGGCAGTGCTGGGCAAAGTCAGCCCGGTCCAGCTGTTGGTTATGACCCTGTTTGGTGTCACTCTGTTCGCTGTGGAAGAGTACATCATTCTGAACTTACTTCATGTGAGTCCCATCAAGCACTCTCTGGGCGTACAACTATTAAATTAAACACACTGTATTAGCCATGGTTGGATTCATTTAATTCACCCTATAACCCTGATATAGTAACTTATTTATCTAACCTCAATGGCCTGCAGCCACGTAATCACATGGTTTGGTACACCTGGTAACAAATGACTGTTTCTGTCCCCACAGGCTAGGGATGCCGGTGGCTCCATGGTTATTCACACCTTTGGAGGTTATTATGGTCTGACCATATCCTGGGTCCTTTACCGACCTAATTTACACCAGAGCAAGCGTATGCAGGGCTCTGTGTACCACTCCGATATCTTCGCCATGATCGGTGAGCTAGTTGTTCATTGCATAAACATATGAATGGTTCTGATTGGCTCTGTGTGGGTTTCACTCCCTCTGGTGATGGTGACCTACCTTTAGTTTGTATAAGTTTTCTGCCATGACACTGTTCCTGTTCTGAAGTGTGTGTGATGATCGGTGTGTTTTAACTGTGTCGTCCCTTCTCTGTCCTCAGGCACACTGTTCCTGTGGATGTTCTGGCCCAGTTTCAACTCGGCCATTACTGACCATGGAGACGGTCAGCACAGGGCAGTCATCAACACCTACCTGTGCCTGGCCTCCACTGTCCTCACCACAGTGGCCATCTCCAGCCTCTCCCAGAAGACTGGCAAGCTCGACATGGCAAGGAACCGTGTGTGTGTGTATGTGTGCGTGCGTGTGTGCGTGCGTGTGTGTGCGTGCGTGCGTGCGTGCGTGTGTGTTGTTGTGTCTTGTTGACTGACAAGTTTTCGAGTGTCATGACTGGTGCTCTCTCTTGCTTAACAGGTGCATATCCAGAATTCCACCCTGGCGGGGGGTGTTGCCTTGGGGACAGCGGCTGAGTTTATGATCTCGCCCTACGGCGCTCTGATCGTGGGCTTCTTCTGCGGCATCATCTCTACCATGGGCTACATCTTCATTTCTGTGAGTCTCACCCCTGGTCACTCACAGCTTGTTTTGTAGGCTTAGTAGGTTCTGTCCAAAGAAAGTCATGACAACTCTTACAACTCTTATTTTCTTCTTATGAATGATGTTGAGCCACACACAAAAAAAGGTATAGCACTCTAAATGGCTGCCGAATCTTTATTGGGCAGATTCCTTTGCCATAAACGGTAACACACTATTTGGCTGTGTTGCGGGTGTGTTGTTAAACTTTTCCCCGTCTCCTCCCAGCCCTTCTTGGAGAAGACACTGAAGATTCAGGACACGTGTGGAATACACAACCTGCACGCCATGCCTGGGGTGATTGGCGGGATAGTTGGAGCCATCACTGCTGCAGCTGCCAGCGAGTCAGTCTACGGAAAGCAGGGGTGAGTCAGGAGACCCGAGGGTCTAAGGCTACACAGCCAAACCACATCAACCTGAACATGCATCCTTTTTACCAGACAATCAGAACACATATTCCCCCACAACCTCTCATCAACCAATCATATCACACAGTTACTGTATGTCACAGGTCATATCTTAAACGATTAATGTCATTTTACACCAAACAAATTATGTCACAGTCACAGTTTAGCCTGTAATCTGACAGTTAGTTGGAAATATACAGAGTCATTAGAAGACTCAACATAAAGCCTAAATATGGGACACAATCTGATTCTGTGCATTGTTATTTTCTGCCCAGGTTGATCAATACGTTTGACTTCACTGGAGACTTTAAGGACAGAACCGTGTTAACTCAGGGTGGATACCAGGCCGCTGGAATGTGTGTGTCCATCGTCTTTGGGGTTGTAGGCGGAGCTATAGTCGGTGAGTTTGGCCAGCCATGGGCATTTTATAGGGTGACCTAGAGGTGACATGGGTTGTATAGAGGGTGACGTGCCTGAAGGAGAGAGACTGAAGTTGACACTATCTCCTCTGTTCACAGGTTCCATCCTGAAGTTACCCATCTGGGGAGATCCTGCTGATGAGAACTGTTTCGATGATGAGGTGTACTGGGAGGTAAGTGAACCAGCCACTCATCACCTGCTGTTCATTATACAACCACTGGGCGGTGCCATTGTCTTTGATTTAGTCTCACGTGATGAACTACAGACCACCTTTGAGATCTTCATCTGAATTTTTATGACTAAATGGAGAAAAAATTAACTATAGTAGTCAATAAAACTATTGCATTACATTGACCACACTGAAGACATTTCACACAAGTATGAAAATAAAACCTAAATCACCTATTATTTCTTCACAGCTCCCTGATGAAGAGGAGGAGCATCAGGAGAGCATCCCTCCCATTCTGGAGTACAACAACCACATGATCCACAAGCAGCAAGACCTGTAAGTCCATTCAGCATGCTCTGTTTGACCATATCACAAAACTAGTAATCAAGGATCCGTTTTGAATTCAGTACTTGTTTATAGATAATCCAATCTTTTTTCAAACCATTATGTTCTCTGTTGATTGTAATGACTAATCATTCCACAGGATAGAATAGTGTAGGAAAAAATGTGTGTTTCACTTTCTGTCATATTTTGCTCCTAACAGATCTGAGTCCAACTTCTCTGTGGAACACTGTGAAAGCTAAATACAGAGGTGTGAGGACACCACCACCCAAACATGTCCTGCTGGACCATGGAATTACCACGGAAATCCAACAGACAACCGCACTCCCCCTAAATGAAGGCACCTATACAAGGCACATTAAAACATGCTTTCTTGCATCTTATGTTAAGGTCATTACCTAAATTTGAAGCCATTAGATACTGTACGTGCCTTCACCCCTCCCCCCACCAGCCACCACCCACTCCATTAGATCACATACACTTCCTATATGGATATGCACTGGCACAGAACACTGTGTCCTGAATTCTGGTAGAATGCTGATCAATTGAAAGGACCTCTAAGATCTGCACTTAATCCACATGATGTATGTCTAACTATAACCTACCACACAAAATGGCAAATCGAGCTTTTCCTGAGCATTGGTATACTGTGTAATATATATATATATAACAATCACACACTGTGAAATCTTTGATCAAAACCACTGAATTGAATGAGGATGAGGAAAGGATTTTTCATGAAATTACTTTGACCAATCCTCATTCTGTGGCCTTGTATGTTGTACATTTTCTTCCCATTTTCTTTTCAGAGAAAATTGTATTTTAATACAGCTGGTGCATATGTGAAGAGGACAGTAGTTTACTTTTAGTTCAAAGTGAATATTTTGTCTCTAGTGCTCTGAAAAACCAAAAATGGTTTTGCTCTATTTTTACAGTGCAGGAGTACCCTTTGAGTCCCCAATATGATCGTTTTCTTTGTTTGGGATAAAGATTTAAAGTATTTAACCAAATAGTTAGTGTTGAGGTGTAGAAGTACATTTAAACTTTACTTGAACGTTTTTGGTGACATGATGTATTTAAACAGCTTTTAAAGCTATGTACATGCCAACACATTTTCATCACTATCTCTAATGATTCAATGTATCCCCTGCCTTCTGAGATGCCCTCTATGTCTTCCACCTCTTAATGATGTTTTCACTGTACTGTTAAAATCATGTTTATTTAAATGTTGCTACTCATATAACTTAATAAATAAAATGTGAGGTTAGATATACTGTTTGCCTCTTCTCCTTGATAGCTCCACAGTCATGTAAGATGGATGTCAGTATGTGTATCTCTGATGTCATGCTCAGTGTGAATGAGAAGATACTGTACACAAGATATACATACAGACCAGCATGATCAACATGTACTGTAACAGGTGGGGCCTTTTGAATGTCCACCACTATGGTGAGGTAATGAAGGGCTAAAATCAATGACCTGCTATCCTTTTAAAAGGCAACTGCAGTCAGAAATTTCGGAGAGGGGAACCGCTTTTCACTGCACGCAAAATTACTTTTTCGCAGCAGATTAGGAAAATGAACGTAGCACGTTAGGAGACTGAGGTTAAGGTTAAGAAAAAGGATTTGGGTCAGAGCTAGCAAAAACTAACCTGCTACTAAAAACTTTCTATGGAAGTGCCGTGAAAAGTACCCCCTTTTGGAGAGACTAGTACTATGGGGCCTGCACCATGTGACCATGTCTGTTTGAGGATGATGAATTGTTTGGTGATTGTTTGAAAGTCATGGTAAGTCTTCTATTTCAGTTCAGTAATATTATTTGAATTGTTTTGAATATATTAATCATGTAAATGTTATTGACTGTAGATGCTTTGGGACAGATTACAACTAAGGAGAGTTTGAAAGGAGT
This sequence comes from Oncorhynchus kisutch, assembly GCF_002021735.2. Classification (NCBI taxonomy): domain Eukaryota; kingdom Metazoa; phylum Chordata; class Actinopteri; order Salmoniformes; family Salmonidae; genus Oncorhynchus; species Oncorhynchus kisutch. The sequence goes on from NC_034176.2 coordinate 67,657,434, forward strand.
TTTATTATGTAAGTTGCCTCTGAAATTGATCGAATGTCTGTATATTTGCAAGTTTAAATATGACTAACTGGCATTTTCATGTATTTTCTAGAGGCTTAATACAGCAGCTGTATTATAACTTTGATAAAACAGTTTTTTAGTCTAAAGCCACTAACCCAAAAGTTTAGCTATTTATTTGTATTGAGTACATTCTTGGTTGGAGTTTAGGTAGGCCTATCTCTGCCTGTTTTTTGAGTGCTCCAACTTGTTTAACAGGAATTAATCCATTTTTTGAACATTTTCTTGGGCTATCACTATATTCTTGGTTAGGCTAGTGCTTCAGTGGTAACTTAAAGGTGTGTTTGAAAAGTGTATTGTGCTCAACTGTTTTCCTCATAGAAGTGCTGTAAATCACTATTTTCTAGTCCAATTACTCTGAGCATACCTACCAGGAATCAGCTTTGGACCTTTATTGTGTGATGCTATTGCCCCTACAGTTATCATAAAGCTTTTGCAATGTATGTAGGGTGCTCTGTCCTGTCTACAGTAAGTGAGATCTTAGACCAGCACCTTTGACCTCACCCTGTGTTAAAATCTGAGCTAGTAAAAAAAAAGAACCTGCTCCTGTGCCTTGAGCCACAGCCAGTCTGAGAGGTACGTATCAGGGTTCTCTGTCCTGACTCATGAGGCACAACCCAATGTCATTGTGACCTAGCCTGGCCACTTCCTCCGGTCAAAGTTGGGAGTTGGAGGGCTTAGAGAGGTCAATCTAGAGGCCCAAGGGGCTGTATTACATAACTAGAGACACTTGTTTAGCCTTATACAGCAACATGTTAGAGGTTAAAGGTTAGATCAATCTCTGTCACACTCTGTGAAGTGAAGAGCACCCCTCTGACTAACTGTCAGAGGCCTGGTGTTGGCCCTACCATCTGTTACTCTCAGCCAAGTCCCTCCCCTCATCTCTCGCTCTGTGTTTTCTGTGAACAGGTATTATTTTAATGTATTGTTGTGTATTTGAATGTGTATATGGATGTGTAGTTTCATGTGTATATTGTATTTTGATGTGTATTGTGGTGCTATACAGGGCTCATCTGGAAAAGAGACATTGGTCTCAGCATTGACTCCCTGTCAAAATAAAGGTTAAATACGCCACTGATGTGGAATATGTCCTGTGTCTTCTGAGACTCTCTATGGTATGTTCATTATAGGTCTGACAGACATGATTATCACCATCATTGTACCAAGTACCCCTGAATAACTCTTACTTTCACTCTCATATACCCATACGCATTTATATTTCAAGAGTATCTGCATCAGGTCAAAGAGGGGGGTTATTAGTAGGACCATAAACACAGATAGAAAGCAAACCATATCATTGCTCGCTGAGCATATATGTGGGTGTGGTGGGTTAAGGAGAGGGGATGAGCTGGCCTGATAGAGGTCTGTGGCCTGTCCATTTTCGTCATACCATACTGGTCACCCTCAAGGGCAACCTTTCCAATCCCAGGATTCTCATGGTAATGAGGCCTAACAGAGATCCCGGGTCACTGGACAGACCAGTCAATAGGGTCATTTCCTGATCCATCACCATGGTGTTTAATGAACTCTAAACACTCAGTGTGGACACTAGCTTTGTGCCTGCCTGACAAACCAGCTGGTTTTATGAGTGAAGAGGACACAATAAATTATGATTTATATATTTAAGCTTAATTATGAGGTTACTTATCTTAACTATCAGTTTGAACACAATAGTTTGCTGAATATTTTACCAGGGACCATTTATTCACAATGGAAATGGTCTTCTACAGGCAAAATATACTGTATATACCTGCATTTGGAGAGAATTGGACAGCTTCCTCATAATGAATCTACTCTGGAGTAAGTTCAGTGAGCGCATGTCCCTAGGTTTGGCCCCTGAGTCCTGAAGTGACTTTATGAGGAATTCCTCACTTCTAATCCTGATGGGAGGAAAGTCAACCAGAGGAACCCTGACACTAAGGCAGTATGCAGCAACTCCAGCCCAGGTTTAGGGGATTACATGGGATAAATTAGATGGACAGCAGGGGAGAGCAGGGAGGGTGGAGCAGCGATTTCCCTGATTCACATAGCTTTCCCATGAGGAGGAGGGAGGAGGGATTGGAGCTTCAAACGGAGGGAGAGAGAATGCTAGACAGAAGAGGTAAAGAATGAGACTGAGGGGGAGAAAGTGAGAGGGAAATGGCTTCAAATATCTTCTTCTGGCTAATCAAACAAGGCTGTGGGAGTTTGGGGGGCCGACAGAGGAGGATGGAGGCGGGATGCAGAAGGCAGGAGGAGGAGGAGGCAGTGGGACTGTAACAGAGATGTCCCTGTTAATCTTGTGTTTGAAGAGTGTAGGAGGACAGGCAGGTGGGCAGACCCTCCTATAGTCCCGGGGTGCTGGAGGAGAGTGGAGGGAGCTCCTCTCCTGGATCACATGACCCTGGGAGTGTGTGTGAAACCACTCTACCCACCATTGTCCCCCTGGGGCCAGCACCATGTGAAAGGCTGCAGAAAGCCTGTAATCAGATTAAAGGTTGCTGGGAAGAGGGGGGGACAGATTTTCGGGGAACGTGAAGGGGGGGTGGTCGGTCTCTAATCAATACCTGCCATTGAAGTGCAGGAGAGGGGCTAAATAACGCAGCAGGTGGGTGTGGGGTACTGGGCCGCGGGGACAAATTGGCCTGTTGTTGGAGGGGGGATAACGGCTGGGCCAGGAGGAGTGGCACAATCAGTAAGCTTGGAGTGTGGTAGAATGGGTGGGTGGGAAAGGGGGGACCGGGAGAACTCAAAAGGTGGCGGCCTTCTCCCCTCCCGCCCTGGTAATTATATCACTTTTGTGAGCTGATTGGAGCAGGCTGCAGGGTCCATCTGGGCTGATAGATCTCTATTCTCAGACTCACACTGGTCTCACCAACTCACCACTCAATGAACTATCAGGGGCTCCTCTGCTCTTAATAAGACTCATCATCATCAGGCTTCCTGAGAGGTCTGTCCCTGTCAGTCAGCCATCACACAACAACACAGCTCCCTAATGACAGACAATAGGCTTCTCTCTGCTTCCCTCCAGGTCCCAGGTGGACCATTAATGGAGAAAGAACTTCAACTAGTCGCACCATTTCATTTGAACACTGAGGCTGTGGATGGTCTTTTGTGCTTATGTGCTTGAATGGATGTGATGTGGAAGGAATGAATGTGAAAGAGGTTTCTGGTTGGGAAGGACACCCTCTTGAAACATTCTGGAAAGTGAGAATTATCAGGGGTGGAATATTACATAAAGGAAACTTCTCATCTCCGTGTTTCCACACACTGAACTAGGCCTATTGCCATATTCTTTTTATTTAACCTTTATTTAACCAGGTAAGTCAATTAAGAACAAATTCTTATTTACAATAACGGCCTGGCAAGACGCAAAATGCCGCCTGTGAGGACGGGGGATAAGAAAAATGATGTAAGACAAAATGGACAACACAGACTGAAGACGCTGGCGACCGCACAAATACACCGGCAAACAAACAGTGGATGTGTGTGTGGTGTTTGTTAAGTAAAACAACATTTTTCCTTACGTAAGGAAACGCAAACTAGTGACATCAGGTGACAATTAGAAACAACTACTACCATATCCTGGCGCTTTAGGTTGGCTTGGAGGGAATTCCAAGACCAGGGGACTGAGTAATGAAAGGACTTTTTTCCATGCTCGGTTCTAATTTTCAGGATTGTTATCATAAAACAACATTGAGATTTGAGCTTGTTTTCATTTCGAGCTAGAAGAGAGGATAGATAAAATGTCAGTTTCCCTAAAATGGCCTTCTAAATAAGAATGTACCCGTGTTTGAGCCTGAGTGTTGCTAGTGATGTCCACAGCACAGTAGAGATCACATGGGTGAGTTAGACGTCTCTGATTGGTGACAAAACGAAGCGCTCCACATGAAAAATAATACGGTTTACTATAGAATACTACGGTACTTATTATAGAATTCTGTAGTAAACTGTAGTATACTGTAGAAAACTATACTACGCAATATAGTATACCTCAATCATGTGTATACTTACTATAGAATGTTGGAGTATTCCCATTGGCTCCAGGTCATCTATACGTCTTTGCTAGGTAAAGCTCCGCCTTATCTCAGCTCACTGGTCACCATAGCAACACCCACCTGTAGCACACGCTCCAGCAGGTATATTTCACTGGTCATCCCCAAAGCCAACACCTCCTTTGGCCGCCTTTCCTTTCAGTTCTCTGAAGCCAATGACTGGAACGAATTGCAAAAATCACTGAAATTGGGGACTTATATCTCCCTGACTAACTTTAAGCGTCAGCTTTCAGAGCAGGTTACCGATCACTGCAGCTGTACACAGCCCATCTGTAAATAGCCCATCCAACCAACCAACAACCTCATCCCGATATTTGTTTTTGTTTTTCTGCTCTTTTGCGCACCACTATTTCTACTTGCACATCCTCATCTGCACATATATCACTACAGTGTAAATTGCTAAATTGTAATTACTTCGCCACTATTGGCCTATTTATTGCCTTACCTCCTTACTTAATTTGCACACACTGTACACAGATTTCTCTAATGTGTTATTAACTGTACGTTTGTTTAATCCATGTGTAACTGTGTTGTTGTTGTCGCACTGCTTTGCTTTATCTTGGCCAGGTCACAGTTGTAAATGGGAACTTGTTCTCAACTGGACGACCTGTTTAAATAAAGGTGAGAAAAAAATAAAAAATACAACTGTAGAATAAATAGTAAATACTGCATTATACAACCGACCACAAAACGCTATATTAAATTATACAGTAATGTCTGAAAAAACACTACAGTCTGCAAAAACACAATAGTAATTACCATAGTATATACTACAGTATTTAATTGTTTGCACATACCCTGCCCATTCCCCTTACCATATCCCAATTGGCACCACCCAGAAGTGAGAAAACGACATCCCAAGTATAGACCATATATTGTGTTCCCTACAGGTTATCCTCTACAGGATCGGTGTCCTGACCTCGGGATGGTTGAGCTAACATAGGCTAATGTGATTAGCATGAGGTTGTAAGAAACAAAAAAAAATCCCGGGACATAGACATATCTGATATGGGCAGAAAACATAAATTCTTGTTAATCTAACTGCACTGTCCAATTTACAGTAGCTATTATAGTGAACAGATACCATGTTATTGTTTGAGGAGAGTGCACAATTCTGAACTTGAAAATGTATGAATAAACCAATTGAGCACATTTGGGCAGTCTTGATACAAAGTTTTGAATATATATACAATAGTTCATTGGATCAGTCTAAATGATGGTACAAATAAAATACAAAAAAACAACAACAAAAAAAGAATCTTGGTATTATCTTTCACCAGATCGATTGTGTTATATTCTCCTACATTAATTTCACATTTCCACAAACCTTCCTTTCAAATGGTATCAATAATATGCATATCCTTGCTTCAGGTCCTGAGCTACAGGCAGTTAGATTTGGACATGTCATTTTAGGTGAAAATTTGGAAAAAGGAGCAGATCCTTAAGAGGTTTTAATTAAAGAAAAGAGGAGAAGCTATGAACTATCTATTCAGACCTCTGACCAACCAACAAACCAACACTGCAGATCATTGAAAATTAGCTATTTGAGGATTTTGTCCCATAGACTTCCTCAAGGACAAAGCCTCCACTTCTATCACAAAGTAAAAAACTAAAAAAAACTATAGTAAATACTACAGTATACTACAGTCCACAAAACACTACAGTAATTGCTATGGTATATTACAGTTTTTTTACTACAGTATTTATACTATAGTAAACTGTGAATAGTAGAGTATACTACAGTCATGTTCGTAACACTACAGCAAATATTACAATAGAGTCTTCAAAAACACTACAGTGAATACTATAGTATTCATACCATAGTATACTATAGTATTTTTTTCATGTGGGGCTGCATGATATACAGAGTCAAGAGCCTTCAGTGTAGAGCTTGAGGCTTACACATATATAGGATCACCTTAATCCAACACAGATGAAAAGTACAACAAATCAACTATTTTCTGGCGACAAAGGAACAACAAGCCTCAAATCGTACAGATTATGTTGAATGATGTTAAAAGCTGTCTGAGCTTTTCAAATACCAAAGTCAAACGGCTGCCATTTGAATAGAGAACAGTGTCATCCACATAAAAATGTACATCAGCTGTCTCAATATGTCTCCAAATGTTGTTGATCTAGATAATAAACAACAGGGGACCTAAAATTGATCCTTGAGGCATATCTGAGCACAGCTCTATGGTGTCCGACTTAGAACCGTGTTAAGGCAGATGGTTAGAACAGTTAGAACAGTGTGTTAAGACAGATAGTTGTATTGACAGGTAGTTAACAAATCACGCCATAACATGAGTAATCCCGATACCCTTCAATCTCTGCACCAAGACAGTATAGTCCACAATGTCGAATGCCTTTGACAAGTCTATGATTGCAGATACACAATGCAGCTTCTTATCCAGGGCACAGTGAACATCAATCAGAACCTTCAAAGTTGCTGTGACAGTGCTGAGGCTAGACCTGAAACCTGATCGCGTACCACTGAAAATATTGTTTTCCTGGAGGCAGGCTTTAAAATGCTTAATGACTAGGGATTCCAATACCTTTGCCAGAAACAGACCATTTAGATATGGGCCAATACTTATTCAGTAGAGTAGGATCACCTCCTTTCTAAAGAGGTAGGACAAATGCTGATTTCCACAACTTGTGGATTTCATTACATTCTAGTGTGAGGTTAAAGTTGTATGTTAAAGGAGGAGCAATGATGTCTGCAGCTAACTGTAGTAGGCGGGGGTCTAGATCAACAGTTCCAGGGGATTTGTTGACATCAATTGCTTTCACGGCTCTACGCACCTCTGAGACAGAGAAAGACGAGAAGGAGAACCTGGAGAAGGAGTGCCTTGGAGAGGGAGAGGGAGTGCCTTGGAGAGGGAGTGCCTTGGAGAGGGAGAGGGAGTGCCTTGGAGAGGGAGAGGGAGTGCCTTGGAGAGGGAGAAGGAGAACCTGGAGAAGAAGTGCCTTGGAGAGGGAGAAGGAGTGCCTTGGAGAGGGAGAGGGAGTGCATTGGAGAGGGAGAGGGAGTGTCTTGGAGAGGGAGAGGGAGTGCCTTGGAGAGGGAGAGGGAGTGTCTTGGAGAGGGAGAGGGAGTGCCTTGGAGAGGGAGAGGGAGTGCCTTGGAGAGGGAGAGGGAGTGCCTTGGAGAGGGAGAAGGAGTGCCTTGGAGAGGGAGAGGGAGTGTCTTGGAGAGGGAGAGGGAGTGTCTTGGAGAGGGAGAGGGAGTGCCTTGGAGAGGGAGAGGGAGTGTCTTGGAGAGGGAGAGGGAGTGCCTTGGAGAGGGAGAAGGAGTGCCTTGGAGAGGGAGAGGGGGTGTCTTGGAGAGGGAGAGGGAGTGCCTTGGAGAGGGAGAGGGAGTGCCTTGGAGAGAGAGAGGGAGTTCCTTGGAGAGGGAGAGGGAGTGTCTTGGAGAGGGAGAGGGAGTGTCTTGGAGAGGGAGAGGGAGTGCCTTGGAGAGGGAGTGTCAGGTAATAAATATAGTCATATATCACTACTCTTTCCTGACCCACATTCTTTCATGTCAGGTGACATAACTGGATGTGTATTGATTTTATCTATCAAGCTCTTTTAGGTCACTGAGAAAAAGATACTGCTACCTGAGACTGTTGTAGTCATAGATTGGTTCTTTTCCACTCTGTGAGAGAGGTAGATTCTAGAGACCAGGTTTTTTTTGACAGAGGTAGATGCTTATGTCGATGGAGAACTGCCCTACAAACGCTCCACGCTCCTCTCCCATACCCAATCTTCACCTATTCACAGATAGAACACTGTTCTTTGTAAAACATTTGTTTTTCCATCTGACATTAGTCCATCTGTTGGGGTCAAAGGGGATGTTCTTGGGCGGGAATGACTCTGTAGAGGAGTCACTGAGGAGGGAGAACCAGAGAAACATCAATTCATAGATGGACTGGGCTTTGATCAGGACACAAAAGCAGCAGGATCAGTGATGGTGTGAAAGGGGTGGCGAGCGGGGCTGGATTAAATGGATCCAATTAGTTGCTCCACCTGCATCAGGCCACCAATTAGAGTGGGAGTAGGCTGGTGGGGAAATGTCTTATAGTGCCGTCTAATCGAGAGGTGATCATTAGCCTTTTATAAACCAATAGCTTGGTTTGATTGGCAGGTAGAATCAGAGAGTGAATAGGAGATGGAAAGGGTATAATATGAGTGAAGGTTCTGTGTAGCTGCTACAATGCTCATTGTGGTGCTCATCATGAACCCAACAGTAAGTTGAAATGCATATTATATGTTGTGATTATTGCTGGTATCATCTCTGGGATCTGAAAAACCTGCCTTGGCGATGCTGCTGGATAATTAACTACAAGTCAGGACTGTAAGTCTCGACCGGGTGTAGGCAACCCTGGTCCTGTTTTTGATTTAACCAACCTGGAAGACGAGGTGTGTTGAATTTAGTCAATCACTGAACTGATCAATTAGCTTTGTTGGTCTGGTGTGGTGCCTAGTTGGAACAAAATCCTGCAGTACCTGTCTCTCCAGGAACACCCCTGGTCTAGACAGTGTCAACAAAGTTTTGTAGCTGGGTTCACTCATTAGTTGACATGTTGTCAAATCAGGAGGATGACTCACCCCACTAGGCTGTATTTTCTTACTGTCACTCAGTTGTTTTATTGCACACCAATGCCCTCGGAGCATTAACTAGAAATGTGACCATTCAGGACTTAAAGGTTCATTGAAAATGCAAGTAGAACATCACAGACATTCCTTTGTTTATATAGTTTTCTTAGTTGCTAATCCTTTTCTGGAATTGTAGGTGGAGAAATAGCTGGAGGACATAAAGTCAAAGGGTGAAACAGACAGACAATTTTATTTTGAATATTGTTAGACAGTACACAGATACTTTATCAATGGCAGACCATTGACTGTAAAATAAAGCTATTATATTTCTGGTCCTGAGAATAAGTTAAGATGTGATAGTGATTGCAAGATGGTATTCTAAAACAGAGCTGCAAATGAAGCTTCCGTAAAGCAGTTGTTGGAGCAGCCTGGGTGCTCATCCCCACGCCCAGAGTGGTCTCTGAGTGGGGACAATGTCCTTTCTTGCGTCAGGATGCTGCTGGAGGAATAGAGTTACTGATAATGACAGGGTTTAGGCCCTGAATACAGGCCTACTGACCTTCCCCAGCCATGATAGAGACAAATGGATCAGAATAAACTGATTGACAACATTCTATAAAGGCCCAGTGCAGCCGAAAACATTATTTACCTGTGTTTTATATATATTTACTCACTATGAGGTTGGAATTATACTGGGAAATTGTGAAAATTATTATAATGCCCTTTTAGTGTAAGAGCTGTTTGAAAAGACCACATGAAATTTCAGCTTGTTTTGATGGGATGTAGTTTTGGCCTGCCAGGCGAAATCACCAGGCGATATAAGTTAATAGACCAATAACAAAGAGAGTTTCAAACCTCTCTGCCGATAACAGATAGTTTTCAGGTTAAATATCCCTCCCATTAGGCTCATCCAATTAAGCCCCTCACTCAGACCTCTCACAGACAGTTCTAGAAAAATTCTTGCTTGAAAATGTTTTGTTTCTTTTTGAGGATTTTTATTGAAAACAATCACAGTAAAGTACTTAATTGCTACCCATAAATTATTTGATATTGAGATTAAATGGCTACATTGGACTTTTAATCAATCCCTCTGTTACCAGACAGGAGAACTTAACTGATCCTCCTTCACTGGCCCGGGGAAAAAGGATGGCTACCTGACAGAGTGAAGGAAAAGATAAAGAGAGAGAGAAAGAAAGAGGGAAATACAACAGGCCCCTAAATTTAACCCACCATCAAAAAAAGGAAGCACCAAGAAAGTACTTAGGACAACTACACCTCTCTACGGCCCTTTTGTTCCACCATCTACACCTCTCCACAGCCCTTCTGTTCCACCATCTACACCTCTCCACGGCCCTTCTGTTCCACAATCTACACCTTTCCATGGCCCTTCTGTTCCACCATCTACACCTCTCCACGGCCCTTCTGTTCCACAATCTACACCTCTCCACGGCCCTTCTGTTCCACAATCTACACCTCTCCATGGCCCTTCTGTTCCACCATCTACACCTCTCCACGGCCCTTCTGTTCCACCATCTACAACTCTCCACGGCCCTTCTGTTCCACCATCTACACCTCTCCACGGTCCTTCTGTTCCACCATCTACACCTCTCCACGGCCCTTCTGTTCCACCATCTGGGGGTGTTGTTAGGATGTTTATTAAGCCAACACTTTGAGAATGGATTGACTTTTGGTTTATTTGCCTAAACGCCAGTCACATCAGTGAGCTCTCAAATGAATCTCTCTCCGGTAGCACATATCTGTTCCTTTAGCATTCAAGCAAGTTGCTCTCGAGTAACTTTTCCCATATTCCTATTCCTTCCTCGTTCTACGTTCCCGCTCTTTTCTTTCATATGCAAAGGAGAGCCTGTGCTCCAACCCCCCAGCCCGTCATCATCATTCTGTACCAGTGGCCTGCAGTTCACTGCAGTTGTTTTAGAGTCTCTGTCAGACCTCCACCGCAAAGAACAACCATTAGTCATGATCTTATCCTCCAAGTATCTGCCCCTTTCTTTTCTTCCTCTCCAAGTTTCTGCCTCTCTTCATTCTCTGTGTGACAAGTGACGGAGAGAGGGAGGGGTCTCCTCTCCGAACCATCAGTTGAACTTCACACTGGATAAATAAAGAGGCCTTTTCAGTCGGTCACAGAGAAGGCCCTCTCTCTACTGCAGGGCGCCGTTGCTAAGGTGCAAGGCCTTTTCATTGCTCTGCTCCTGTTGCTAGGGATGGCGCTTCTCTCTCACTTGAGGCTGGTTGCTAGGCAAGGCAGAGAGCTAGAGAGTGCACGCGGCCCAGTCTGGCGGTAATTGTTCTGCCTGGCAAGACATCTCTGTCCAACGGGAGCCGTGATTGACGCGTCCCTGCCTGCCTCATGTTGGCCTGGTCCCTCTGTGGGACCTGAGGCTGCTGGGTGGCGCACGCACACACACACTCACACACACACACACACACACACACACACACACACACACACACACACACACACACACACACACACACACACACACACACTCACACAGTCTTGTGAATGAGTCGGGCTGATTGAAGGCAGGTCTGACTCCTCTCGGCAGTGAAGCACTCCACACATTCCTCCACACCCAGGGGAGGGACACAGTAATTGTCGCTGGCCCCGATGGTCATCCATTCAGGCTCTGGACTGAACCACAACCAAGCTATGTTTCGTAACTGCAGTTGAATTTGAGTAATCTTTTTGCAAGTGTGTTTGGTTTTCTATGAAGGACTATCTCAAAAGATGTGTGAAAAAACCTGAATTCAGGTAAATGGATGGAGTCTTCAATGCTATTTCCAATCTTATTTCCAAAACTATTATCCTGGTTCTCAGTACACACATTGTCCAATACAGCGCTGGTATGCCCTCACGTAGACATTCCCATGCATGTAAATCAAGGAGCTGAGAGTGACATGTCCATGTGTTGTCAGACTGTCCCATGGTGACTGGTGGGGAGATGAAACAGAGAAGCCGAGTGGCTGCCCATTGTGTCCCTGTAGGGTTTGGCAGCCCAGAAGTTGTCCCAAGTGACTGCATTTGCAACACATGCATATTTATGCCCACATGCAGATGTATGCAAATTGAGGGCTGTGGGAGGCTGTAGATGTGTCTGTGTCTGACTCTGCAGTGAGAGAGACAAGGGAGAAAGCAGGGGACTGACCTTGCTGTCACAGGGATTCAATTGAGGATGGGGGGCTGAATACCCCTCTCTCTAGCCCTGTCTGGGTGAGACCACCCCAGGCATTGCCCCAGCCTAAGCCCCAGCCCCAACCACAGCCCCAGCTATAGAGCACAGCACATCACAGCAGCCACACAGACAGACAGGGTTGGAAATCAGAAAGGGGAGGTGAAAGCAACATTGTTCCCCTCACCCAGCCCCCAGAGGCCTTGTCTGGTCGTGGTCTGGGTCTGGAGCCCCTTCCATTGCGCTCACTACAGTATAGGCTACTACTATGCTCACAGTGAGAGATGGGGCGGGCTGAGAGACCACAGCTACAATAGGAATCTAGATGCTGGGATAAGATGTCACCATAGGCTGCAGTTATGTGGCCTCCATTGATGATGCATATTTGATTATGATAGTTAGCATGCATGGGAATACAGTGCCTTGCAAAAGTATTCACCCCCTTGGCGTTTTTCCTATTGTGTTTCATTACAACCTGGTATTTAAATTGATTTTTATTTGAATTTCATGTAATGGACATACACAAAATAGTCCAAATTGGTGAAGTGAAATGAAAAAAAGTACTTGTTTCAAATTCTAAATAATAAAAAAGGAAAAAGGGGTGTGTACATATGTATTCATCCCCTTTGCTATGAAGCCCCTAAATAAGATCTGCTGCAGCCAATTACCTCCAGAAGTCACATAATTAGTTAAATAAAGTCCACCTGTGTGCAATCTAAAGTGTCACATGATCTGTCACATGATCTCAGTATATATATACACCTGTTCTGAAAGGCCCCAGAGTCTGCAACACCACTAAGCAAGGGGCACCACCAAGCAAGCGGTACTATGAAGACCAAGGAAGACCACTATGAAGACCTCTCCAAACAGGCCAGGGAGAAAGTTGTGGAGAAGTACAGATCAGGGTTGTGTTAAAAAATATATCTGAAACTTTGTACATCCCACAGAGCACCATTAAATCCATTATTAAAAAATTGAAAGAATATGGCACCACAACAAACCTGCCAAGAGAGGACCGCCCACCAAAACTAACCGACGATGCAAGGAGGGCATTAATCAGAGGCAACAAAGAGACCAAAGATAACCCTGAAGGAGCTGAAAAGCTCCACAGCAGAGATTGGAGTATCTGTCCATAGGACAACTTTAAGCTGTACACTCCACAGAGCTGGGCTTTACGGAAGAGTGGCCAGAAAAAAAGCCATTGTTTAAAGAAAAAAATAAGCAAACACGTGGTGTTTGCCAAAAGGCATGTGGGAGACTACCCAAACATATGGAAGAAGGTACTCTGGTCAGATTGAGCTTTTTGGCCATCAAGGAAAATGCTATGTCTGGGGCAAACCCAACACCTCTCATCCCCCCGAGAACATCATCCCCACAGTGAAGCATGGTGGTGTGAGCATCATGCTGTGGGGATGTTTTTAATCAGCAGGGACTGGGAAACTGGTCAGAATTGAAGGAATGATGGATGGCGCTAAATACAGGGAAATTCTTGAGGGAAACCTGTTTCAGTCTTCCAGAGATTTGAGACTGGGACGGAGGTTCCCCTTCCAGGAGGACAATGACCCTAAGCATACTGCTAAAACAACACTCAAGTGGTTTAAGGGGAAACACTTAAATGTCTTGGAATGGCCTAGTCAAATCCCAGACCTCAATCCAATTGAGAATCTGTGGTATGACTAAAATATTGCTGTACACCAGCGGAATCCATCCAACTTGAAGGAGCTGGAGCAGTTTTGCCTTTTAGAATGGGAAAAAATCCCAGTGGCTAGATGTACCAAGCTTATAGAGACATACCCCAAGAGACTTGCAGCTGTAATTGCTGCAAAAGGGGGTTCTACAAAGTATTGACTTTGGGGGGGGGGGGGGGTGAATAGTTATGCACACTCAAGTTATCCATTTTTTGTCTTATTTCTTGTTTGTTTCACAAAAAATATTTTGCATCTTCAAAGTGGTAGGCATTTTGTGTAAATCAAATGATACAAACCCCCCAAAAATCAATTTTAATTCCAGGTTGTAAGGCAACAAAATAGGAAAAATGCCAATGAGGGTGAATACTTTCACAAGCAACTGTAAACTCAGGAATTTTCCTTGCTGAGAACATCCCCCACCCTTTCCTTGATTGTATTTGTATTCTTTTTGTTTTTGTTACCCCCTTTTCTCCCCAATTTCGTGGTATTCAATTATTAGTAGGTACTGTCTTGTCTCATCGCTACAACCCCTGTAAGGACTCGGGAGAGACGAAGGTCAAGAGCCATGCGTCCTCCGAAACACAACCCAACCAAGCCACACTGTTTCTTAACACAGCGCGCATCCAACCCGGAAACCAGCCGCACCAATGTGTCGGAGGTAACACCATACACCTAACGACCTGGTCAGCGTGGACCTCTCGGTCGCGGCCGGCTGCGACAGAGCCTGGGCTCGAACCCAGAGTCTCTGGTGGCACAGCTAGCACTGCGATGGATTGTATATGTATTCTGTTTTGAAAAGGGTTCAAGTACAGTACATTTAGGGTGAGAGAAGAGACATAAATGGAACGTAAACACAGCTCCTGCTTGGCTGTTGGTCTTGGTGTTAAACATGGTGAAATGTACAAATCAACACCTCCAAGTTATGTCACATGTGCTTTTTTCCTCTTGTTTTGGGAAATCCTGAGTTGTTGTTTTGTCCAATTCTGATTGGTTTAGGATCTTCTTTGTGCATTGTCCTTCACTAAGCCCTTCCACTATGGCTTCTTGCAGTGTTGTTTTGAGCTTAGGTGAATAACAGAGCATCTTCGAAGGTGTCACCATGCTTACTGTCAGAATGTCGATGGAAATGCTGTAAACCAACTGAAATCGTATTAGTATTTTGCATTCCTGTTGTACTTTTGTACCAGTCAAAAGTTTGGACACACCTACTATTTTCAGGATTTTTCTTTATTTTTGCTATTTTCTACATTGTAGAATAATAGTGAAGACATCAAAACTATGAAATAACACATATGGAATCATCTAGTAACCAAAAAAGGGTTAAAAAAAATCCAAATATATTTTATATTTGAGATTCCTCAAAGTTACCACCCTTTGCCTTGATGACAGCTTTGCACACTCTTAGCAATCTCTCAACCAGCTTCGCCGGGAATGTTTTTTTTTAAATAGTCTTGAAGAAGTTCCCACATATGCTGAGCACTTGTTGGCTGCTTTTCCTTCACTCTGCAGTCCAACTCATCCCAAACCATCTCAATTGGGTTGAGGTTGGGTGATGGTGGAGGCCAGGTCATCTGATTCAGCACTCTATCACCTTCCTTCTTGGTCAAATATCCCTTACACAGCCTGGAGGTGTTTTGGTTCATTGTCCTGTTGAAAAACAAATATTTTTTTTGGGGGGGGGTTGCAATTTCTGAGGCTGGTAACTGGAGTGAAATTATCCTCTGCAGTAGAGGTAACTCTAGGTCTTCCTTCCCTGTGGCAGTCCTCACGAGAGCCAGTTTCATCATAGCGCTTGATGGTTTTTGCACCTGCATTTGAAGAAACTTTCAAAGTTTTAGAAATGTTCCGTATTGACTGACCTTCATGTCTTAAAGTAATGGACTGTCATTTCTCTTTGCTTATTTGATCTCTTCTTGCCATAATATGGACTTGGTCTTTTACCAATTAGGGCTATATTCTGTATACCAACCCTACCTTGTCAAAACACAACTGATTGGCTGAAACGCATTAAGAAGGAAAGACATTCCACAAATTAACTTTTAAGAAGGCACATCTGTTAATTGAAATGCATTCCATGTGACTACTTCATGAAACTGGTTGAGAGAATTCCAAGAGTGTGCAAAGCTGTCAATATGAAGGGTGGCTACTTTGAAAATCTCAAATATAATATTTGTTTAACACTTTTTTGTTTACCACATGTTCCCGTATGTGTTATTTCATAGTTTTGATGTCTTCACTATTATTCTTCAATGTAGAAAATAGTCAAAATAAAGAAAAACCCTTGAATGAGTAGGTGTGCCCAAACTTTTGACTGGTACTGTATAGGTTTTCAAAGTAGAAAGTAATAGAAACAAACTTCAGGAGAAAACCTGTTGTAAATCTTGCCCATTGGGAGTCAGGTCCATCACATTACTTTTATAGTGTGGTATAAAGGATTTGGAGACAGGCGCAGGAATACACAATAGGGTTTTTTAATACACCCAAAACAAACACGTATACAAAACACTTGTTTGTACCCAAACAAAAGAGCAAGGGTAAACCTCGTTGAACGACACGGGACGATAATACACAATATATAAAGCACGCAGCATAATAGCTGCACCAACGCATAGGTACTCACACGACCAACGAACATGGGAAAAATAACCGACAAAGACAGAGGGAACAGAGGGCATATAATTTATATAACCTACTAATCAGGGGAAATGGGAACCAGGTTTGTATAATCAGACAAGACCGTCTGGGGTTGATGATAATAAAACCCGTTCAGTGAAGCCTAGAAAGCTGGTGACGTTGACCTCCGGAACTGGTGAACAGAATGAACACCAGTACCGAGGGGATCCGTTACAGTACCCCGAAATCCATTACCTCCCTCGATGTCCAGAGGAGGAGACGGGCCATCACTGGACCAGCCTCAACAAGGGAACCAGGCACCACTGGCCTGAGGAGAGACACGTGAAAGGTTGGGTTAATGCGTTAATCAACTAGGATTTGTAAACGGTACGTTACCTCATTAACCCTCCTCAGGACTTTAAAACCTGTTACGGCTAGACGTTCCGCTAGCGGAACCCCTCAACAACATCCGGTGAAATGGCAGAGAGCCGAATTCAAATTAAATGACTATAAATACTAAACTTTCATGAAATCACACATGCAATGCACCAAATTAAAGCTACACTTGTTGTTAATCCAGCCAACGTGTCAGATTTCAAAAAGGCTTTATGGCGAAAGCAAACCATGCGATTATCTGAGGATAGCACCCCACCTAACAAACACATGACATTCATATTTCGACCTGCCAGGCGCAACACAAAACGCAAAAATAACAATATAATTCATGCCTTACCTTTGAAGATCTTCTTTTGTTGGCACTCCAATATGTCCCATAAACATCACAAATGGTCCTTTTGTTTGATAAATTCTGTCGTTATATCTTCAAAATGTCCATTTATTTGGTGCGTTTGATCCAGAAAAACACCGGTTCCAACTCGTGCAACATGAGTACAAATTATCTAATAAGTCATCTGTAAACTTGTTCCAAACATTTCAAACAACTTTCCTAATACAACTTTATGTATTTTTTTACGTAAATAATCGATCAAATTTAAGACGGGATAAACTGTGTTCAATACCGAACGAAAACAAAGTGGAGCGAGCTTTCAGGTCGCGCACCCCTAACAAACAGTACACTAGACTCGACCCTCGTTCTGAACAGCACTCCTTCTTCATTTCTCAAAAGAAAAACATCAACCAATTTCTAAAGACTGTTGACATCTAGTGGAAGGCAGTTTACTTTGGGCACGCTTTTCATCCGGACGTAAAAATACTGCCCCCTAGCCCGAAGAGGTTAAAAGGCCCCACAAACTGTGGGGTCAGCTTCCTGCAGGGCAGGTGGAGTAGTAGGTTCCGGGTGGAGAGCCAGACCCGGTCACCTGGGGAGGAAACAGGCACCTCACTGCGGTGGCAGTTGGCTTGTTCATTGTGCCAACACACGGCACGCTGGAGACAAGGGTACGCAGCGTTGCAGATCTCCTCAGCTCGCTGAAACCACTGATCCCCCACAGGAGCCTCGATCTGGCTCGGATGCCAAGGTGCCAGGGCCGGCTGATACCCCAACACACACTGGAAAGGAGTGAGGTTAGTGGAGGAGTGGTGGAGGGAATTCTGCACTACTCCGTCCAAGGTAGAAAATCTGCCCACTTCCCTGGCCGATCCTGACAGTAACAGCGCAGGAACCTGCCCACCTCCTGGTTGACTCTCTCCACCTGTCCATTAGCTTGAGGCCGATACCCGGAGGTGAGACTGACCGTGACCCCCAGGCGTTCCATGAACGCCTTCCATAACTGTGAGGTGAACTGAGGGCCACGATCTGACACAATATCCTCCGAGATCCCGTACTGCCGAAAGATGTGCATAAAAAGAGCCTCCGCAGATTGCATGGCCGACGGAATCCCAGGCAGAGGAAGGAGGCGACAAGTTTTGGAAAACCGGGCCACAATGATGAGAATGGTGGTGTTCCCCTGGGAGGGGGGAAGATCAGTGACAAAGTCCACCGAGGGTTGTTGAGAAACCGGCAGGGGAAGGAGCTTTCCATAAGGGAGGTGTCTGGGTGTCTTTGACTGAACAGAGATGGAGCAGGAAGAGACGTAAACCAGGATGTCCCTAGCCAAGGTGGGCCACCAGTACTTTTCCGTTAGGCAGGGGATGGTATGGCCTATCCCAGCATGACCCGACACAGGCGCAGAGTGTGCCCAGGATAGGAGGCGGTTCCGCACACTTGTGGGCACGTAGGCGCGGTTCTCCGGGCACTGTGCAGGTGCGGGTTCCGTATGCAGGGCCTTCCGTATGTCGGCGTCCACATCCCATACCACTGGCGCGATGATGTGGAACAGAGGGATGATGGGGGTCTCCTCTCCCTGCCTCTCCTCTACGTCATAGAGGCGAGACAGGGCGTCCGCCTTCACATTCTTGGCGAAGAATAGAGCCCACCTGGCTTGTCTCGGGTTTAGCCTCTTCGCTACCCTAATGTACTCCAGGTTGCGGTGGTCTGTCCACACTGAGAAAGGTGTTTGGACCCCTCCAGCCAGTGCCTCCATGCCTTCGGAGCCTTCTTGACTGCCAAAAGTTCCCGTTTCCTACGTCGTAGTTCTACTGGGCGGGGCTCAGCTGCTTAGAGGAGAAACACTGGGACAGCACTGCGCCATATATCTTACTTCAGAGGCATCCACCTCTACGATGAAGGGGAGTGAGGGGTCGGGATGTGCCAACACGGGAGCAGTGGTGAAAAGTGCCTTCAGCGTCTTGAACGTGCTTTCCGCCTCCGCCATCCAAAGAAGCCGCTGGGGACCTCCTCTCAGCAGGGAGGTAAGAGGCGCGACCACCGTGCTGAAGCCCCGGATGAACCTCCGGAAATAGGTGGCGAACCCCAGGAATCGCTGAACTGCTTTCACGGAATTGGGGATGGGCCATGACCTGACTGCGCTGACTTGTTGCTCCTCCATCTCCACTCCTTCCGTGGCGATGAGACACGGACCGATGGAAAAACAAACTTTTCTCCTGTTTAACATATAGATCATGCTCCAACAATCTTCTCAGCACAGACCTGACTAATGAGACATGCTGGACATGGTCAGATGAATAGACCAAAATGTTGTCTATATAAACCACTACGCCCCATCCCAGCATGTCCCGAAACACTTTGTTGATGAAGGCCTGGAAGACTGAAGGAGCATTCGACAGGCCAAAGGGCATTATGAGACACTCGTAATATGACCTGTGTTCATGAAAAAAGCAGTCTTCCATTCATTGCCTGCACGAATGCGCTCCAGATTGTAGGCGCTCCTCAAGCCCACCTTCGTGAAGTACTGCGCCCCGTGCATTTGTTCGACGATGGTTAGGGCGAGGGGTAAAGGATAGCTGAACATGATGGTGGCCTTGTTCAGTGTTCAATAATCAATGCAGGGGTGCAGTCCCCCCATGTTTCTTCTTGACAAAAAATAAGCTTGAGGAGGCTGGTGACTTAGAGGGGCGGATAAAACTCAGCTGGAGACTCTCCTGTACATAGGTCTCCATGACCTCGGTCTCTGCATAGGAGAGGGGATAGACATGTCCTCTCGGGAGGGCTGCGTTAGACAATAGGTCAATGGCACAGTCCCAGAGGCGATGGGGAGGCAGGCGTGTAGCCTGGGTCTTTGAGAAAACCCTGTGCAGATCCTGGTACTCCTCCGGTAAATCCACTGCCCGTCAGGTCAGTGCCGAGATGACGGTGGCAACCTTGTCTCTTCCGGAAACAGCCCTGGCGTAGCAAGCGAGGTACAGGTTGCATTGTAGAAGGAACCCCTTGCATCTTGCTGGTGCGTGGTCAAAGCGCTCCGGGAGGGACAGGGGTATTCCACGGACCGGCTTCGATGGAATGGAGGTAGGTCGTGGTGTGGGAGCTGGTACCGGGATCGGTGCTGAAGACTGGAGGGACTGCACACTCCCCTCCAAGCGCAGGATGGTTTCCAGCACACTGTCCATGGCGATACCGAGTCTGGAGAGACAGTCCTCGTGGTACTGTACTGTCCCTACAATGTTCGCCAGCTCGGCCTTTCCTGCTGTCTCCATTTTGCTGTCCGTTATTCTGTCACACTGGTAAAAAGGATTTGGAGTCAGGCGCAGGAATGCACAATAGGGGTTTTTAATACACCCAAAACAAACACGTATACAAAACACTGGGCTGTACCCAAACAAAAGAGCAAGGGTAAACCTCCTTGAAGGACACAGGGCGATACCCGTAATACACAATATATAAAGCATGCAACATAACAGCTGCACCAACGCATAGGTACTCACACGACCAACGGGCATGAGAACAAAAACCGACAAAGACGGAGGGAACAGAGGGCACATAAATAACATACTAATCAGAGGAAATGGGAACCTGGTGTGTGTAATCAGACAAGACAGTCCGGTTTGATTATAATGTATCCATTCAGTGAAGCCTAGAAAACCGGTGATGTAGAACTGGTGAACAGAATGAGCAGCAGTACCGGGGGAAATTTGTGACATATAGCATGAAGCCAATGGTGTGCACACTTTACTCTTTCTACTTTGATGCATTTTGATGCATCACATTGTCCTGTGTGGCTGTGGTGAGAGGAGGCTGCTGCTACTGACGCACAGACAGGCAGACAGGGGGCAGCCGATTCATAGAGCACAGGACAAGTGCAGTGGAGGAAGAGAGAGAGTCAGAGAGAAGGAAGGAAGGACAGACTCACAAAAAGGGAGGGAGGGAGCGAGAGAGCATGGGACAGAGAGGGAGGGGTGTATTCTCTGGGGAAGGCTGTGTGTTTGGGTGAAAGGCGACAGAGTGTGTATTGTTGGAGCCTCTGACTCGCCACCCTGGAGAGCCCCCTGTTCCCACGGTCCACTCGGCAAACAAATGCAACCCACCTCCCCTTCCCCATCTTCCCCCAGTCCAACCCTCGAACTCCGAGGTGATGTCATTAATTACCATCAAAATTAGTGCGACAGCAAGCGAGTGTGCATGTGTCTGCCAGTGTGTGTGCGTGTGAGCGTGTGCGTGTGTGTGTGTGTGGAGGTGGGTGTGGGGTTGAGAAAGAAAGAGACCATTGTCTGCTCTGGAATAAAGAAATCTCCACTGAACCATTGTTAACAAGGAAGGCAGAAATATTGACCAAAATACAGAGTTCTGTGAGTGAGAGTTGGCCTGTCACATCATGTCAGAGCCTCACAAAACCTGATCTCCACACACTGCCCTGCCTGACCACTGAGAGACACTGTGCCCCGGTGACTGTGGGAGACTGTGTGTACTCCTGATGTAACTCAGTTTTACCTCCAATGTCTCGAAACAGAGGGAGTGATCTTATTTTTTTATGAACGGCCGTGTGTGTGTGTGTGTGTGTGTGTGTTTGTGCTGGTGAGTGTGTGTGTGTGACAGAAACAGAGACACAGTATTTGTGTGTGTGCTTGTATGCATTTGTTTCTTCACAATGTGTGTATTGGCGGGTGTATGAACACGGTCTGAACATACAGTAATAACACAGCTGCCTGGCCATTAGCCTATTCCTCTGTGCTAGGATCTCTACTCATTACCATATATACAGTATACACAGTTGGAGAGAAATGCTTTGTGAAAATGGATGGAGTATATGTCCTGTTTCCCTTCCTTCAGAAAAATGTCAACTGTATTGGACATATATGGTAGCTTAAATGCTGCAGTGTTCTAGAATGTGTACGACATCACATAACCCAAACCTTTGCGAGTTATTTTAGTCGCATCGTGTTGTTTAGCCGAGGAAGCCACACAAACATGCTGCCCTCTCTCTTTGTGCCATGAGCAGGGGAACCAGATTATTGTTGATCAAATTTGCAGCCACATGAATGCATGGGAGTCCACCTCATCAAAGTCCACACAGATAATTGCTACTATTTGATCTCCACTCTCTCGAATGACATTCAGTGTTAATTAGGAGCTCTGATTGGGGCAGAATGAGGCGAGAAATTAGGGGAATGTTTGTGCTTTGTTGTCCAGCACAAAGCTCTCTTCTCTGGGTTTACCCTGCTCTGCTGGGTCGAGGTGGACGGAGGTCCTAGACCCTGTGTGGCTCCTTGTTTCCAGGACCAGGCCCGTCTCTGTCTCTGGGAGAATGCTTCTCATCTGCCCCTCATCCTCCAAGATCATCAAGGCATCCCAATGAGCTGAAACAATAAGCTGCATTGAGGGGAAGAGATGGACAAATGAATGCCCTTTCCTCTGATTGCTAGTGTTGGGGCCACAGGAAACATCTTCACAGACCCCTTGTTGTTAAACTCATCATGGCAGCCAGGCATGCTACCTTTGGATCCTTTGGATGGGAAGCCAGATATTTTAATTGGGTTTTCTGTGTTTTTGTGTGTCTGTGTGTGCACTTGTGTGTGTTTGTGCATGTCTGCTTGTGTGTGCATGCTGGTGATTGTGGTGTGTGTGTGTGTGTGTGTGTGTGTGTGTGTGTGTGTGTGTGTGTGTGTGTGTGTGTGTGTGTGTGTGTGTGTGTGTGTGTGTGTGTGTGTGTGTGTGTGTGTGTGTGTGTGTGTGTGTGTGCGAGTGCGTACGTGCGTGCGCCAAAGAGGAGGACCATAAATTAGCACGTGTATGTGCATGCCGACTTGCATTAAAGTACATGTAATAATTAATGCAACAAAATAATCTAACATTAATATCACTTTAATATCACTTTTAAGTTCAATATACAGTACATACACAATGTATTGGCATGGGACTGAGTCAATGGAAAAGCATCCAATTTGTGGATACATTTTTTACACAAAATCTAGTGTCACACCCTGATCTGTTTTACCTGTTCATGAGTTTGTCTCCACCTCCTCCAGGTGTAGCTTATTTTCCCCAGTGTATTTATCCCTGTGTTTCCTGTCTTTCTGTGACAGTTCGTCTTGTATGTTTTCAAGTCAACCAGCGTGTTTCCCCCGTTCTCCTGTTTTCTATTCTCTTTTTCTAGTCTTCCCGGTTTTGACCCTTGCCTGTTTTCTCTGGACTCTGTACCCGCCTGCCTGACCCTTCTGCCTGGCATAACGTCGAGCCTATCTGCCACTCTATACCTCTTGGACTCAGAATCTGGTTTTGACCTTGATCTTGCCTGTCCACAACCATTTTCTTGCCTACTCCTTTTGGATATAAATAAACAACTAAGTCTCTAACCATCTGCCTCCTGTGTCTGCATCTGGATCTCGCCTTGTGCCCTTATTGTACAAACTGGCCATGACAGACTTGGACCAGCTCTGCCACACTGTCTCCCTGCAGGGAGCCACTATTAGGAGACATGAGGAGCTGTACAGGACCTTCGGGAAGGGCTCCGTTCCTTGACGGAGCGCCACGACCAAGGATTTAAGGAGATTATGGAGCAAATCAGAGAATTAAATCAGAGGCTGCCTGCCACCTCTGAGAAACCCCAACCACCCAGTAATTTTTTCCTATTAGTGGTGAGCTTGTACAGCCTACCCCGGCTCCCTGAGAACCCCACTTTGCTCTTCCGAAGCAATATTCTGGGGATCCTAGTACCTGCTGGGGTTTTCTTTCTCAGTGATCTCTTGTCTTTGAGCTACAGCCATCTTTGTTTCCTTCAGACCGATCTAAGATAGCGTATGTTATTACGCTAATGTCGGAAAGGGCGCTCTCCTGGGCTACGGCAGTTTGGAAGCCACAATCTGCCATTTGTTGTCATCTGGAGGATTTCATGGCAGAAGTGAGGAAGATATTCGATTCTCCGGTATCCAGGAGAGAGGCGGCCAGTAAACTTCTGGAATTACGACAAACTCCCGTAGTGTGGCAGACTACGCAGTTGATTTTCGCACGTTGGCCGCCGAGAGTGTCTGGAATCCGTAGTCTCTTTTCGATACTTTTCTTCACGGATTATCTGAGGTGGTAAAAGATGAACTAGCTGCTCGGGAACTACCGGTGGACCTCAACTCTCTCATCACCCTCGCCATTAGAATTGATGGACGCCTAAGGGAACGCAGGAGTGAGAGTCTTGTCTCGGGCACACTCATTCATCCACAGTGGCTCACCTCCGAGGGAACCCGGAAGTCCCCAAGGATTGTTTTTCCGAGAGGATCTGAAGCCACCCGAGCTCCCTCGAGAATCATCGACAACGGGTGAATCAGATACACCAGAACCTATGCAACTGGAAAGAGCTAGATTATCACCTAGGGAATGTTCACATAGGCTAAGCTCCAACAGTTGTCTGTATTGTGGGGCATTTCATTGATACCTGTCCAGTGAGGAGACCTAGATCATTAGTAGGTACAAGTACTCTGGTGAGTCAGATTGGGAATTCCCTAATTCCTATTACCCGTACCCCTTTTGCTATTATTCTGCTGTGGGGAGACTAGTCAGTCTTTTCGGGTGCTCATTGACTCTGGGGCTGATGAGAGTTTCATGGACGCTACCCTGGTATCTGAACTAGTTATTCCCACTCAACCCCTTTCCGTTCCCATGGATGCCAGAGCACTGGACGGCCGTTCAATTGGAAGAGTCACACACAGCACAGTTCCCAGGACTCTGCGTATTTCTGGTAATCACAGTGAGTCAATACAACTGCTTCTCATTGAGTCTCTTTACATCCCTATTGTTTTGGGATTTTCTTGGCTCCAGAAGCACAATCCCAATATTGACTGGACCATGGGTTCAATCCTGGGTTGGAGCCCATTCTCACTCACACTGCCTGAAGGTGGCGCAGCCTTCCTCTAAACCTCTGCCTGCTGGGTTAAGTTTGGCTTCAGATCTCTCTGCCATTCCCACAGAGTATCATGACCTCCGGGAGGTTTTCAGTAAGGCTCGTGCTACCTCCCTTCCTCCACATTGTCCTTACGATAGTGAGATTGACCTCCTCCTGGGCACCACACCGCCTCGAGGCTGGATTTATTCCCTGTCTGGCCCTGAGACCAAGGACACGGAGGAGTACATTGTTAACTCTCTGGCGGCTGGAAGCATTCGCCCTTCAGCCTCTCCTGCCGGTGCAGGGGTCTTCTTTGTAGGAAATAAGGACAAGACCCTGCGTACATGTATTGATTACCGGGGACTCAATGACATCAGGAACCGGTACCCGCTACCACTCCTCGCCTTGGCTTTCGAACCTCTCCAGGGGGAAACCATCTTTTCTAAACTGGACCTCCGGAATGCCTACCACCTTGTCCGGATACGTGAAGGAGACGAGTGGAAGACTGCTTTCAATACAGCAAGTAGACACTATGAGTACCTAGTCATGCCATTTGGACTCACTAATGATCCTGCTGTCTTCCAGGCTCTGGTTAACGATGTGCTCCGGGACATGTTGAATCGGTTTGTTTTGTATACCTCGATGACATCCTGGTTTTCTCCCGTTCTGCCCAGGAACACGTTCTCCATGTTTGACAAGTTCTTCAGCACCTTCTGGAGAACCAATTGTTTGTTAAAGCGGAGAAGTGCGAGTTCCACCTCTCCACAATCACTTTTCTGGGATACATCATCTCTGAAGGGAATGTTCAGATGGATCCGTAAAAAGTGAACGGTGACGGATTGGCGCCAACTTACGTCCAGGGTGCAGCTACAGTGGTTCCCTGGGTTTGCTCATTTTTACCGCCGTTTCATTCGGGGCTACAGAAACCTGGCGGCTCCCCTCTCTGCACTCACCTCTCCCAAGGTACCGTTCACATGGTCCCCAGCAGCAAACAAGGCTTTTGTGGATTTGAAGCAAAGATTCACCACTGCCCCCATCCTCATCCATCCGGGGGGGGCACCCTGATCTGTTTCCCCAGTGTATTTATCCCTGTGTTTCCTGTCTCTCTGTACCAATTTGTCTTGTATGCTTTCAAGTCAACCAGCGTGTTTTTCCTGTTTTCTATTCTCTTTTTCTAATCTTCCTGGTTTTGACCCTTGCCTGTTTTTTTCTGGACTCTGTACCCGCCTGCTTGACCCTTCTGCCTGCCCTGACACCGAGCCTGTCTGCTACTCTGTACCTCAGACTCAGAATCTGGTTTTAACCTTTTGCCTGTCCACGACCATTCTCTTGCCTACTACTTTTGGATATAAATAAACAACTACGACTCTAACCACCTGCCTCCTGTGTCTGCATCTGGGTCTCGCCTTGCGCCCTTATATCAAGGTTTTGCCAATTATTCAGGACATGTCATGGAGATCAGAATGCTGAGTTGAATTATCTTTCCTACACCAGGGTCAATATCCACAAAGCATCTCAGAGTAGGAGTGCTGATCTAGAGTCAGTTTTTTTTATCAAAATTAATAATACAGATCCTAGATCAGCACTTCTACGCTTTGTGAGATGCTTTGTGGATACGGACCAAGATCTTACTTATCATAGTTTGAAAATAAATCTAAAGACACTGTTTCAACTAATGTTAAACCTCCTGCAATTACAGTTGTAATGGATAACATGTCTTCTTGACAGCTTATTATCTTTGAAACATTTAATTGATGTATGTATATATATATATATATATATACAGTAACAGTCAAAAGTTTGGACACAGCTGTATATTTACAGTACCTTTCAAAAGTTTGGGTTCACTTAGGAATGTCCTTTATGTCCATAAAAATTACATCAAATTGATCAGAAATACAGTGTAGACATTGTTAATGTTGTAAATTTTTAATTTTTAATTTTTATTTTACCTTTATTTAACCAGGTAGGCAAGTTGAGAACAAGTTCTCATTTACAATTGCGACCTGGCCAAGATAAAGCAAAGCAGTTCGACAGATACAACGACACAGAGTTACACATGGAGTAAAACAAACATACAGTCAATAATACAGTATAAACAAGTCTATATACAATGTGAGCAAATGAGGTGAGAAGGGAGGTAAAGGCAAAAAAAGGCCATGGTGGCAAAGTAAATACAATATAGCAAGTAAAACACTGGAATGGTAGTTTTGCAATGGAAGAATGTGCAAAGTAGAAATAAAAATAATGGGGTGCAAAGGAGCAAAATAAATAAATAAATGAAATACAGTAGGGAAAGAGGTAGTTGTTTGGGCTAAATTATAGGTGGGCTATGTACAGGTGCAGTAATCTGTGAGCTGCTCTGACAGTTGGTGCTTAAAGCTAGTGAGGGAGATTTTTGTAGTTCGTTCCAGTCATTGGCAGCGGAGAACTGGAAGGAGAGGCGGCCAAAGAAATAATTGGTTTTGGGGGTGACTAGAGAGATATACCTGCTGGAGCGTGTGCTACAGGTGGGAGATACTATGGTGACCAGCGAGCTGAGATAAGGGGGGACTTTACCTAGCAGGGTCTTGTAGATGACATGGAGCCAGTGGGTTTGGCGACGAGTATGAAGCGAGGGCCAGCCAACGAGAGCGTACAGGTCGCAATGGTGGGTAGTATATGGGGCTTTGGTGACAAAACGGATTGCACTGTGATAGACTGCATCCAATTTGTTGAGTAGGGTATTGGAGGCTATTTTGTAAATTACATTGCCAAAGTCGAAGATTGGTAGGATGGTCAGTTTTACAAGGGTATGTTTGGCAGCATGAGTGAAGGATGCTTTGTTGCGAAATAGGAAGCCAATTCTAGATTTAACTTTGGATTGGAGATGTTTGATATGGGTCTGGAAGGAGAGTTTACAGTCTAACCAGACACCTAAGTATTTGTAGTTGTCCACGTATTCTAAGTCAGAGCCGTCCAGAGTAGTGATGTTGGACAGGCGGGTAGGTGCAGGTAGCGATCGGTTGAAGAGCATGCATTTAGTTTTACTTGTATTTAAGAGCAATTGGAGGCCACGGAAGGAGAGTTGTATGGCATTGAAGCTTGCCTGGAGGGTTGTTAACACACTGTCCAAAGAAGGGCCGGAAGTATACAGAATGGTGTCGTCTGCGTAGAGGTGGATCAGAGACTCACCAGCAGCAAGAGCGACCTCATTGATGTATACAGAGAAGAGAGTCGGTCCAAGAATTGAACCCTGTGGCACCCCCATAGAGACTGCCAGAGGTCCGGACAGCAGACCCTCCGATTTGACACACTGAACTCTATCAGAGAAGTAGTTGGTGAACCAGGCGAGGCAATCATTTGAGAAACCAAGGCTGTCGAGTCTGCCGATGAGGATGTGGTGATTGACAGATTCGAAAGCCTTGGCCAGATCAATGAATACGGCTGCACAGTAATGTTTCTTATCGATGGCGGTTAAGATATCGTTTAGGACCTTGAGCGTGGCGGAGGTGCACCCATGACCAGCTCTGAAACCAGATTGCATAGCAGAGAAGGTATGGTGAGATTCGAAATGGTCGGTAATCTGTTTGTTGACTTGGCTTTCGAAGACCTTAGAAAGGCATGGTAGGATAGATATAGGTCTGTAGCAGTTTGGGTCAAGAGTGTCCCCCCCTTTGAAGAGGGGGA
Source organism: Oncorhynchus kisutch (assembly GCF_002021735.2). Taxonomy (NCBI): domain Eukaryota; kingdom Metazoa; phylum Chordata; class Actinopteri; order Salmoniformes; family Salmonidae; genus Oncorhynchus; species Oncorhynchus kisutch. The sequence continues at coordinate 67,685,870 of NC_034176.2, forward strand.
TGACCGCAGCTGCTTTCCAATCTTTGGGAATCTCAGACGACACGAAAGAGAGGTTGAACAGGCTAGTAATAGGGGTGGCAACAATTTCGGCAGATAATTTTAGAAAGAAAGGGTCCAGATTGTCTAGCCCGGCTGATTTGTAGGGGTCCAGATTTTGCAGCTCTTTCAGAACATCAGCTGAATGGATTTGGGAGAAGGAGAAATGGGGAAGGCTTGGGCGAGTTGCTGTTGGGGGTGCAGTGCTGTTGACCGGGGTAGGAGTAGCCAGGTGGAAAGCATGGCCAGCCGTAGAAAAATGCTTATTGAAATTCTCAATTATGGTGGATTTATCAGTGGTGACAGTGTTTCCTATCTTCAGTGCAGTGGGCAGCTGGGAGGAGGTGTTCTTATTCTCCATGGACTTTACAGTGTCCCAGAACTTTTTTGAGTTAGTGTTGCAGGAAGCCAATTTCTGCTTGAAAAAGCTAGCCTTGGCTTTTCTAACTGCCTGTGTATAATGGTTTCTAGCTTCCCTGAACAGCTGCATATCACGGGGCTGTTCGATGCTAATGCAGAATGCCATAGGATGTTTTTGTGTTGGTTAAGGGCAGTCAGGTCTGGGGAGAACCAAGGGCTATATCTGTTCCTGGTTCTAAATTTCTTGAATGGGTCATGTTTATTTAAGATGGTTAGGAAGGCATTTAAAAAAAATATCCAGGCATCCTCTACTGACGGGATGAGATCAATATCCTTCCAGGATACCCCGGCCAGGTCGATTAGAAAGGCCTGCTCGCTGAAGTGTTTCAGGGAGCGTTTTACAGTGATGAGTGGAGGTCGTTTGACCGCTGACCCATTACGGATGCAGGCAATGAGGCAGTGATCGCTGAGATCTTGGTTGAAGACAGCAGAGGTGTATTTAGAGGGGAAGTTGGTTAGGATGATATCTATGAGGGTGCCCGTGTTTCAGGCTTTGGGGAGGTACCTGGTAGGTTCATTGATAATTTGTGTGAGATTGAGGGCATCAAGTTTAGATTGTAGGATGGCTGGGGTGTTAAGCATGTTCCAGTTTAGGTCGCCTAGCAGCACGAGCTCTGAAGATAGATGGGGGGCAATCAGTTCACGTATGGTGTCCAGAGCACAGCTGGGGGCAGAGGGTGGTCTATAGCAGGCGGCAACGGTGAGAGACTTGTTTTTAGAGAGGTGGATTTTTAAAAGTAGAAGTTCAAATTGTTTGGGTACAGACCTGGATAGTAGGACAGAACTCTGCAGGCTATCTTTGTAATAGATTGCAACACCGCCCCCTTTGGCAGTTCTATCTTGTCTGAAAATGTTGTAGTTTGGAATTAAAATTTCTGAATTTTTGGTGGTCTTCCTAAGCGAGGATTCAGACACAGCTAGAACATCCGGGTTGGCAGAGTGTGCTAAAGCAGTGAATAGAACAAACTTAGGGAGGAGGCTTCTAATGTTAACATGCATGAAACCAAGGCTATTACGGTTACAGAAGTCGTCAAAAGAGAGCGCCTGGGGAATAGGAGTGGAGCTAGGCACTGCAGGGCCTGGATTCACCTCTACATCGCCAGAGGAACATAGGAGGAGTAGAATAAGGGTGTGGCTAAAAGCAATAAGAATTGGTCGTCTAGAACGTCTGGAACAGAGAGTAAAAGGAGGTTTCTGGGGGCGATAAAATAGCATCAAGGTATAATGTACAGACAAAGGTATGGTAGGATGTGAATACAGTGGAGGTAAACCTAGGTATTGAGTGATGAAGAGAGAGATATTGTCTCTAGAAACATCATTGAAACCAGGAGATGTCATTGCATGTGTGGGTGGTGGAACTAATAGGTTGGATAAGGTATAGTGAGCAGGACTAGAGGCTCTACAGTGAAATAAGCCAATAAACACTAACCAGAACAGCAATGGACAAGACATATTGACATTAAGGAGAGGCATGCTTAGTCGAGTGATCAAAAGGGTCCAGTGAGTGGAGAGGTTGGTTGGGGGTCACGGCGATTTAGACAGCTAGCCAGGCCATCGGTAGCAAGCTAGCATAGGATGGAGGTCTGTTGTTAGCCACCTCTTGCGTTCCGTCAGTAGATTAGTGGGGTTCCGTGTGATAGAGGGGATTAATCCAAATCACACAACAACAACAAAAATAAAAACAATAGATATAGTTATAGAGGCCCAAGAAGAAAACATAATAATAATAAAAATAAACCAATTGTCCGATTGTCTATTCAGATAGCGGCCGGTAAAACAGCTAACGGTTAGCAGGCCGCAGATGGGCGTTCAGGTAACGTCGCGACGGAGGAGCCAGCCGGATCTCCTTCGGGTAGATAACGTCGGTAGTCCAGTTGTGAAGGCCCGGTGGGGCTCCGCGTGGGCAGTAAAACGGGTCCGGATAGGTGACTGCAGCCCAGGAGTGATTGATGGAAATCAGGAGTGATTGACGGAGCTGGCTAGCTCCGGAATAATTGATGTTTGCTCCGGAATCGACGAAAGCCGATAGTCACACGGATAGCAGCTAGCTAGCTGTGAGATCCGGGTATGAATGTCCAGAGAGCAGTTGAAATCCAGGGACATGGAGAGAAAAATTGGTCCGGTATGTTCCATTCCGAGCCGCGCTGCGCCATACAAAACTGGCGATAGATTTTCGAGCCAAAGGATAGCCGATGACCACAAACCGTGGTTAGCTGAATACTAAAGATTTGCCAGTAAAGAAGCTAACTAGCTTCTGAACTAGCTTCTGATTAGCTTCTGGATTTGCTTATGGGCTTGGAGGATTACAGATTTGAGGTAAATAATAATTTTTTATAAATATAAATTGGTGAGGCGGGTTGCAGGAGAGTGTTTTGAAGATGAGTTGATGGAAAATAAAAATAAAATGTATGTGAAAAAAGTTGTAAATATAAAAATATACAGGACACGACAAGACGAGGACAAAAGACGTCTGAACTGCTATGCCATCTTGGTTTTCAAATGACTATTGTAGCTGGAAACCGCAGTTTTTTTATGGAATAAAACTAATAACTAACTAATCAAAGTTTTTCATTTTAAAAGGCTAATTGATAATTAGAAAACACTTTTGCAATTATGTTAGCACAGCAGAAAACTGTTGTTCTGATTAAAGAAGAAATAAAATTGGCCGTCTTTAGACTAGTTGAGTATCTGGAGCATCAGCATTTGTGGGTTCGATTACAGGCTCAAAATGGCCAGAAACAATGATCTTTCTTCTGAAACTCGTCAGTCTATTCTTGTTCTGACAAATGAAGGCTATTCCATGCAAGAAATTGTCAAGAACCTGAAGATCTCATACAACACTGTTTACTACTCCCTTCACAAAACAGCAAAAACTTGCTCTAACTAGAATAGAAAGAGGAGTGGCAGGCCCCGGTGCACAACTGAGCAAAAGGACAAGTACATTAGAGTGTCTAGTTTAAGAAACAGATGCATCGCAAGTCTTCAACTGGCAGCTTCATTAAATAGCACACGCAAAACACCAGTCTCAACGTCAACAGTGAAGAGACGACTCCGGGATGCTGGCCTTCTAGGCAGACTATCAAAGAAAAAGCCATATCTCAGACTGGCCAATAAAAATAAAAGATTTAGATGGGCAAAAGAACACAGGCATTGGACAGAGGCACTCTGTCTAGAAGTCCAGCATCCCGGAGTCGCCTCTTCACTGTTGATGTTGAGACTGGTGTTTTGCGGGTACTATTTAATGAAGCTGCCAGTTGAGGACTGTCACGCCCTGACCTTAGATATCTCTGTTTTCTATATATTTTGGTAAGGTCAGGGTGTGACTAGGGTGGGTCCTCTAGGGTTTTTTGTATGTCTTGGGGTTTTCGTATGTCTAGGGTTTTTGTAGGTCTAGGGGTTTTTGTATATCTATGTTAGCCTGATATGGTTCCCAATCAGAGACAGCTGTTTATCGTTGTCTCTGATTTGGGATCATATTTAGGTAGCCATTTTCCCTTTTGTGTTCGTGGGTTCTTGTCTATGTGTAGTTGCCTGTCAGCACTCGTTTGTATAGCGTTTCATTTTGTTATTTTGTTAGTTTGTTCAGTGTTCATTCTTTTAATAAATAAGAATGTACGCATACCATGCTGCGCATTGATCCGATCCTTATAACAAATGTGACAAGGACTGTTTCTCAAACAGACTCCTCACACTGCAGTTTTACGAAAATAGAGAAAATAAAGTATTTATTAAATAAACTAAAGCAAAATAAATAACAATAATGAGGCTATATACAGGAGGTATGCGTGGGGGTACAGGTTAGTCGAGGTAATTTGTACAAGGGGGTGGCCATTTGATTAATTGTTCAGCAGTCTTATAGCTTGGGGGTAGAAGCTGTTAAGGAGCCTTTTTGACCTAGAATAGACTGCTGAACAATAGAGTTCTCCATACGAGAAGTATAGTTATAGTACAGTTGACATGCTGAGTTCTCCAGTGCAAGGCTGAGACAGAGGCCCGCGTTACCAGCAGATGGTGCCAAAGTGGCATAGACTGGCACAGTGAAGCCTGGCAGCGATTTGGGCATCTGATCTTCACCCACTGGGTTTACCATGCAGCCTCTGCTCTCTGTGTGAAACACAATACCTTATGTAGTCATCTATATTACACTTACATTGACTTTCTGCAGGCATGGTCTGTATGTGGGGGGTAGGCCTGGAAAAATCTGGTTTGTAATGTGCTCTCGTGTTTAATGGCCCATATAGTTAACAGTGTGCATCCACATATAGATTGTACATACATAATTGAATTCATGTTCATTTGGAAATGATCACAATATTTCTAAGTTGTTTTGAGCGGCAGACTTGAAATGGATTTGGAATGGCACTTTGCATGAGTTGATGCTGAGGCATTACAAGCTGCTATAATGAATATGTTTGTAGATTGTTGCAATCATTTGAGAAGGTCAAGAGTTTAAAGAAAATTGATACCACATTGGAACACCACAGGATCAACAGAGATTTCAACATAACAATGCCATTACAATAGAGTGAAAGAAGTTACAAATAGGTAACATGCAGAATTATTTTTTTTTCAAGAGAAATGGCAATGTCTTGTTTGAGTTGTGGTTGACATATATAATTATATATGTTTGACTGAGATGTGATGAATAAAAAAAATGCATCACTTCACTTGGACGTAACCCACACATAGGCTTAACCAAGATGGCAGTGAGTGGGCAACATTATTGAGTCCTTCCTACTACACAGGAACTGTATCAATCACTCAGAGAGACCCAAACGGAAGAGCTTAGCACATTTCTCCCTCTTTCTTTTCCGCTTTTCACAATAAACAAAAGGGGGATAGAACCAGAACCAGTGCATAGATCCAGGTCTGTAGTAGGGCCGGCAGTAATGGTGGTGTTGGTCTTGGCTACTTCCCCCATGGTCTGTTCTGTCTCCATTAACATTCTGAGGCTGTGCCACTTGGAGCACCAGGCTCTGAAAGAGAATGCTTAGACTCTCTCTCTCTCTGACTAGGAGACAGCTAGGACAATAACTCTACTGTGTGACTTCCTACTCTCTATATATTCAACCTCCCCCTACAAATATACACACTGCACCACCGACATGAATGGACCCCACTGTTAACTAACCCTACAGTGAGTGGCCATGATTAAATATAGGCCTCTGTGTTATTTTGTTATACTTTTTGGGGCTTAATGAATGTGTTTAATACACTGGTGTATGTCCATTCTAGAGCAGAGTCTCGCATTCAGATGACATAATACACATGAGGTAGATCATCTAAATACATGCTTTCATGGAGAAATCACGGAATTCCCATCCGCTTCCGTGCCTACTTACTAATGAGCATTGATTACAGGATGCCACTAGATGCCGCACTCTTAGCAGCTCCTTTTCCCTTATGGGATGTAAGTGCAGTAATTTCACTTAGGACAGTCATTGCGATAAAATAGCCTAAAACATAGTCCCTGTTGTTTTAGAAAACTGTATAGCTAAAGCTACATTTATTTCGATTTATTTCAGTGTCTTAAAAAAAAAACATTTGAGAAGAAAATATGAAATAAATAAAATACATCAAATGTTGCATTTATAAGGACCAAACGTTTTCTAGAAATGGATATATGTCACTTAATAGATCGAAATAATAGTAGAGATTTAGTTGAACTAGATATACGTAATACCAACACATTATGAAAATAATCTCAATTTGATGAAAACATCTGAAAGGATGGTGAAAATAAAAGATTACTAGGAGAAGTCAAATAGTATTTACCATAAGTACAATATAGTCTTTAAAATGTTTAACACAAAGGCAATCAGCACACATTTAGAAATGCTTACAAACACCATATAAGTTGCAATATAGCCTATTAGGCTACAGTGGCATGCAAATATGCCTAGAAAAAAATGTAATTCATAGAAAATTTTGAAAAATAGAGAAACAAAGGTTACAGTAAGTATGATTTTATGATAGTGTGGTTTATAACCCCCCTGTTTCTCCTACGAGACTCGCCTAATGACAATTAAACGATTAAAAATCGATAATTATACAACTCTGAAAAGGAAAGTTGAATATAATTTCCACTCCTCTAAAATATCATTTTAAATATTTTTGAGGGACTATCCCGATTAATCTCAAATCAAAAATGTGCCTATAAAATATTATAAATTCCGTTCTGATGAGATCAAATCTGTAGCTGAGATATAATAGAGAAATGCATAACGATTGAACTATAAAAACATATTTCCTGCTATGATGCTATGTCAATCCCTTTTGTTTCAAAGGGGCTGACATGAACAGTAGAAGTCCCTTTTATCCGCAGTATAGAAATGTGCTTGATCGAAATGTTTTATTGTCAATTCGTTGGTCGAGGTCCTTGTGCAAGAGGACTTAAAACTAAACAATTGAAAAGCTATAAGCATCGTAGTAGCATGTCAAATGCATCACATAGTTAAAATAATTTCTTAATTTTTTCCAAGGACCAGATCAGGTAGGCTACAGACTACTGTAGCTGGCAACCACACCACTGAAGTATGGTCAGCACATTTTTTTGAAAACTTATTAAAACGTTATTTCATTACAGTAACTTTATTTTAGTGTTTGAAGAAGTTCTGCAACTACAGCTGCTACAATAACACATGCATAAAATGATAAATAAGATAGAGTTTATAGTATGATATTTCTGATGTCACAACTAGAAACGCTGAAACTATGAAGCTCTGAAACGTATCGAAATGTATCAATGCTGAAAAAATAAGCAGCCCTCTGGAGGGGAGCCTAATCAAAGCGAGCCAAGAATAGAGACACCATTTAGGCGCCATATATTTAAACATTTAAATCATGATTTTCCATAATAGCTCAAACTTTGAAGCTCTTTATCAGATGTCGTTGGTCTTTATAGCATTGTATTGGAAGCAGTTGGGTTTTGTCATATTGACACAGTTGAGTTCATTTCATTTGGAGATTAGAGTATTTCTCTGTCCGCCACGGGCTCTGTGAGTTAGTCCACTCAACATGCCCTGCCTAGCCTACCGATTTGCCTTGTTCTCTAAACACTATTCAATAAGCCTACAATATGTGGCCTCTCTATAAGCGGATATATTTTCACCTGATCTGTAGGCTATTTATTATCGAGCACACCAAGGTTTTCTAATGCATGCATAAAGCTATAGACCTAATACAGCAGTGTGCATTAATGTGCTGGTTATTAATTGCCCAACAAATAAGTTCAAAATACATTAGATATCTTATCGAATGTAGCCTTCAGTAGCCCTACTGGAGCACTTGGGGATATGTTAAGGTTATGGGACGTTATTCATCCCATACTTGGGCTTGGAAAATCTATTTAGCTACATTGATGAGGAGCACTTATTTTACAACACGATAACACCTATTGTTAACAGGGCAATGCCCACGAAGAATTCAAACATCATTCAAACATCATGAAATTAGAGAGCACGAGTATTGCTCTTCTTCATTAGGTCTACACTTTACATTAGTGCCACTCTACGCTCGTTTGTCAGAGTAGGCCTACTTGGCATCATGTTTGAGGCCGACCACATGTTAGTACGACCACGACGAAGGGCACATTCAGAAAACACTTACAAGCTATGTATCATCAATGGAGTGATCGAATTCGTCTTTGTTTCACGCGTGCAATATATGGGTCGCTCTCCTTGGTCTTTAACCTTTTCAGTTTTTGTTGAAAAGTGTTTCATGTCTTGAGTCGAATCAGGCCACAATCGTGCTTTAAGGAGTTAAATATGTTTCTGCCTTCGCTGTAACTAGGTCTATAGTTGTAGAAATGGTGGTTGTTAGAAAAGAGTGGTAATTACTCAGCCACGACATGCCACGACATGCTCATACATGCGTGTAGTCACATTGTTCAGCACCTTGTACCCTGGACAGCACCCAACTAGACTTTCTCTGCATAGCAGGTCTATCTCTCGCTCTCTCTCTCTGTTCAAAATTATATTGATATTATTGAATATAGCTTATCACACATATATTATGCAAGTACAATATGTAGTACATTATCTAGTTAGACAAGTGAGATTTTATTGCTGATAAAAATACAGTTGTATTTTTCTCAGCATCTTGAAAACAGAAACAGTGGCCTATACTAGTAATAAGAATCGAATACTAAAAAGACGAACATGCGTCATAAAACAACAGAATAAAATACTTTGTGGAGGTGTTAATTACTAATATTTGCAAATTGGCTGCTATTTTTTAAATGACTTTATGCTATTGCACTGATCAAAAGGCTTGTTGGGAGCATAATGGCCATGTGTCTATCCCTCTTGACAAAGAGAAGGCTTTTAAACCTGGACACTTTCCAAACGTCACACCTTCCCGCCTGCCCAGGGTGCATTAACAGTATAGCTGGCAGTGGTGAAGGAGTAATTATGTTGAATTATGTTTAACACTGTGTAGTTAACGCTGTAGCAGCGGCAGTGAGAGCATTTATACAATTAAATTACATAAAAGAACATGTATTTTAATAAAGCTATTTAAAGATGAATTGATGTTGGGCACATTGCTTTACGCGGACACAGGGGCAGTGTCATATCCGTATAAAATAATGTTTCATATCTAATGTAGGCCTATTCCATCTCAGCGACACATACTCTGTAAAAACTTTAACCTACTTGATGTGGCTAAAGTTGAACTCAATTTTCAATGAAGTATGATCACATTGCCAACTCTTTTTAGGCTTATTTAGTTTATTGTTTTAAGACATTCTGATATGGGGCACTTTTTTGCTATGCTTCACGTGAGCACTTCATGTTCATGACTGATATATGATTGGCTATAATACGCACGGGCACCCTATCAAAAATGATTTATTGAGATATTTCTCGAGAACATTATTTAATAGAAAATGATAAGGTTATCTTTTAAAAGTAATGTTTTGGCTACACGTGCATAATTTTCTACTTTGCCAAAGGCCATTGCCAAAGTGCAAATAGGGCCAGTACTTCTTCAAACAGACCGCTCTCCTTTCAGCTCTATAGTATACAGAGCTATATGCCTCAAAAGTCATTGCCAAGATGCTTGCCTTCCTTCATGTTCTCGGTCCACTACCACAAACCCCTGTGTATAATTGGACTACAAACTGCTGCAGTCTGTAGAAATGCATTCTCTCTCCTGAGGAGGTCGCTTTTGCACCTCTCCACTGAAATGCGCATGTGTGTTAAGGATGCTTGCGTAGATACTTTGTCGTAAAGATGTTGTTTGTGCTTTTATGTTGAGACAGATATATTGTTCCTACCGAATGGGATTGTAATATAAAGAGTGAATAAAAATATGGATGAAATTGTTAAAAATGTCTCTTTCTCTCACGCACGCACGCGCGCGCGCACACACACACACACAAGAGCCGAGGAGGGAGAGAGGGAGACGTGCATCGCTAAGTCATTCCCCAGTTGTTCATTGTGCTTTGAGATTTTCAGGCATTTTGTCATCTTTTCATTCGCATTTACATGAACACTGATATAAAATAATCCTATGTGTAAAAGTCTAGTTGTACAATCTCTCAGTTATACAATTACGTTTGTACAGTTTGGGACTGTTCAGCAGGTTTAGTAACCAATAATACTGACAACGAGGAGGATCATCATTGAGAAAGACATTTAAATGCATCTTCATCTACTGTCTATTAGGCTTATCTCCAGCGTTAAATTACCCTGCCCTTCCTCCTCTTCCTCTTCCTCCCACATCGTATTATCATGCTTCCTCAGTGCACAACTCAATGAGGTGTGTGTGTGTGCATGTGTATGCGTGTATTTTCAGAGAGATATACGCATGAGTGTGTGTGTGCCAGTGGTTATGGTGGGCCATAATTTGCAACATATGTAAATAGTGTAGAATTATATCCAAGACAGGGTCATTCTCTGGCATGGTTCTTCATGCCAGAGTACAGTATCTTGCCTCAGTGAGGTTTCCTCTTTTTGTTGCCTTGATCTGAAAAGACTGAATAGTTGAGAAAACCTTTCTAATTATATGGCAGCACAGCTTATTTAGGTGATGAAAAGGGACTTGTAGTGTCATAGCAGCCCTTTAAATTTGCCAAATAAGGAGCGGTAATGATGAGGTGAGAAGGAATGAATGCCTAAAACAAACTATAGAGGAGCTCCACTAAAGCAGCCAGGGGCTTAAGATATATTAAATTACCATGATTAGGACTTTAGGCATGGTTCAAGCCTGTTTGAGAGGCTGGGGAGCCTGAAAGTGGTGCTATTCATGTCTGGGGAGCAGGGTCAATAGGTCGGTGAAGTTCACAGGACCTGTTTCTATTCTTATGCTAACACAGAATACAGGCCCTAATGCTCACTGGCTTGGAAGATATAAATGATTGGGCAATAATCCACGGCCCTCCGTTGCAGGGGGAGCTGGTCTATAGCTAATTGCGCTCTGCCTGCTCTCCATTCAGGAGACGGCCATAATGATGTCAATGAAAGACTGGCCGTTTTCTCTGCTCTCCTCTTTCCCCACTTGCAGTTAAGAGAGGTACACGATTGTGTTTTGATATCAGTGCACGGGGGCTCAGGCGTTTCTGAGTGCTAGTCTTGTACAGGAGGCTCTTGGTTCTATTGAGTTTATGGCTACATACAGTGAGATGCTGTGTTCTGTTGACAATGACTGCTTACAGTCCATTCTGAAGTTGGCAAGATGTTTTACCCTCCACATCTCATAATGATAGCCACAGAAAATATGTCTATTTTACAGTCCCATCAACCGTTTTAGGAATGATAGAGTTTTAGCTGTTAGACTATAGGTGCCATGTTTAGTCACCTCCCTACTCCCCAGGATGGTTTAGTTGTTCCTCCATCCAAGAACGCCTCTTAGAGTGTAGCAATGTAAATAGATTAAATTATGATGACGAGTATTTCATTTATTTACATATTGTTACACAGCACATAAAAGGTTGTTTTGTTCTCCTACGGCAAGCCTGCAGATTCATTTCTCAGTGATGGTAAGTATGAGGACCCTCAATGCCTCCTGCTACAATAGGCCCTATCTATCTCCTTATGACAAGCAGAAAATCTGAGAAGAATAAATGAATGAATACAAATGATCGTGGAGTGCCATGTGACAGAACACCTGCAGTCAAGTTCCTGGTCTAGTCAGCTCGTCTGGGAGCCTGGGCTGTTTCTCAAGTATTTTTCACATTCACACAACTAGTCTAGTTTAGGCTAGGCTGGGAGCATCGTGGGAGTGGCTTCAGTTTACACTGCACACATACAGAATGTATTTACATTATCATAAACGCTTTACCCCAAGCAAGAGTAGTGGGGATTCTGTAAGAGTTGGGATATCTAAAGTCCTGTGAAATGAATTGTACTTTTAGTCAGGGATACATTGTTACTTTTGATAGTTAAAAACCCTTAAAATGCAAGGAAAATTAGGTATATTATTGGAATTTTAAGTCTATTGTGCATTGAAAAACTGCAAGGTCAAGGTTACAGAGTACGGTTTTGAATATACTGTAATTAAAACACATATATGTAATCCTTTATTACCTAATAGGGGATATGATTAGAAGCATATTTCAGTGTCTGTAATCAAATAATCACACTTTCAGTGTCACTGTGAAAGAAATTCATGTCAGCTCCTGTCAATGGAGTTCATTCCATTGGCCATTGGGGAATAGACGGACAAGCCACTTAAACTGCGGTCATCCCCTCTGACCCCTAGCTGCTCTAGAGGACCCTGGGGAGACACTTAATAGCACTGACATCTAGGATTCTAACAGGTCCCTCTCTGAATCACATTCCAAGCATCGAAACCCTTCACCCCATCGTCAAAACTCCTATTTTCTATACACTGTATTGTTATATTGCATTGATGAAAGCTACGTTTTACATCATTCCTGAATATGAAGTGCAGCCATTTTTTTAAGTACCTGCATTTCAACATAACATTGCCCATTAGTGCCCCATGAACTGTCCGGTATCATAGAATGAAATGTAGAATTTAAGATAAAACTCTTTACATAAAAATACATCTTATGAAAGGTTAAATTGATTATAATAGATGGCTAGTTATAGATTCACTGGATAAATTGTATGGGAATAAATAGAGAAGTATAAGGAATAACAATGTTAATTTTATAAACTATCTACAAACTAGTTAATTGTCTATACACTATGTAAACACTTAATCAGCTACTGTATTTATAAACCTTTTAAAATAGTTGTTTGTTTTCTTACTTGCCTGTTATCTATACGTTTAGGGAATTACTATGTCTTAAAACACCCCAGGTTTGTTGTGAGCAGGACATGTTGATAAGCACGTGTCACTTTATTGGTCTTTGCCCGGTGAAGCTGTCCCTTTACAAGGACAGGTCATAACCCTCTCTGGCTGGCGCATCCATCCAGCCCTGTTTGGCACTGGCCTTGGAGATGGGATTGTCAGCAATATAGACTCACACTCAGCTTACTGCTTGATCCCCTCCTGATACTAAAATACAATAAAGTGCACATTTATGATAATTTCTGTCATTGTGTTTTAATTTCACCAAATTACATTCAGAGTCTCTTCTGAATGCTGTGGCTATTTGGGATAGTAGCAAAATGTCTGCATGTTGGCGGAAAGGAATACAGCTTTCCGACAAAACGAACGTGCAATAAACAATATTATTTTTGAACACTAACCCTCGTTTTATTTTATGTAAAGCAATCCAGAAACTCTGTATTGTAGACTATTGTATCTGCAATTAAACCTCCTTTAAGGAAGTCAACTCAACTGACTAGAATGTAAAGCTAGTGTAGTGTTCACGTATAGGGTATCTGAAGCGCTAATACATGGAGGCAAAATGTTACAAGTACGTATTATTTCGAGATGTTCTACTGTAGGCACTCTAGAAATCTAAGCTAATAAACGATTAATAAAGATGTATCGACATTATATTCTTATACCGTTAATTTGTATAGGCTAGATGTTTCATTAAAAAGGTGTCAGAGATAGGTGGCCCATGACATCAAGCTTGTCGTAAAACAATCTGTGAGAGAGTCAAAGATACTTAGCCAGCCCGTCTATGGGCCAACGAAAGCGACTTCAGTTGGAAGGGTCGAAAATAAAATATAACTTTTGATAACCGTATTGGATATATTTAGAATAAGAAATCACTTGAGGTATTTTGGCATCAACTAAACGTTCGATTGGAGTGTGTTTCGGGCCAATCTATGACCAAATGTCAGTGACCAATCCAAATTATTCCCAACGTGGACGCGACTAATAATGCAGAGACAACATAGCCGTAAATTAGTTGTCAGACCCATGATCAATATCATTGCTTTACAGACTGGTTAAGCACAACACAAAATTAAACAATTCGCTGCTTACCTTAATCACAGGCTTTGTGAAAGCAATGATTCGTGATTTTTAAAAATCTAAAATTCAGATGTAGGCCTAGCCTATTAATTTGGGTAGAATGTATTTGATTTTCAGATTCTTTTTTTCTGCGGTCAATTCACGATGAAGCATCTTTGAGGGGAACGACGAGTTGCTTGTTTTGAGTCGACGAGTCTGTGCTATCCAGTCTGAAGTCAAATGGCGAATGATTGGCGATACTCTATAGAATTTAAAGAGCAATTAACAATTAAATGTTCAAAACAACAACGCCTTCTGAGCGAGAGGGAGTTAGCTCAAGGAGGGAGACTTCTGCAGGAGCATGTCTGTATTCTCCATCACTGTGTCTCAACCGGCTCGCTCAACTTCTACACTTTCAGTGTTTCTCTTTTTTGATTCACTTCTATTTTCTTTGCATGTTTTTATGCCTTTGCACTTTAGATTTCGACCATTAGCATGATTTTATTTATCTCAGTTTTTGCAGAATAATTTTAGGTTATGTTCAATGTTTCTCAGCAATTACGTGTCACCTCTCACTCAAAATGCATAGGCAAAAAATGTACTTGAAAACAGTTACCGATCAAAGACCAACAAACCTGAGAGCTTAGAATCCTTGGTAGGCTACTTTTTAAAATGTATTTTAGGCTACTTCAGAAGAATTCATGAGGATGGTCTGTTTATGTCCAAACGGTTGTAGGCCTATATTCACATTTCAAAATAAGGCATAATATTCACACTCCAGACCAATCTACCAACAGCTTTCTATTGTCGTGTGCTTTCCAAGGTGCTGATACACATACTGTCTTGAAGAACAACATACTGTCGTTCTCAGAGTCTGTGTCTCTAGGCTGCGTTTAGACAGGCAGCCCAATTCTGATCTGTTTTTCACTTATTAGTCTTTTGGCCAATCAGATCATCTCTGAAAAAGATCTGATGTGAAAAGATCCAATGTCTAAAAAAAATCTGAATTGGTCTGTCTGTCTAAATGCAGACATATACACTTCAATATCAATCATTTCTGTATTTCCAATCAAAAAAACACTAGAATATTTTAGACATCTGTTGTATTATTTATTCTGTATACACATTCAATTCAAACAGCACAGAAGTCATGACAAGTCAGAACTCAATTACAACAACATGTTTTGTAAGACGTTTGTGTACAAATATGTGTCCCTTTCTTTATTGCAGGTATGTTCAAAACTGTCTATCTCTCTGAATAAGGATAATAATAAAAATCAGGCAATGAGACGGCTATTAATCTGACTGCTTCAATACTGTATCTAACACATTTCATGTAGAACATTCCCTGATCACTATGAACGCATGCAGATAATATTTGTAATAGGAAAAATGCAGCATTTGATGGATATACAGTAAATGGATGGAATCTTCACCAAACAATGTCTTTCTTTTCACTGTGACAGTCAAACATTAAACAACATTTGCAATACAGCCAGAGGTTGAGTCATTCACATTTATTTGCATAGAGTAGACAGTTCTATTCATAAAGTAACTAATTGCACATGACAGAGGATAGACATCCAGAGAGCTTCTCTTGTAAACAGCCCACACATTAGGGCACTGTAGTGCTTGTCTGAAGCCCAGTACACTCCAGAGTACTCTAAAGAGTACCCCCCTCCCACACACACGCACATTCACACACACGCACACACGCACCACACACACACACACCTGTCCTTAGATTAAGGTATGAACACATGTTGATCTCATCCCCTTTGATTTCACATCATACACACATTGTCTTACATTCTGCTGTAATGTTAAAACTTATGTTGAAACTATAGACTCTCAGCCGTGCAATATATCATCAGATAATCTGTTGTCCTCTGTTGTCCATTGTCCTTACAGTACATTTCTCCAAACATTGTCCTTACAGTACATTTCTCCAAACATTGTCCTTACAGTACATATCTCCAAACATTGTCCTTACAGTAAATATCTCCAAACATTGTCCTTACAGTAAATATCTCCAAACATTGTCCTTACAGTAAATATCTCCAAACATTGTCCTTACAGTACATTTCTCCAAACATTGACCTTACAGTAAATATCTCCAAACATTGTCCTTACAGTAAATATCTCCAAACATTGTCCTTACAGTAAATATCTCCAAACATTGTCCTTACAGTAAATATCTCCAAACATTGTCCTTACAGTAAATATCTCCAAACATTGTCCTTACAGTAAATATCTCCAAATATTGTCCTTACAGTAAATATCTCCAAATATTGTCCTTACAGTAAATTTCTCCAAACATTGTCCTTACAGTAAATATCTCCAAATATTGTCCTTACAGTAAATTTCTACAAGCATTGTCTGTTAACTTTAGGGGGGATTATTCAGTGCCCTCATTTCTCAGTGTTTGACTGGAGAGGATGCCAATGAGGAAGGGCCCAGGGCTCAGGCTTCAGGGCCCAGGGCTCAGGGCTGATGGAAGAGTCTTCCCCTAGAGGTTGTCAACACCTGCAGGACCTGGAGACATAGAGATCAGAAACAACATGTAAGTCACCCATGTCACATTGCTTAACACAGGAACCCAGAACACAGCGGATTGGCTAACTGTAAACAGTGACCAGTATTGTTTTAGGTCACAGTAAGATGGAGTGATGACAATGATCTTGGGCTTGACGCTTGATGGAATCTAGTTTGGAAGCAGAGAATGTGTCAGTCAGTGAATGATTGGTTAAAAAATAAATACAGTCTTCCATCTATTTCTACTGGGTTATTCAAAACACATTAACACCAGTTTCGGTACTTGGAGTACGCCAATAGAAATGTTATGAATAATAAGGACAATTGTGTTATAGTATGTGCAAAGCAATTCCAGAGTGGATAGAAGCAGAAAAGTGACAGATTTTACCAATACAAAGAATCATTGTGAATTCATGTGGGATATTAAAGTTTTCTGATAACTGTGTTTATTGCTTCATCCTTAACTGTCATCAACTTAACAACTAAGACAAATCTAGCAGCCTCTCATCAAGTTTTGAATATACACGGGGCAGTCTACCCGCACCATTACCAATTTCACCAAATTATATATAGAGAGGTTTCTGGACAATTTAATCCCACCGGGGGAGTTGGCCAGACCCTTTCTCTGTCAATTTTCACCCTCTCCCTTATTCAAGCCCCCTCTTTTTTTCTCTGCCTCCACAATGCGGGATCTCTCCCTCTTTCTTTTTTATGTTCTCTCATATATTTTTTTCTCTGCGACCCCCCCCCCCCCCCACCACCAAACCCTCAGACAGCTTATGCAAATCATCAGCCTTTTATTCTCAATACTCGTCTTCAGTCCTGAATGAGACCTCAACAAAACACACACACACACTCAGGTTCATTTAAAATGTACAAATACACATAGCCCCCAGTGTTCTCACTCAGAGTCTTTAGCGCCATTCCAGTCCATTTCGATTTGAAAGCCTCAACCTGACTGGATGAGCTCCCGGCTAGTAGGGTAGGAAGAGGCAGACAGATGAGAGGGTCCTGCTTCTACTGTCCCAGAGAGGGAGGGAGGGAGGGATGCATAGGAGAGACAGGATGGGAGAAAGATGGAGGGAGAGTGAAGGAGACAGGGAGGTAAGGAGTGAGTGATGGAGGGAGGGGGAGAGGGGAGTCTGATGAATATAAAATGTTCTCTGTGTTGCTGTGTTCCCAGGCTCTGAGCTGTGTGCTAGGGGACAGGAGGGGGACGGGAGGGGGACAAGAGGGGACCAGAGTGGGGGTACAGGGTGCCTTTGCCCAGCTGTAAGGGGGACCTAAGGGACTTCTCACACACTTTCTGACAGGCTGTCCCTTTCACCAGCACATAGCTGGGCCCGCCAGGCCTGCTACCATAACAACGCCGCAGCCCCTCTGTCATAGCAACGCCACGGAAACACCACAGAACACTGGGCTCCCCCAGCCTGCCTTGGACATGACCATGAGGGGAGAGGATGGGAGGGGGAGTTGACAAAAGTAGATGAAGAAGTACTGAATGTGAATCAGAGTCTAGACATTCCCACCGCTGTGAACTTGAACTTGACAGACAGCCTGAAATGTTCACAGGTCGTGTGAGTGATGGAAAGATAGAGAGATACAAGCAGTACAATGGAGGTGCAGACTATCTAGTGATACATTTCCTTAACCTTTTCTAAATGATCCCACAATAAATGGATACAACATGGCTGTTGAAGTGGTCATTAAAACTTGCTTGGTTGACCAATTGGTTGCCCTTATTTGGTGAATACACCATAGCCTTTAGCTAGGGCTGTTATGGACGTTGTCTTCAGACTAATGCCTGTAAGCTGAGGCAGGCCCATGTCTGGGGGTCCAGGCTGTTTATGGCTACTGGGCCGTGGGAAGAAAAGAGAAGTGAAAGGTCCCCTGTCGCCGTTACAAAGCTGAGAACAACTCTTGGTGGGATAATCGCATTTATCCCCAGATTAAGATGAGATCGCAGCTGAGGTATCCTCACAGGAGGAGAGGAGAGGGAGCGTAAAACATACAATCTTTAGACAAAGCTCAGAGCAGGGTGTGTGATTTAGTCCCTTTTATGGACAGGTTATAACATTGAATGTGATGGAAGATTACTATGCAATTGAATTGTGTTTGTCTGAACCCACCAGTCAATTGTTAATTCTGCCTGGATCATGGTGAAAAAATGTCTTGATACATTGGTTGTGTTTAGCAGGGGGATCTTGATAAAATCCACAAGGCTTCAGCAACAGTCTGTCACAGTACAATGCGGGATGTGGGAACCACAGTTCAGTGGAGGTGTAACAGAAGCATTCACAGCCATTCTATTCTTATTGTTAACCCATTCTCTAACAGCCCACTTGACCTCATGAGAAGTGGCAGAATAGAGCTACGGTAACACTCTGAAAAGAAAGAACTCATTTTATAGTCATAACCCAAGTATGATCGGTATCTTGCATTTGATTCAGATTGAGCTCCTTAGTGGGATAATACAAGGTGGTTCCAGACAGCTCCCAGACCCCTGTTCACCCTGTCTATTAATATGCCAGCTGCAGCCTCTGCCACATGGAAACACAGACAGACACACAGAGGCAGACAGTAAAGTCCCTCCCCCAACACACACACTGACTGTCCACACACATATATAAACACACAGAAGTGTTAATAAGTGCATAAAAACACACATATACTATGCATAAATACACACATGCACACGCACACACACACTTTCCCAACACGCACACACTCCCCACCACCTTACATTCTGAATGGATAAACCTGTTAACGCTCAAACATAATTTCTCTCTCATTACAACTGTTTTAAACATGATATTTAAGTGAGCTCTTCTGTGCTATCCCTCTCACATTCTCTGTCATTACTTTTGTTTACCTCTCATTCCTTAGTTCCTGCATACATTATCACCTACTTTCTTCATTGTCTGTATGCTTTGCTGTGAAATATTGTTGTCTGCCCCTTGGTAAAAACAACAACTTCTCTCCCTCCTTTCTCTCTCATTTTCCCTCTGGCTGCCTCCTTTTACAGGGTAATATATTGTGATTGCCGTTTAATCAATAGCCTGTCTGTGGTAGAAGGGGAATCAAGAATACAGTCTGCCACCCAGCTCAAATGTAACAGGACATACTCAATGCCAATTTGTTAATCCATACTTATTGGAAAATCTAACAAATGATGCTTTTTTTTAAATCCTAAGATTCTGTAAAGATATTATGTCTGGGAATTATTGAAAATTGTTCTCCCATAAACAACCATTAATATGCTGACTGTTATAGACACCAGGTAGTTGAAGCTTTTATGAGGGGCAGTAACCCCCAGCATACTCAGTGAGTTAAGATATGTTTAGGTTTTCCAACATTGTAACTATGTATTATGTTTTTAACACATGCATCTGATTATCCTTTAAGTTATTATTTTAAGAGCGCAGCATCATTTCAAAAACAGCTAATTTAGGGCTTTAAACTAATTTGATAATTTGTGCAAACACACACACACACACACACACACACACACACACACACACACACACACACACACACACACACACACACACACACACACACACACACACACACACACACACACACACACTGAGACACATTCACTAACACACACAGACATAAATACATAGAAAAACAGGGGGAGAGGGGCTGCTTTTCCAGGGGGCACTCTCATGGTTTTGGTGCTAATGCAGGCATCTGGCAGTGTCTGGTATGGAGCGTCTTTCCCACCCCATTACCCCCTGTGTCTCCTGCAGCACCCACCCACACAATGGTGGGAAAGAGGGGTGGTGGACCTCCGTCAAGAGCTCTCCTCACAAAGCAGTCATTGTGGAGGGGAGCCAGGAGCAGAATGATAATGTGGACTCCATCTACTGTTTACCAACAGGCAGACTAGCTACAGACAGACAGCTGCAGTACACAGTGCATTACACCGACCTGCAGCCCTGCAGCCTGGGCTCAGAGATCACAGCGCACCGTTGCTCTCTGCTCTCCCTTGTGCCAGGGGCTAAAAGTAACATTTAACAGGAATCTGTATGGTTATTTTGTATGTGGGTGAGTGTGTGTGTGTGTGTGTGTCTTTCTGTTCACGCGTGCATTTCAGACTTCCGTGTCTATGGGCACCCTACAATGTGGCATTAGTCACATTGCGGAAAGATAGCATTGTCCCATACTCTTATAGAACACATTTAAATCCAGCCAGTTCCCCTGTGACACAAGTCAATATTAGATGTCCATCCATGTCTGAGGACATCGGGAGATGATGTGGAAACTGGCCACCAGGGGCAACACTGAGTGCTTTTACCATCAAGTAGGTTTGGGTTTGCTAGGGCGGATGGGCTTAACGTTGCATGTTCTAATCCAGCGATAGAAAGTTGTTTTTGAGATTTTTGTTTTAAACCGATCCCAAACCTTAAACCTTACCTTAACCATACAGAGTTAACGCCTAACCTTAAGATTTTGGAGTTAATGCCTAAACTTAACCTTAAACACTTTGAAATTTGACTTTTGGAATAACTTTGAAATGTGACATTTGAGAAACATGGATGAACGTCTAATTCTGACGTGAGACTGTGAGAGCTAGTTGTTCAAATCAACGTGTTTTGGTTCACACAGCCAATGTCTAATTAAAACGTGCATATACTTGGCACATGTGCATGCAGAATGCAACATCACCAGTCATTACAGTAAAAACATCTGCCTTAAACTGATGCTGTCCTAGGTGCTGAATTAGATTGCAATGCTACTGCATTCACTGACAAACCACTGATTACATACTGTACCAGTGGCTCCCACCACATCACCACCAAATAATTCACTGTGTCCAACGTTAACAATCAGGGTTGAAGACAATGGGGAGATATGCATGTAGACTTCTGTAACAGCAATAGTCTTCTTCATTAACTGGAAACTAGGCCATATGAAATCAATCCACCCAATGAAAACAAAGAGATCAGTCATGTTTACAGATTTCATAACCTTTAAACCTGTCAACCAGGAGGACTATAGACAGAGCATTCTCTATATCGCCCCCCAATTAGTAGTAAGAATCATCCAAATACAAGCCCACGGTCTCTGAGTAAATGGGACATGAAGCATCAGGATCAATATACGTCTATTTTAGTCCCACAGTCAGTATGAAACGGAACAGACTTTTTATCTGCGTTCATGTGTTGAAAGTAGAATATACAGTAAATGAGAATGTTATGACAGATATATGGTGGAAAAGGATCACTGTAAGAACTTTCTCTCACATGAATGCAAAATGACTCACATCTGTGCTCTGCGTAGAATAGTTGCTATGGCACCTAATCCACATAGTGGAAATGATTAATTAATTAATACAAGGCAGATGTGATAGCATTTGAACACAGGAATAGACTTAACAAAGCATATTCAATGTCATAGGCATTTACCTTGGACACACACACACACACACACACACACACACACACACACACACACACTTATCATCATATTTACATAAAATGCTATTAATTATAAGATTCCCTACAATTGATCGTAGGTTTAATTTACACATTGTGTGTAGAGCTAGTCCTTTGCTTCATCCATTAAGCTTTTTTATGTCGGCCCATCCCTGTATTCTACGCAGTGACACATCTGAGATGGAGGCCTTGAAAATATGCAAATCAGGTATGAGGAGGCCCCTCCCCCCTATGGAGAGACTGCTAGTCTAATTAAAGCTTGCTTGGGCATTAAAGGCACAGTTACCCTTTGTGGTATTAAAGGCATAGCGGATTTCCTTCATCATATTAAAGGCACATTTTTTTCTTTGTTATGTTAAAGCTACAGTAGTCTTTGATAGTACTAAAATACATAGTGGTTATTCATTTATCATCCCATGTACTGTACATGATGATGAATATATGCAAGTATGGGTAGGGTAGGCTAGGCTAGCGTAGATCTTTCATCCAATTCATGTAAGATGTATAATCACTCAACAAGCATTGTGATTTTATTTTTGTTTGTGCAAACAATTAAGCATACATTTTTTGGAATACAAATAAATGTTTCTCCAAATGAATGCTATTTCCCTACATGATTTAGTGGGGTATTATCCCTTAATCAAAATCTCATAGAAACATAATATACCATATGATGTCAGGTGGAATGTGTCTATAGGCCTGTTTTTTGTAATTAAATGAAATCATAATTTAACAATTTACATTATATTTACCATATAGGAGGCATTAGGCTGTATGTATTATAAGTCACTCTCTCTTTGTATCTGGTGTGGTTTTGTTTGGCTGCCATAAAGGTTTCATAAAAAGATACCCTACTGTAAGGGATGATCTACACTGGCTTTTACATTTCATTAGTTACCATAAAGGGACTTCAGGATTTAGGGGATATTCGGTTAAACTGGATATTTTTACATTTGGCAAAAATTAATCCCACATTTTCCACTTTGCTGTCGCATGTCTCGTGCAGCTAAACCCCACGTGCATACAAGGCTGCAGCGCGCGACTCTAATGTGCTGCTGTTCCTTTAAAGACGGCTCTGCTTTCTCTCCTCGTTTCTATGCAATTATGTTAATATGCAGAGCTTGTCTGGTGCTCTTCATTAACGGCTGCAGTTGCATCATTGTTTCCTTTATTTGTCATCTCTGTAAAGCCAATGATTCAGTAACAGGCTATATTTTGGTGTTTTCTTCCTCACAAATATGTTGTCTTTAATAGTGATGGATGAAGTAGGCCGTATGTAAAGCCGTTTTATACATATTTGCGTTTATTTGTGGGTTTTCTATTGCAACAAATGATCCTATCTCAAGGTCGTGATTTGCATCCGGTTTGTGTTGGACATCGGTTTCTAAATAGGCAGACAAGGTCCTACCTTCAGTGAGTATGCGAATCATTTCTTGTTCAGAAGAATATGATTATTTATTTTCGATATAAAATATTTTCAGTACATTGTGAGATTAAATACATTTGATATTGCCATGCAGTCTCTGTAATATTAGACTGTGAAATTCCGTTTTATACTAACGTTATATCAACCACATAACCTACATTAGGTAGCCTACCTTTTTTCCATTTATCATGCCATATTCATATTCCTAGCTTGTTAACATAATTGTCCAGCTAATTGTCTCAACGTGTAATTTCTAAATTGCATAGCAACAGCAGTATGTGCAGTGAAAGCAATGACCTGCTCTGATCATTATAATCATTTCATCCTGTACTGTGACCAAGAGACATATTTTTAGTTCAAGTCGAGGTGCCTATAAGGTCAACTTCAATACCTATGTCCTCTCAAACTATTATAGAAACATCTTGAATGTATCTAAATATTTTCTGTAGAAATACATTTGCCATGTTACATTGACTGATAATTTAAAGCTATGAAAAATCATACTCCAATTCTACTCTTCACCATAAGCCAGATGATAATATAAACAGAACATGTTGTACAGTACACCATCCAACATGACTGGTAGGCCTGGCCTACTGTACTGTAAATGGTGTTTCCCTCTCTATGATAAACACACAGATACAACCATAGTTGCTGTTGTCTTATTTTGTGAATATGCACGTTTTTCATGACAGATGAAAATCAAATAAAAAGTGCTGATAATAAGGATATATAAATTGTAGTTCATCTCTGTTATACATAAAGACAACATCTGAAATGACTGAAACTAATTTGGGCTAAATTAGTCACCCCCTGTGCACATTTGTCCTTTTTGAATGGTTTATAGCTTAATATCAAATAGCCAAAGTGACCAAGAGTGGAAGTAAACAATGAGGTAAAATGATGGAAAATGAAAAAGGCCTCGTATTTTGTAATTCCATGTGCAACGTAAGCAATATCCACATCTTTGATATTACAATATATACAGGAATAAATGTGGCTCTAAGACATGTGGCAGGGTGCATATGAATGTGCATATTATGGACAATAGTTGTGAAACATAGAAGATGTATGTAGGTAGGAGACACATTATAGTATGAGGCATGAATGCATACACGATAGATGTATCATGAGTGAGAGAAGTTGTAGGCTAAGTATTAGAAAACAGTGGGTTTAGATGTGAGACACATATGTAAGTTGTATGTATGAGACAAACAGCGGTTTGAGACGTGAGGGTTGATTGTAGGTTTGAGACTGATTGAAGGTGTCATGACTAAAGAGTGTGCTAGCTCTGCTCTGTGGCTGAAGGCCACAAGGGCATCATCATCATCTCACATGACCAGATTTATGTAACCTGAGAGTGCAAGGATTGTGTGTGTGTGCCGTGTGAATGTGCGTGTGTGTGTGAGAGAAAGATACATGTTCAAAATTAGGATTAGTTAAGAGATAAATATTTATTCATATAGAAATACGTGTATTTAATGTGGTGTATTGTTTTAAAAAACTGATTGTCTGTTGCAATGTGTGATGAATGCATATTACAATCAAAAAATCATACAAGGCTATTGTCAGTTTGTTAATGCAATGCCTCGTTAACATCTAAACAGTAATGGATGGGGCTGCTTTTTCTCTAGCCTACAAGCGTTAATTTATCTAATATATCCTAAGCCCTGCCACACTCGTTAGCCAGTTCAGACTGGAGAGGGTAAGATAAGAGAGCTGACAGAGGCTAGCCTACTGATGAGGGGAGTGATGGATAAAAGCCTGATAGAACTAATGGTGCTGCCAGCCCTACCTCATGCCAACACAGCCATTTTAGGAGCAGCAGCAAGACTCTCCATCAAGATGGCTTCCGTAGCTCAGCCCCAGTCAGTCACACAGAGTCCTCTGGCTGCCTGCGAGGGGGGCCGCTCTAACTGGCAGCTCCTTTGTCCCCGTTGGCACAGGGTGGAGGCATCTCGCCCGTCCTTTTCTCCAGGGGCACAGATGGCACCAAAGGCTTCCGGTGATGGAGATTTAAGGGAAGAGGGACAAGGGGGTTGGCCTTTTTCTTCCCCTCCTGCTTTCTCCTTTTTTGTGACGACTGTGCCACTTTTCCCTTGCTCAATCCAGACCTGGTGTGAATGGCTGGCAGTCACTGTGGAGGAAATAAAGCACAAAACAGACCCCCTTTTATCACTGCCATGGCAACTACCACATAATCTGTCTTTAGGGAAATAAAAGGACAGAATAACTGTAATTCCTTTGTATCTGACAGTCACACCACTACAAGGTACTAGACTCTGGGTGAAGCGTTTTATAGTAATCTTAATAGAGTGAAGAATTAAAACAGTCTGGTTATTTGACACAAGCAATGGTGTACAGTAGGCTGTATGGCATATATTGTACTGGCTTTGTGCTACCCATAGTGGCTGCAATGTTGCTTTAGTGTGTATGTGAGCCTGCTGTCGTTTCAGAACCGTGGGAGGGGGTCAGTGTATTAGAGACAATAGAGAATGAGCCGCTCTCAACATCGTTAATTAATTAAAGGGGTTGCCAGCTCGTCAGAGAGTGGTTAGATGCCGGGGAGAAAAAAGATTACCTGCCAGCCACCCTACATCTTGCCAGCACAAAATGCTTTGTTGTGGTGCGTTGTCCCGTTTAGCAGATGGTCTAATGTAAAGAGTGTACTTGTTCATCAATAGTTATTTATTTCACAAAAAGATTCATGATTAAATTAATGTAAAAGAGACTCATAATACTAATTTCTATTTTAGCGTTCTAATCTATGCCTTCATGAATAAAAGGAGGAAATATAGTTTCAGGCTGTAAAATGTACTGAGAATAGCAATCTGCTTGCTACTGTGTCAGGTCAAATGAATTTAGAGTCCATAAAGGAGGTTATTCTATTATTAGCCTATAAAAGCAGAGAATGAGAGTGAGAGATGGAGACTATAGTTCCTCCATCTTTAGGGAGAATGCATTTTTGAAGATCAGTGAGGAACGTGGGTGGCGGGTCGGAAAACAAAACCCAGATGAGATGAAACAGGCAGACAGCCTCTTTGTAAACAGAATGGATTCAGAGGAAAGAAGTGGCTGAAGCAGATGCTGAAGTTTCAGCGTTTTTCCTCCTTTACTCCTCCTCTGCTCTTTCCTCCTTTCTGTAGTACAAAGCTGAAGGCAGCAGAGTCAGAACCTGACGACTACAGGGAGCCAGCTCAGATCTGGGTCATGCTGCCACCAGCACAAACCAGAAACATACTGGAGCTTTTACACATCTTCATCTCCACCAAGGCTCCCATGGAGGCATAGAGAAACCTGAAGCCAAGAGGCACGGAGCTGCATCCTAGCACCTGTCATTCACACCCCATTTGGTTCATGTTCATGTTCTGTTTTCAACCTCTCTCTCATATTCTCTCCTCTCATCATGCCTCTCTATATCTGCCATTAGCTGTTACTCTACCATATAATATGCACATGTACTGTATACCTTACTTACCATTTAGTAGACAGTTTGTGCTGTTCATACTGCAGAGTTTGTGGGTGTATCTCAGGCAGCCACTGCAGTGACAAGGGCACTGGATCAACCTTTGACAATAACAAAGACATTTCCAAATACAATACAATGCAATAGTGCAAAAAACTAAAATACTAAACGTATCCATTAAAACAATATGCTTGAATTCTCATCACTAACATTCAGCAACAATTAATTTGATCATTGTCGGGTAATAGAATAGTCATGCCAAGGGTTCTTCTACAACAGGCAAAGGACACGTTTATATGGATTAGGCCTAGAGAAGAATAGAGTGGTGAGATAGGTGTGGTTGAATTAGATAATGTCTCCATTCTTCTTTGTTGGGACTTGTATGGATCAGAGCCTGCATTACAGTTATTGATGAGGAGATTCAGATAGGCAGGTTGGAGGAGGTCGACACGAGGCTTTTGTTTTGAGGATAGTAGAGGTACAATCAGAATGCAGTTAGTGAATAAAGGTGAAGGAACAATACATAATAATTGATGGATATTTTAAGCATAAATTGAGATTGATCAGAATACGAAATGTTCAAATCAAGTGAGTTAATAGTAGTTGTTAATTTCCATCATCAACAACTAGCCTACTCTCAGTGTTAAAAGACCCGAGGAGGATATCGGCCTACACTTGGATAATGTAAAACTCACAATAGACATCAAGAGGACGCGGTTTTGGTTAAGGACGATATTATCAGAGTAGCGACTGGTAGGCCCTATGTCACTGGGTTGACCAGTGGAAATTCTAAATTGTCTAGTGACACACTAGAATGGAGAGATCCGGCCAGTCGTGGGAAAAGCTCGCTCGGACGTTTCACAAATCCAGCGTATAGCCTCCTTTACTGAATCAAACCAATTAGCCAGGAGCGCGCTCCAGCCATTGAGCGCCACTGTAGGCTCTGAGAGGAGTTGTTGGTTGAATGAAAATGCATTCCCGGATTTGGTTCTCCAAGAGAAGCTATAGAAGTTGCCTTTTGAGGGATAGCTATAGCACCGTGAAGGGCCAGGCAGAAAGTCCAAATTGAGACACTTGAATAATTTATGCCGATTAGGTGTGCGCACAATGCGTAAAGGTATTGTGAGACTCACATGGGAGGTATAATGCATTTAAATCTAGAAAAACCATGAATATCTTAAGTGTTCTTCCTTTCAAGAAAACACAACTCCATGTGAGAACACAACTGAAAGTATGCGTTTATGTAATGACATGGATCGCTTGACTTAATATCGACTGAAATATCGACTGACATAGCTCATCTTAATCAGGACCGTCTTTTTCATAGGCGTTGGCCTATAGTATGCCTAAATACGTCATAAAGGCTAATATCGGCCATATTCTGGAAAATCAAAACGTTTCCACCTGAGACAAGAATGATATCAATATGAGCCACAAATCTTAATCCATCTGATTAAATAGGCCTACATGTGTTTGCGTGTGCGTAAACCTGATTTATGCAGTGAGAACTATAAGGAATACTGGTCAACTACGGATACTTTGATGCGACAAAGCTTTATTCATATTCATGCCCGAATATCAATTGTTACAGTTCACTCATAGGACTGGATAAAGTTATCTATTCCTCTGACCGGAATAAAGGCTTTTTCTGAAGTATTTTTCGTTTTAGAATATGTTTTCGGCAAAATCACTCTAGATGCCTTGCGTGAGGGAATAAATAAATGTATAAAGAGTATTCTTGCTCTAAGTATACTAAACAAAAGTGGCAAATATACACTTCAATTCACAACATGATTTTGAATCCATTGTGGAACATGTTGACTTATCATTTAAAGGCATGCTATAAAGATGACCCTACTTATATTTTGAGAATATATTCTCTAAATGAAATAAGAAAAAGCATTCATTTCGGGTTGTATCAGGTTTTGAGGAATTCAGAAGTGTTTCAACAGATGTTTATAATAAATGATTAGGGAAAATTGTTATAACTTACCAGAAAGGCAATGAGGTATTGGCCTGTAATTGCATATCAATTATGTTATTTTGTGTCTTTACTCCTAGACACCATTTATTCCTGTCCGAGTCGCAGGTTTGGAGGACATTCCTACATTCGGTTAGCTAGCTTTATGACGGCCGAGTAACACTCATACAGCTAGATAACCAAAGATAGCAACCGACTCCTCCTCGTACATACTGCCAGAGTATCGTATGGGTTCCACCTAACATGAAAAATAAACATTTTGTTAATGCAATAACTAGCCTAATAATGATATTTGCTACTACCAATTGGTATCCATAAATCTGCCCCCTTCCCAAAATAAGATAATAATAATAAATAGGCCTACATCAATAGAAATATATCTTATTATTAGTTGATGTGCAGGCCATGGGGTCGATGAATAAGACTCCGTGAAAGGTTTTAATCTGTCTCCATCTCTAACTACTCTCGCTGATATAGACCCATGCATGATGACATCGCTAGCATATAGGCCTACAGGGCTACAAGCCTGGCCTGGACGTGCAACCAGCTTCCCGCCTTTTGTGAAAGATCCTTATATTCTGCATAACTTAAATCATCGTCATATTAAATCCTAAATCACTTTAGAGTAAATCGATCAATAGACTCTCAACCAGTGGAGGACTTGGCTAACATTTAAATGTTCTATTTATAGACCTATAGCTCTGCTCCCATACAACATCACCATCTTCACCACTTAGCATTCCACTCCCACTACATATCTTATGACAATAATGAGGATCAATTCATGTAAAAACGCATCGATTTGACATCGTATTTGCAGGCAGTATATTATAGGCTTAGTGACTTTTCCAGAAAAGTAGCCTGTGTCTATTATGGTAAGGACTGCATGGCACTATGTGATCACTATAATGAAATTATTTGTATTATTATTAATGTGATATTATTATTGGAATCCTTAGTCTATAGGCTATTTATATCTGGATATAATTTAGTTTCTTTCCCCTCCTGGAAAAATGTATCTATTTCAAAGGATCATAGAGGACACCCACAATAACACACATGTAGGCTCTTCATTCACTAATTCATTCATTTCTCACAAGAGAGTGCAAAAAAAAATAGCTAAATCATGACATCAAGATGAAAGCGTGTAGGCCTGTAGACCATCATTATTTTACCGGCTTTAGTATTGTAGCTAGTCTATCTATAATGAGCCTTCTGCACATGTTTAAAGACAGACTAACCTCGTGATGAACCCACGTTTCCCTTTATCAGTGCGTCTGACGTCATAGCTTTTAATTGAAAAAGTCACGAATAATAGTGTGCTTGTAAGCCATTTCCAAATCATTTTGATTTAACACATCAATAATTTAACACAACGCAATGTTGTTTGTTATTAATATAATGTAACAATGAAAAGATTTACAGAAATGTATACCACTGTATTGCTATTTTAGAGAATAGCCAAAATAATTGCAAAATCTATGTACATTTCTTTGTATGTGAAAAGGTGTGGGTGACATTACACATCCTAATGTATGGATGAGGATATTCCTACAAAGCAGTTAGGTTACCGGGCTATAGGCTACATTTGAAACTGCTCAATTTCATCACACCGACTATTTTACTAAATGAATGTAGAAAATAATCTAACCAATATACCATATAAATTAAACCCCTAGCAGTATCTGCACGACCAAAAGGACTGCGTTTATTTCACAAATAGGCCTATACATGTCATAGAGGCTATACAGGGCGATGTAGATCTATCCGCTCTTTCGACTATATAGGCCTAGGCTACAGTTGATCAGATCAAACACAGGTTAATTTGTCCCATAATTAGACAACTTTATGTAGACTAGATCAATTCAAACTCCTTAACACTGTATATATATATATATATATATATAATAGATGGTCAGAATTGATGGCTGCGATATGATTAACAAAGATGAGTGTCTGCAGCTAGCGGTATGTTATTAATCCTGAAATAAACTCACATCGACGTCTATTGAATAAGGAATCCTTACTTTTCAATGCGAGGAAATTTGTCCTGGTTCTTTTGCCATCCAATGGAGGGCTGCGTATCCGCGTGGCAGTCAACAGTAAGGGTTCCGGTAAAGGATGAGAAGCATATGGCTAGCATATAGAATAGGTTTTACCGAAGAAATTAAATCAGATTATTCACCTATGAAGAGAGGACATGTGTCTGTACAGAAAACGATAAATGCTTCTCATCCCAAATTCGCCGTTCGAAGCAGGCGGAGGCATACGGTTTCTAAAAGGCGCTGTCGATGCTCAAACCTCTGTTTTGGAAAGATCCATGTCGAATTGGTGGTTTATTTCCGAGGTTGTGAGATCCCTTAACCATTATTTCACTTGTCTCTCGTGAATGGCATAAGAGATGGTATCTCTCTACGGATTATAAATCAAAGCGCGGTCCTCCCGTGGCCCGTTAGTTTATCCATTGTAGCTCTCCTCCGTGCCGCCGTTGCTCTCACTACCCTGAGAGCATAGAGTTTTTTCTCTAAATGCTTCTTCCTCTGACAGTTCTCTTCTGCAGTGACGTCACTCCAGCAGCAAACGGCCGAGTGACCAATCACAGACAGGCTAGAGGGGACGTGTGTGTGTGTGTGTGTGTGTGTGTGTGTGTGTGTGTGTGTGTGTGTGTGTGTGTGTGTGTGTGTGTGTGTGTGTGTGTGTGTGTGTGTGTGTGTGCGCGCGCGAGCGGGTGTGTGTCTGGTACAAGAGTGAGTATGCACGTGTGAGTTAAGCATGCTTTGCGCGTATGCCATTATGTGAGAAAGCGCTTTTTCTATTTATTTTTAGGCTATAGGCTACTTGAGATAATATTACCGCCTGGTTATTACACTATATAAGAAAAATATCGAAAGATTACCCCAAACTTAGGGCAACGGGTAGGCTACAATTTGTTTGCATGGGCTTTAAGTACGTTTGGTGACTTTTACGCAGGTTTATACCTCTGTGTGTGTGTGTGTGTGTGTGTGTGCTTTATGCAAAATTAGGTAACAGAAATTGCTAAACACCTCTTATAGAAGCAAGCATTATGACAATGTTATTACAACACTATTATTTGTGTTTATTAGATGCATTTCCCCCCATTAACTCTATATGAATGTTATTGGATGACGACATACTGAGCTAGGCCTAGTATTGCACAATCCACCTTCGGGTTTTGGTGTGGCAGATTTAAATTAAGCTAATTCGGATGAAATATGGTGCTAGAATAGGCCTATCACCGAAGGAGAGAGAGAGGGAATCTATTGAAACTGGATTTTGCCTTGTAGTTCTGTACTTTGTGGTAGATGTGCCCAGTAAAGATGCTGTGTAGCTTTTCATAATACATTAACAATACGTCTGTTAATGTCATTTCTATGTCTTTATCATATTTATTTGGCTATATTATCCTAGTTTTTATTATGGCATTTGTTTTCTCCCACCGTTTTGGCAAACTGTCCAGGTGGGCTATGGGTTAGTGCGTGCTATGTGATGAGACGTAATCAATGCAGCTTGCTATATCTTCATTTATCAGCTGAGTTATTTAGACCTGCAGTTTACACTTTTAGCATGAGCATTTTCTTCTCGCTAATCACCCCTTTTTACCTTCAGTGCTTGGCACTCTCCATGTTTCATGTTTGAAAGCAGATATTCTACACCACAAAGATCCAGTCCAGCAGTGTATGTAGGCTACTTTAATCCAATAGGCAATGCCAATAGAGAAAATATAAATACTTTATGGAGGGTAAACGATGTGTTATGCTTCATGAAATGTCGTGATCTAATTTCTCTAAACTATCAAACCGATTGAAGTTTCAATTAAGTTTGCAATATCACAACCAACAAATCAATTTTAAAGTAACTCAAAAAGCTATTTGGACTATGTTTGTGGGTATACAATTTTCCCCAGGCTTGGAAGACGAAATTCTTGAACTTATCTCTGATCTCCTCTCTCCGTTTGCTCCGTTTGGCCCCAGTCGGACAGGGAAGTAGAGAAAATAATATGCAGAGATACTGTAAAAGGTGTACTTTTTTAAATGTACCATTTATGTACCATGTATGTACCATGTTGGATGGTGTACCAAACAAAGCTAAGGCATGATTATACAGCTCTCAGGGATGAAGCACCTTGTAAGAAAATGATCCTGATCATCATGTTTTAAATAGAAATACATTTATTTACGAGACAATGGAAATACGGCATAAACATATAAACACAGGTATCTTTTGGTTATCACTACGGCAACAGCTTCCACGAACGACACAATATTTACATCTTACAGTTATTAAGAAAATAAGCAAAAGGAATAAAACAACAATATGTACATAACAACTGCCAAGTGGTACAGTATTTGCAATTTCAGTACAGTACGTTATTTTTTAAAGGCTCCTTGAGGTAGGTATAATAACTGGACAGCCTTGACTGTGCCCTTTGTCTAATGCAAAAAAAACAAAAATGTTACTGAAGGCATTGTAGTTTTTATTTTTGGTAAAATCATATGGTTACACTAGTGTGAAGCAGATTGTCTTTACTTGGCTATTTACTCAATTAGATCACACACACACACACACACACACACACACACACACACACACACACACACACACACACACACACACACACACACACACACACACACACACACACACACACACACACACACACACATATGGAATTTCGAATGGATGAAATGCATGTCTATTAGCCCATGTGTGTATCATATTCATTAATCGATCATAGACTTATGTCATGGACTATTGTCACGAGGGACTTTGAGGGCTTGATGGCTCAGGCAGTGACAGAACACGTCACTAACGCGGAGAGAGCAGGTCAGTTCTTGACCTCTAAACCCTGGGTTTTGTTATAACAAAGTGGTGCTTTCCTTGAGAGTCCGGCCTCTCCATGTAGAGAGGGTCAGTTAAGGTTAGATTAATTGCTCGTGTCTATATAGACTGATGTATTACTAGCTTGTTAACCAATTGTCCGAGCCATTGTCAGATAAACGATTTAACAATGCATTATCTAAATAAAATATATGATGTGATGTTACCCAGGTCAGCCTAAAAATCCATAGCCTATATTCACACATACATTAACCAGCTGGATCTTCAAATCAAATTGATGAAATATGTCCCAAATAGTAGGTTTTTCAATCCGTAAATCGATGACATCGAACAATCCTGAGGTGCGTATAGGCTTTGACCGTGGGTTATTTTAATCTTAATTTTATGTCACTGACCCATGGATTGACCGTAATCTGATAAAAGAGGATAGGGCCTATAAGAAATCCATGAATTGGTTTGAACAATGGTCCAACTGACTTGGGTTATACCGACATCTAGCGCTCAGTTGATGTTTTTCATTCCTCGTGTTATCATACTGTAAAGTCAATGGGATATGCTCTAGGCATAACCTCTATAATGTTTGTAATCGAAAAATGCAATATAGAAGTTTACTTGGGCAATTAAGATAATTTTGTAAATATTAAGCCTATTTCAATTTGTTTCAGCATTGTAATATAGGATTGCGAATTGTTTGTGTCAGATGCTTTGTAAATATATCAGAAATGATGGTAGTAAATCAACAAAATTATGGTCGAGACACAAACATCCTAATCTTTAATAGATCGTTTATATTTTATATTTCTCCCCCAATGCATATTCTCATATTCTAAAAAAGTTTAGAAACTACAATCGATATTCTATAAGATATTTTTTCTAATATGCCAATATAATACACACTAAACTTAGGAATTAGATTCACTGCACAAAGAGTCCTTGTTTTCTTAGAAGTCAAATGCAATATTTTCCATGTTTGGTGCAGACAAGACCGTAAAATGATTTGTATAGTCCTAAAGTAGCTTTGTTGTGGCAGTTGGTTAACAAATGAATGAAAGTGAACTATACATTTCAACACTGTTCAATATGTAACTTTAGAATTAAAGTTGTGTTCTAACAAATGGCAGTGCACAGTTTCAGAGATCTAGAATTATTGAGATTTTTAACATGATTATTAAATTATAATAAAATGTTTAATGTGTTTAAATTTGTTTGGATTATTACATGTCTCCTTATAATAAACAATTATATGTTGACATATTGTCGAGACACGCAATTTCCAAACATGTGTGTGAGTCAGTTGTTATACGTTGATAAATTAGGCCAACAACACTGTAACCCGGCCACATGTGCGTGCGTGTGTGTGTGTGTGTGAGAGAGAGAGATTTCTTAAGAAAAAAATGGCTCATCAGTTTAAAGCAAAAATAAAATATTACCTTACAATTGATGTCGTTACAATTTTCAGTAGGTTGAAACCTAAGGAAACTTTATATTTTGCACTCGGTTCTCACTAACGTTACGCGCGCCCCAAATTAGACACAGTATATGACTGCTAAAGATTAATTTCCATAAGTAGAGTAACATTGGATACATCATTCATTGATTTAGTTCATGCATACACCATTGTCATGTGTGCAAAATAGGACATAATCTATTCTTTGAGTGTCCGTATGGAATAATTTTGGGAAGGAAGCCGCACCACCAGTTTCCACCCGCCACAGTGCATGATGGGATGGGATGGAATCCACCACAAACCTCCCTGAGCAGGTAGGTTACAGGCACAATTTAACGATTTAGGCCACATGGCCTTGAAGAAATACATTCACTATTACTGTGAATAGGCCTAGGCCTATTAATAAAGACAAAAATACAATATTTTCGTAAAAAGTTTTAGGAAGTCCAAACGAGAATTTGCTCCTTGAATAGGCTATGGGCCATTCGTTGTACATCTGAAATGACTGCAGTGAGTTGGGTTTATGATGGAAATATGACGGAAATCCTATTAGAAAGTTAGACAAAACGATCACAATTTACTTACCCCCCTCGAGTCACTTAGTTCCGCTAGGGCACGTCATCAACTCCAGAGATAGAAAGGCTACAAAGTTTTCCGTTTGGAATTTAGGTGATTTTACTCCTGGAAGGAGATGAGCAAAACTATTCCAGTCCTTTGCCGCCGTCTAGTGTATGAATCCATAAAGTAAAACAATTCAAATTTCAGGCTATTTGACACTAAGAGTCAATAATGAATAACAAACACTCTTCGATGAAACAAATGGGGTTGAAAAACAATTGATCAACAAATGGTTTTTACAAACTTATGTTTGCATACAACACTTAATATGCATGTTGTAATATGCATACAACATTTAATGACCATCATCAAATTAGGAAAAGGGCAGATGTAGCCTAGCCAGCGCAGGCTGGATTGCAAATGTTCATAAATACGTGTGGGTCTTTTGCCCATTTATTAGCAGCACATATTAAAACAGCAAGAATTCCATACTGTCAGATGTAATTGCCATCTGCCATATCATAGTTACAAAGGGTTAACACTTGAGCAGGAAACATATGCTCTCCTATACCTACACATCCCTAATTACTGGTCACCTGTGTGTCTATATAGGCCTACATGTGACCATGACCCGTGACCCAACATAGTGAATATATACATATACTCTACTGTAGGACTAGTCTAGAAAGGAAGTGGAATATACAAAGACAGACAAACTATAGACAGTACAACACAACAACTATATAAGTAGGTCAACTTTGCTCTTATAGCAGACATGGTTAACAAATCCATGTCCTTTTGTCGCTGTGTCTGAATTGCAACACTTTCCACACTGCGACTCTCAGAGAACTGCTCAGCTACATGCAGGAATGTGGGGCGAGCACCATTATCTTACATCAGATTGCACTACGGCCGTCTGCAACAAGCGTTTTTCATTAAAAAAAATAATTCTTACAGATATTTCAAGATAGTGTCATGAATATTATTTAAAGTCAGACCTCCTGAAAAGCTTGTTCACATAAGCAGAATCCACCTGTTCACTCCTGTCTCAGGACATAGCAGAGGGCCATGGAGTTGACCCCAGTCTGTCAACCTGTAATTACAGCTCAGCTACCAGGAAGAGGTGCTCTTTAGGCTTGTCTGGAGAATGCTAAAAGACAGCATGTCAGTCGGTAAGCCTACAAGACAACAATATGTATTTTGCAGGTGCACAAATGTGTAAAAACCTAGTTTATGAACATCCAGTCAACTTGACACAATTGTGGGAAGCATCACCATATTCTTATCGGCAGACTCAGGAGCCTCGGTTTTTCGGATGACTGCCTTGCCTGGTTCACCAATTACTTTGCAGACAGAGTTCAGTGCGTCAAATCGGAGGACATGCTGTCTGGTCCTCTGGCAGTCTCTATGGGGGTGGCACAGGGTTCAATTCTCGGGCCGACTCTTTTCTCTGTGTATATCAATGATGTTGCTCTTGCTGCGGGCGATTCCCTGATCCACCTCTACGCAGACGACACCATTCTATATACCTTCGGCCCGTCTTTGGACACTGTGCTATCTAACCTCCAAACAAGCTTCAATGCCATACAACACTCCTTCCGTGGCCTCCAACTGCTCTTAAACGCTAGTAAAACCAAATGCATGCTTTTCAACCGGTCGCTGCCTGCACCCGCATGCCCGACTAGCATCACCACCCTGGATGGTTCCGACCTAGAATATGTGGACGTCTATAAGTACCTAGGTGTCTGGCTAGACTGCAAACTCTCCTTCCAGACTCATATCAAACATCTCCAATCGAAAATCAAATCAAGAGTCGGCTTTCTATTCCGCAACAAAGCCTCCTTCACTCAGGCCGCCAAGCTTACCCTAGTAAAACTGACTATCCTACCGATCCTCGACTTCGGCGATGTCATCTACAAAATGGCTTCCAACACTCTACTCAGCAAACTGGATGCAGTCTATCACAGTGCCATCCGTTTCGTCACTAAAGCACCTTATACCACCCACCACTGCGACTTGTATGCTCTAGTCGGCCCTCGCTACATATTCGTCGCCAGACCCACTGGCTCCAGGTCATCTACAAGTCCATGCTAGGTAAAGCTCCGCCTTATCTCAGCACACTGGTCACGATGGCAACACCCATCCGTAGCTCGCGCTCCAGCAGGTGTATCTCACTGATCATCCCTAAAGCCAACACCTCATTTGGCCGCCTTTCGTTCCAGTACTCTGCTGCCTGTGACTGGAACGAATTGCAAAAATCGCTGAAGTTGGAGACTTTTATCTCCCTCACCAACTTCAAACATCAGCTATCTGAGCGGCTAACCGATCGCTGCAGCTGTACATAGTCTATTGGTAAATAGCCCACCCTTTCTCACCTACCTCATCCCCATACTGTTTTTATTTATTTACTTTTCTGCTCTTTTGCACACCAATATCTCTACCTGTACATGACCATCTGATCATTCATCACTCCAGTGTTAATCTGCAAAATTGTAATTATTTGCCTACCTCCTCATGCCTTTTGCACACATTGTATATAGACTCCCCCTTTGGTTTCTACTGTGTTATTGACTTGTTAATTGTTTACTCCATGTGTAACTCTTTGTTGTCTGCTCACACTGCTATGCTTTATCTTGGCCAGGTCGCAGTTGCAAATGAGAACTTGTTCTCAACTAGCCTACCTGGTTAAATAAAGGTGAAATAAAAAAATAAAAAAATAAAAAAATAAATAAATTGGAGTCAACATGGGCCAGCATCACTA
Organism: Oncorhynchus kisutch; assembly: GCF_002021735.2. NCBI lineage: Eukaryota > Metazoa > Chordata > Actinopteri > Salmoniformes > Salmonidae > Oncorhynchus > Oncorhynchus kisutch. Next base: position 67,724,124 of record NC_034176.2, read on the forward strand.
TGGAACCCTTCAACACCTTGTAGAGTCAATTCCCTGACAAATTGAGGATGTTCTGATGGCAAAAGGGGGTGTAACTCAATATTAGGAAGATGTTCCTAAAGTTTTGTACATTCTGTGTATAACTAGGCATAAAGTTCTGAGAGACAGAAAACACATTTTTAATGAAGACTTCAATAACCCCTTGCCCCGGGTATTTTTCTCTATGGGTGGTTCTGGGTTCAGACTGCAGACTCTGGGGTGTCAGCTGATGTTGATGGAGAGACAGTGGGACAGCAAGTTGTAGACACAAAGCACCAGATTCTGCTGATGGAGAACCAAAGGCTGGTCCAAGCCCTACTCTGTCTGTAGTAGGATGTCCCTTGGGGGCATCCACAGAGCCACAAGCGTGCCCAAAAAGGGATGTGAAGCCACCAGAGTGGCTGAAAGACTATATTACGTGAAGAGAAAACATACTGCTGGGGAACATACCCAGCAAAAAGAGACTGTACCTAAGTTAATGTTCATACTGTGTGATTTAATGCTTTCATACTGTTTCAGGATGGGAAGTAGCATGTTAGAGAATAATACTGGTTTCCAAATTGCATTTCAGTTATGCTTCAGTGGTTATGCATGTTGAGTTCTTGTTCATGTCCCTTGTGTAACGGCGTTCTTCGTTTGTTGAAAGAGAGTCGGACCGAAATGCAGCGTGGTGGTTACTCATGTCTTTAATGAAGGAAAAATGACGATACATGAAAATAACTAATAAATACGAAAACAACAAATGGAACGTGAAACCTAATTACAGCCTATCTGGTGAAACTACACAGAGACAGGAACAATCACCCACGAAAGACAAAGCGAAACTCAGGCTACCTAAATACGGTTCCCAATCAGAGGCAATGAGAATCACCTGACTGCTGATTGAGAACCGCCTCAGGCAGCCAAGCCTATACAACACCCCTAATCAGCCGCGATCCCAAATACTACAAACCCCAATACGAAATACAATAACATAAACCCCTGTCACACCCTGGCCTGACCAAATATATAACGAAAACACAAAATACAATGACCAAGGCGTGACAGAACCCCCCCCCCCCAAGGTGCGGACTCCCGGACGCACCTCAAAACCATAGGGAGGGTCCGGGTGGGCGTCTGTCCATGGTGGCGGCTCCGGCTTGGGACGTGGACCCCACTCCATAAATGTCATAGTTCCTCCCCTTCGCGTCCTGGGATAATCCACCCTTGCCGCCGACCATGGCCTAATAGTCCTCACCCAGAACCCCACAGAACTGAGGAGCAGCTCGTGACTGAGGGGCATCTCGGGACTGAGGGACAGCTCGGGACTGAGGGGCAACTCGGGACTGAGGGGCAGCTCGGGACTGAGGGGCAGCTCGGGACTGAGGCAGCTCGGGACTGAGGGGCAGCCCGGAACTGAGGGGCAGCCTGGAACAGAGGGGAAGCCCAGTACTGAGAGGAAGCCCAGTACTGAGAGGAAGCCCAGTACTGAGATGAAGCTCAGGTAGGTAGTAGGCTCCGGTAGATCCTGGCTGGCTGGCGGATCTGGAAGATTCAGGTTGACTAGCAGATCTGGAAGATTCTGGTTGACTAGCAGATCTGGAAGATTCTGGTTGACAGGCTGATCTGGAAGAATCTGGTTGACTGGCAGATCTAGAAGAATCTGGTTGACTGGCAGATCTAGAAGAATCTGGTTGAGTGGCAGATCTAGAAGAATCTGGTTGACTGGCAGATCTAGAAGAATCTGGTTGACTGGCAGATCTAGAAGAATCTGGTTGACTGGCAGATCTAGAAGAATCTGGTTGACTGGCAGATCTAGAAGAATCTGGTTGACCGGCAGATCTAGAAGAATCTGGTTGACCGGCAGATCTAGAAGATCATGGCTGACTGGCGGATCTAGCTGCTCTATGCAGACTGACATCTCTGACTGCTCCATGCAGGCTGACAGCTCCTTGCAGACTGGCAGCTCTGGCTGCTTCATGCAGACTGACAGCTCCTTGCAGACTGGCAGCTCCTTGCAGACTGGCAGCTCCTTGCAGACTGACAGCTCCTTGCAGACTGACATCTCTGGCTGCTTCATGCAGACTGACAGCTCTGACTGCTCCATGCAGGCTGACAGCTCCTTGCAGACTGACAGCTCCTTGCAGACTGGCAGCTCCTTGCAGACTGACAGCTCCCTGCAGACTGGCAGCTCCTTGCAGACTGACAGCTCTGACTGCTCCATGCAGGCTGACAGCTCCTTGCAGACTGGCAGCTCCTTGCAGACTGGCAGCTCCTTGCAGACTGACAGCTCTGGCTGCTTCATGCAGACTGACAGCTCTGACTGCTCCATGCAGGCTGACAGCTCCCTGCAGACTGGCAGCTCTTTGCAGACTGGCAGCTCTGGCTGCTTCATGCAGACTGACAGCTCTGACTGCTCCATGCAGGCTGACAGCACCCTGCAGACTGGCAGCTCCTTGCAGACTGGCAGCTCCCTGCAGACTGGCAGCTCCTTGCAGACTGACAGCTCCCTGCAGACTGGCAGCTCCTTGCAGACTGACAGCACCCTGCAGACTGGCAGCTCAGGCTGCTTCAAACAGGCAGGAGGCTCCGGCAGCGCTGTAGAGAAAGAAGGCTCTGATAGCGCTGAACAGGCGGGAGACTCCGACAGCGCAGGAGAGGAGGAAAACGCTGGCTGCGCTGAACAGGCGGGAGACTCCGACAGCGCAGGAGGGAAGGAAGGCTCTGGCTGTGCTGAACAGGCGGGAGACTCCGACAGAGCAGGAGAGGCGAGGCGCACTGTAGGCCTGATGCGTGGTGCGGGCACTGGTGATACTGGAGCGAGGACACGCACAGGAAGCCTGGTGCGGGGAGCTGCTACCGGAGGACTGGTGTGTGGAGGTGGCACAGGATGTGCAAGGCTAGGGATGTGCACAGGAGGCCTGGTGCGTGAGGCTGGCACCAACTTCACCAGCCGACTAACACGCACCTCAGGACGAGTATGGAGCGCTAACTCAGGTGCCATCAAATCCCCGACACGATCCGTCGGACGAATATGATATCTATAGCACCAAGCTAGCAACTCCCTCATTACTCTCCACTCCACTCCACTTTCCCCATTAACTCCTTCACAGTCTCTGCTTCGCTCACCTCTAACACCGGCTCTGGTTCTGGTCTCCTCCTTGGCTCCTCACGATAAACAAGGAGAGTTGGCTCAGGTCCATCTCCTGACTCAGCCACTCTCCCTCTGAGCCCCCCCCCAATACATTTTTTGGGGTGACTCTCGGGTTTCGCTCTGCGCCACCGTGTCTGTTTCTCCAACTCCATTCGCCTATAGCCTTCTTCGCACTGCTCTAGCGAATCCCATGCGGGCTCCTGCACTCTCTCTGGGTCGGCCGCCCACCTGTCGATTTCTTCCCACGTCGTATACTCCATGCCATTGCTGTCCATAACGTCCTCCTTTCGCTTTTCCTGCGGTCGCTGCCTGTAACCACGCCGCTCGGTCCGTGTGTGGTGGGTGATTCTGTAACGGCGTTCTTCATTTGTTGAAAGAGAGTCGGACCGAAATGCAGCGTGGTGGTTACTCATGTCTTTAATGAAGGAAAAATGACGATACATGAAAATAACTAATAAATACGAAAACAACAAACGGAATGTGAAACGTAATTACAGCCTATCTGGTGAAACTACACAGAGACAGGAACAATCACCCACGAAAGACAAAGCGAAACTCAGGCTACCTAAATACGGTTCCCAATCAGAGGCAATGAGAATCACCTGACTGCTGATTGAGAACCGCCTCAGGCAGCCAAGCCTATACAACACCCCTAATCAGCCGCGATCCCAAATACTACAAACCCCAATACGAAATACAATAACATAAACCCCTGTCACACCCTGGCCTGACCAAATATATAACGAAAACACAAAATACAATGACCAAGGCGTGACAGAACCCCCCCCCCCAAGGTGCGGACTCCCGGACGCACCTCAAAACCATAGGGAGGGTCCGGGTGGGCGTCTGTCCATGGTGGCGGCTCCGGCTTGGGACGTGGACCCCACTCCATAAATGTCATAGTTCCTCCCCTTCGCGTCCTGGGATAATCCACCCTTGCCGCCGACCATGGCCTAATAGTCCTCACCCAGAACCCCACAGAACTGAGGAGCAGCTCGTGACTGAGGGGCATCTCGGGACTGAGGGACAGCTCGGGACTGAGAGGCAACTCGGGACTGAGGGGCAGCTCGGGACTGAGGGGCAGCTCGGGACTGAGGGGCAGCTCGGGACTGAGGCAGCTCGGGACTGAGGGGCAGCTCGGGACTGAGGGGCAGCCCGGAACTGAGGGGCAGCCCGGAACAGAGGGGAAGCCCAGTACTGAGAGGAAGCCCAGTACTGAGAGGAAGCTCAGGTAGGTAGTAGGCTCCGGTAGATCCTGGCTGGCTGGCGGATCTGGAAGATTCAGGTTGACTAGCAGATCTGGAAGATTCTGGTTGACTAGCAGATCTGGAAGATTCTGGTTGACAGGCTGATCTGGAAGAATCTGGTTGACTGGCAGATCTAGAAGAATCTGGTTGACTGGCAGATCTAGAAGAATCTGGTTGACTGGCAGATCTAGAAGAATCTGGTTGACTGGCAGATCTAGAAGAATCTGGTTGACTGGCAGATCTAGAAGAATCTGGTTGACTGGCAGATCTAGAAGAATCTGGTTGACCGGCAGATCTAGAAGAATCTGGTTGACCGGCAGATCTAGAAGATCATGGCTGACTGGCGGATCTAGCTGCTCTATGCAGACTGACATCTCTGACTGCTCCATGCAGGCTGACAGCTCCTTGCAGACTGGCAGCTCTGGCTGCTTCATGCAGACTGACAGCTCCTTGCAGACTGGCAGCTCCTTGCAGACTGGCAGCTCCTTGCAGACTGGCAGCTCCTTGCAGACTGGCAGCTCCTTGCAGACTGACAGCTCCTTGCAGACTGACAGCTCCTTGCAGACTGACATCTCTGGCTGCTTCATGCAGACTGACATCTCTGACTGCTCCATGCAGGCTGACAGCTCCTTGCAGACTGACAGCTCCTTGCAGACTGGCAGCTCCTTGCAGACTGACAGCTCCCTGCAGACTGGCAGCTCCTTGCAGACTGACAGCTCTGACTGCTCCATGCAGGCTGACAGCTCCTTGCAGACTGGCAGCTCCTTGCAGACTGGCAGCTCCTTGCAGACTGACATCTCTGGCTGCTTCATGCAGACTGACAGCTCTGACTGCTCCATGCAGGCTGACAGCACCCTGCAGACTGGCAGCTCCTTGCAGACTGACAGCTCCATGCAGACTGACAGCTCCCTGCAGACTGGCAGCTCTTTGCAGACTGGCAGCTCTGGCTGCTTCATGCAGACTGACAGCTCTGACTGCTCCATGCAGGCTGACAGCACCCTGCAGACTGGCAGCTCAGGCTGCTTCAAACAGGCAGGAGGCTCCGGCAGCGCTGTAGAGAAAGAAGGCTCTGATAGCGCTGAACATGCGGGAGACTCCGACAGCGCAGGAGGGAAGGAAGGCTCTGGCTGTGCTGAACAGGCGGGAGACTCCGACAGAGCAGGAGAGGCGAGGCGCACTGTAGGCCTGATGCGTGGTGCGGGCACTGGTGATACTGGAGCGAGGACACGCACAGGAAGCCTGGTGCGGGGAGCTGCTACCGGAGGACTGGTGTGTGGAGGTGGCACAGGATGTGCAAGGCTAGGGATGTGCACAGGAGGCCTGGTGCGTGAGGCTGGCACCAACTTCACCAGCCGACTAACACGCACCTCAGGACGAGTATGGAGCGCTAACTCAGGTGCCATCAAATCCCCGACACGATCCGTCGGACGAATATGATATCTATAGCACCAAGCTAGCAACTCCCTCATTACTCTCCACTCCATTTTCCCCATTAACTCCTTCACAGTCTCTGCTTCGCTCACCTCTAACACCGGCTCTGGTTCTGGTCTCGTCCTTGGCTCCTCACGATAAACAAGGAGAGTTGGCTCAGGTCCATCTCCTGACTCAGCCACTCTCCCTCTGAGCCCCCCCCAATACATTTTTTGGGGTGACTCTCGGGTTTCGCTCTGCGCCGCCGTGTCTGTTTCTCCAACTCCATTCGCCTATAGCCTTCTTCGCACTGCTCTAGCGAATCCCATGCGGGCTCCTGCACTCTCTCTGGGTCGGCCGCCCACCTGTCGATTTCTTCCCACGTCGTATACTCCATGCCATTGCTGTCCATAACGTCCTCCTTTCGCTTTTCCTGCGGTCGCTGCCTGTAACCACGCCGCTCGGTCCGTGTGTGGTGGGTGATTCTGTAACGGCTTTCTTCGTTTGTTGAAAGAGAGTCGGACCGAAATGCAGCGTGGTGGTTACTCATGTCTTTAATGAAGGAAAAATGACGATACATGAAAATAACTAATAAATACGATAACAACAAACGGAATGTGAAACGTAATTACAGCCTATCTGGTGAAACTACACAGAGACAGGAACAATCACCCACGAAAGACAAAGCGAAACTCAGGCTACCTAAATACGGTTCCCAATCAGAGGCAATGAGAATCACCTGACTGCTGATTGAGAACCGCCTCAGGCAGCCAAGCCTATACAACACCCCTAATCAGCCGCGATCCCAAATACTACAAACCCCAATACGAAATACAATAACATAAACCCCTGTCACACCCTGGCCTGACCAAATATATAACGGAAACACAAAATACAATGACCAAGGCGTGACACCTTGGGGGCATCCGTACCTAGGTAGGACATGCAAGGGTTAGGTTAATAAACAGGCTGGAGCTAGAACCTCGTTGTCGTGCGTCTTTATTTTAGATCATACTACACTGTCTACGGGAGACACTGGTCATTTAGTATCCTGAGATATGGCATCACAGTCTGGTTTGTCAATGTATCAGTCCAACTTAAATCCTAAATTGCCTGCCTGATACAAATTGCCATGAAGGTAATCGGTGTGAGGCAACATCTCTCCCTGCAGACTGTATTTGAACAGACCTTTATCAGACAAGCACAGAAAGGTGTTTCAGATCCCTCCCATGTAATTTAGTCTGAGTATCACTAGCTCCCCTCAGGCAGACACGAGGGCACCTATACTCAACGGGCGGGCTGCGAATGGGAGCCGGACCAAGAACGGGGTCAATACAAACCGGGCTTCTTTGTATCATAAAAACACACATAAAACATGGAATAATGCATAGAATTGCAGGAAAATAGCTTTAAAACAGAAAATAAAAATGTTTGCCACATGCAAAATGTGTAGAATTGCGGAAAATTAGCTTTAAAACAGCAACATTTTCTCTCCACCAACAAGAGGGGTGTGAACAGTTTTCGGTCGCATGGGTTGCGAGGTGGGGTTTTGTTACTACACCGATAAATTACATTATCCATCCGGACCTTTGCCACCTAGGACATTTGTGTGACCGGAGCTTCTCAAATAGTACTTCAGTACCCCTGCTATATGGTACCCACATGTAAGCTGAACAGGTGTAAGCACTGCTTCATTCCCATATCCATCTAATACCTAAACAGCAATAAGTATGGCTGAGCTGTGTTAGTATGCTGCTGACAGAATAAGGGAATATTCAAAGTATTATGTATGTGGCTATATGAGAAGTGTATGATGATAAGTTTATCATGCAATGTATGTATTGTGTTGAGTGTGTAATGTACAGTGTCTAAGACAATTTTCCCCATGAGACATTAGTTCACAATATCCTCCTATCCTAAACCCTTACCCTAACCTGAACCTAATTTAAACCTAATGTGCAGGTCAGCAGTGTCCATATAGCCTTATGGTTAGTGCTATATGGGATCCTTGTGACAGCCATACCCTAAACCCTAACTTTAACCCCTACCCTTGCCCTAACCATATCCCTTAATAACCAACCCTAACCATTTAAATATCAACTTCAAAGGGGTAAGGACATCCCAAGGATCCCATATAGCAATGATCATAGCCTTTTCCCTCTGACACCGCTCATCATTACAGTGCTGAAGTGTCTGGCTGTTGAACTCTTTCACCTTCTTGACCTTGGCCACCTAACCTCTGATTTGTTGCCATGTAGCCCGGCAACTGTGATTCTGAGTGCCAGAGCTATTTAGCCAATCAGCTGCAGACAATTACCTGGTTTTGACCAGTTCAGGCTGGTTCTAATGTCAGTCTCCTAGTGATGGGCATTCCGGCTCACTGAGCCGTCTCATTCAGCTCAGCACTCCAAAAAGAGCCGGCTCTTTTGGCTCCCAAACAACTTTAAAAAAATATATGCTTTGTATTTTTTCAAGTCAAACAGTTTTGCGATAGTTTGACTATGATTGGTGTTAAAACAATTCTAATAAAATTATTAAATGAAATCATACTCTACCTTAACCACAATGTATTTAAAAATGCATTGGTTTGTTATGAAAAATAATGCTATTAAACATTTGTATTTAAAGTATAACTTCTCAATGTATATAAACAAAGTGCATATAAATCTAACCATTCAAAACGAATACAATCTGAACAGCATAATAGAATATTGCACCATATCAAAGAAAAATAAATAACAATTTGCAAAACTGCAGCATTCCACCAATTGAAATAAATGTAAAAAACAAGGATGCTATTACACATGTGCATTTAAAGTGTAACTTTTTTTATGTAAAATCAGCAAAAAATGAAACAGTAAATCTACTCATAACTAGACCATGCTATGCAACTTGGTAAAGTATATTTATGCAACAGATTATACTATCTAAACTCAGCAAAAAAAGAAACGTCCTCTCACTGTCAACTGTGTTTATTTTCAGCAAACTTAACATGTGTAAATATTTGTATGAACATAACAAGACTCAACAACTGAGACATAAACTGAACAAGTTCCATAGAAATGTGACCAACAGAAAATATTTTTGAGATTATTCAAATCTTTATTTTTTAAATATTTTTATAAATAGATTCGGCTCTTCTGATATGCAAGCCGGCTCCCAACGTTCACCTCTTCGAGCCGAATCGTTTGTCAACGACCCATCACTACAGTCTCTTTCAACTGCACAGAGAGAGTGGATGCTCCTGTATCTCTGTGCTGCTCCTTTCACCTCTAGACTTCCCCATTAAATTATTACCACCTCCTGACACCCTTCATCTGGACTCCTTTAGTGTGTGTGCTTCACTGCCCAAAGTAAGTAGACTTAGTGGGGCCAGAGTGTCTTTGTGTATTAGTTGATGCACCTGTTGTATTCTATGTAACAAACAGTTATTACCTGCTTACTAACTATTCAACTGTTATCCAACTGGTATTTGGTGTAATTTAAACTCAGCAAAAAAGAAACGTCCCTTTTTCAAGACACTGTCTTTCAAAGATAATTCGTAAAAATCTAAATAACTTCACAGCTCTTCATTGTAAAGGGTTTAAACACTGTTTCCCACGCTTGTTCAATGGACCATAAACAATTAATGAACATGCACCTGTGGAAAGGTCGTTAAGACACTAACAGCTTACAGACGGTAGGCAATTAAGGTCACAGTTATGAAAACTTAGGACACTAAAGAGGCCTTTCTAGTGACTCTGAAAAACACCAAAAGAAAGATGCCCAGGGTATCATGACACAAGGCGAGACCCAGATGCAGACACAGGAGGCAGATGGTTGGAGTCTTACAATATTTATTAACCAATAGGGGAAGGCAAAAGAATGGTCGTGGACAGGCAAAAGGGTCAAAACCAGTGACCAGAGTCCAAAAGGTACCGAAGGGCAGGCAGAATCAATGTCAGGGCAGGTAGGATGATCAGGCAGGCGGGAAAGAGTCAGGCAGTGGTCAAAACCGGGAAGACTATCAAAAAGAGAATAGCAAAAGGAGTATGGGAAAAACATGCTGGTTGACTTGACAAGACCAAATGGCACAGAGAGACAGGAAACACAAGGATAAATACACTGGGGAAAATAAGCGACACCTGGAGGGGGTGGAGACAATAACAGGAATAGGTGAAACAGATCAGGACGTGACACAGGGTCCCTACTCATCTGTGTGAACGTGCCTTAGGCATGCTACAAGGAGGCATGAGGACTGCAGGTGTGGCCAGGCCAATAAATTGCAATGTCCGTACTGTGAGACACCTAAGACAGTGCTACAGGGAGACAGGATGGACAGCTGATTGTCCTCGCAGTGGCAGACCACGTGTAACAACACCTGCACAGGATCGGTACATCCGAACATCACACCTGCGGGACAGGTACAGGATGGCAACAACAACTACCCGAGTTACATCAGGAATGCACAATCCCTCCATCAGTGCTCAGACTGTCCGCATTAGGCTGAGAGAGAATGGACTGAGGGCTTGTAGACCTGGTGTAAGGCAGGTCCTCACCAGACATCACCGGCAACAACGTTGCCTATGGGCACAAACCCTCCGTCGCTGGACCAGACAAGACTGGCAAAACGTTATCTTCACTGACGAGTCGCGGTTTTGTCTCACCAGGGGTGATGGTTGGATTTGCGTTTATCGTCGAAGGAATGTGCATTACACCGATGCCTGTACTCTGGAGCAGGAGTTTGTGTATATACAGGATGTACCACCCCCACCTACCGTCCACGAATCATCTCATTGCGGAGCTTTATGGAGCCCTCAGCATTGTTACAAAATTTGGGAAGCTGTGTGGTACAAGACAGAGCTCGATTTGCAACCTGGTTTCAGAGCATTTCGTATTATTCTGTACCTAAATCCGAAGACGCCCCATTTAATATGATAGGTTACATTTCGTATGGTATGAATTAATTTGTGGATGTCCAATACCCAATTCGTACAATATGTTTTGAATTTGCAAAATATATGATATGTTACAAATTCTGGCAAAGTGGCTAATGTTAGCTAGCTGGCAAACATTAGCTAAGCTAGGGGTTAGGGTTCATGATAGAGTTAAATTTAGGAGTTAGGTTAAAGGGTTACGGTTAGGATTAGCTAACATGCTAAGTAGTTGCAAAGTAGCTAAACAATTGTAATTAGTTGAAAAGTTGCTAATTAGCTACAGTTGTCATTATATTTGAATGTATACATTTTGATTACGTGACCAAACACCCTCCTTTCGTTTTTTGCCTGGGCCTCTGCAGAAGTCAGGGCATTCATACTTCTTGTGATTCATGGAGCAGAGCTGTTGCGTTTGTGTTTATACAGGACCTGCAGTGCCACCTCCCGTTAACCAATCATATAAATATAGAGATATATGGAGACCTCCACATTGTTACAACGTTTGGGAGGCGCAAAGTATGCTATTACGGAACTCAATTTGGCCTCGGCATGCCTACGTTATTGCGTTACTCCGTTATTGCGTCACACCATCCGTAAGGCGCTTCCGCCCACATGTTCAAATCAAGCATAAATTGGCTCTTAACGTTAACGTTACTGTCTGTGTTGCCAACCAGGCAACTGAAATATCGACAATGTTTTTCAGCCCGGGCACCGATTTGAGGTCGGCAACTGTGATATGAATAGCCTGCGTGATGATAACAAAGATCTAACTTAACTAATGTTATTTAGCTTCACATATTCCTCTCTGGTGATAACAATGGCTATTTTCAGCAGAACCTTTTTATTTGGATGCAATGACATCCCATCATGTGAGAATCTAGTTTTGTGAGGCAAAAAGAAAATGAACGAGCTTGCCAGGAGTCGAACCTAGAATCTTCTGATCCGTAGTCAGACGCGTTATCCATTGCGCCACAAGCCCGCTTCTATACCATACACCCACCATTGCCTTCTTATCATTGGTTTATTCCTGGCTTGTGCGTAATTTTTTCGGAGGCGGACAGCTATATGATTGGTCCTCACCCTGCTGTTAATATTCGGGGACATCAAAGATTTTCTTAGGTGCATTTTTTTATTCGTTTTTCTGAGATAGCTACACGTCGAGCATTTTGTCCAGGGGACCTATTGTTGACACTGTATGTATTAATTCTAACATATATATAGTTATATTCTTGTGTATTGTATTTTATTACTCTTGTGTTACTATTTTATTTTCAAACTGCATTGTTGAGGGCATTTCACGGTAAAGTTTACACCAGTTGTATTCGTCGAATGTGACAAATACAATTTGATTTGCATGTATCCCCTAATACATGTATCCCCCTAAATATAATATACATATGACTAAATGCCCCATGAGCTTAGCTGTCATTACTCCAATGTTGGTCTTACACTGTAAATGTAAGTACATGTACACTGTGTAGCTTCTATAATTTTGATATCAAGGATGGCCATCTTCTGTCTATGAATTTGAGAGTGTTGTTACATTTCTCCTGCCCCACCCCTCAGCTTTTTACCAAAACAGTGGTTGTTGCAACTGTGGCCGGCAGCCATTTTAGGCCTAGGTTTCTAAGTCCTCTCACTGTCAACTGCGTTTATTTTCATCAAACTTAACATGTGTAAATATTTGTATGAACATAACAAGATTCAACAACTGAGCCATAAACTGAACAAGTTCCTCAGACATGTGACTAACAGAAATTGAATAATGTGTCCCTGAACAAAGGGGGGGTCAAAATAAAAAGTAACAGTCAGTATCTGTTGTATCAGTATCTCCCATACTGCTCCACGCAGTATGAGTGCCCTGCCTTCTGCACAGACCGCATCTCAGTAAACGCTGTATGTCTATTGCTGACGCTAGATTGACCAAGCTGCTAGCTTTATGCTAACCAATCACATTCAGTTTCACTAATTTACCAGGAATTGCCCAATAAAAAAGTTGCTATTTTGGCAATTTAGAGCAGGAGAGGGCTTGTGGCGCAATGGATAACGCGTCTGACTACGGATCAGAAGATTCTAGGTTCGACTCCTGGCAAGCTCGTTCATTTTGTTTTTGCGCCAACCATCCAAATCACAAGACGAGATTCTCACATGATGGGTTGTCTATTCAGTTCATCCAAATAACAAGGCTCTGCGGAAACAATGCATTGTTATCAGTAATATAGGCATATGTGAAGCAAAGTAGCGTAAACTAGCTAAAGTAAGCTTTATTCCACTATCATCACGCAGGCTATTCATAACACAGTTTGCCAACAACCACACAAATCGGGGCCGGGCTGCTGTACTGAGTGAGATAAAACGTTAAGAACATTGTCTACATTTCAGTAGGAGGAGGTGATTTGTTATGGGGGATGCCCGGTTATCATCACAGACAGTAGTGTTAAGAGCCAATTTATGCTTGATCTGAAAATTTGGTCGGAGGCGCCATATGAATGGTGTGATGCTATTTCCGGAATCTCAGTAGGCACGCAGAGGCCAAATGGAGCTCTTTGCTTTGTGTCTCCCACATTTTGTAACAATGTGGAGGTTTCCATATAGCTCTGCATTTTCAACCTAAAGTCTGTGAGTTCAAATCTAATAACTCACAACTTTCAACTAATTACTACTTTTTAGCTACTTTGCAACTAACGTTACTTAGCATGTTAGCTAACTCTTCCTTTTTATCTAACCCTAACCCCTAGCCTAGCTAACGTTAGTCACCTAGCTAGAATGTGTAACATACCTTATGTTTTGCCAATTCGAAACAGATTATACAGTTTCACTACTAATAATTTACCATGAATTGACCAATTACAAAATAGCAATTTTGGCGTCTTTTTGCAGCTGCGGGCTTGTGGCGCATAACGCGTCTGACTACGGATCAGAAGATTCTAGGTTCGAATTCTGGCAAGTGGAACCGCTTGCTTCCGTCCCTCTCGCCCCTACCTCGGCTTGAACATCAACAACAGTCACGTCACCCACGAAGTTTCGTTTACCTATCGCTCCACAAAAGCCGCGGCTCTTGCAGAGCAAGGGGAACAACTACTTCAGGTCTCAGAGCGAGTGACGTCACCCGATTGAAACGCTATTAGCGCGCACCACCGCTAACTAGCTAGCCATTTCACATCGGTTACACAAGCTCGAAAGTTTTTGCCCCTTACATTGAGGCATATCGTTAGATCGTTAGATCAGTATTAGAAATCATTGTGTACCATATTTGCCCTCTGTAGCAACCAAATTCATTTATAGACTACACTACCGTTCAAAAGTTTGGGGTCACTTAGAAATGTCCTTGTTTTGGAAAGAAAAGCAATTTTTTTGTCCATTAAAATAACAACAGAATTGATCAGAAATACAGTGTAGACATTGTTAATGTTGACTATTGTTGACTATTAATGACTATTGCAGCTGGAAACAGTTTATTTTTAATGGAATATCAACATAGGCATACAGTGGCCCATTATCAGCAACCATCACTCCTGTGTTCCAATGGCACGTTGTGTTAGTTAATCCAAGTTTATAATTTTAAAAGGCTTCTGAAACTCGTCAGTGTATTCTAGTTCTAAGAAATGAAGGCTATTCCATGTGAGAAATTGCCAAGAAACGGAAGATCTCATTCAACGCTGTGTACTACTCCCTTCACAGAACAGCGTCTGACTCCCTTCACAGAACAGCGCAAACTGGCCCTAACCAGAATAGAAAGAGGAGTGGGAGGCCCCGGTGCACAACTGAGCAAGAGGACAAGTACATTAGAGTGTGTAGTTGAAAAACAGACACCTCACAAGTCCTCAACTGGTAGCTTAATTAAATTGTACCCGCAAAACACCAGTCTCAACGTCAACCGTGAAGAGACGACTCCGGGATGCTGGCCTTCTAGGCAGAGTTGCAAAGAAAAAGCCATATCTCAGACTGGCCAATAAAAAGAAAAGATTAAGATGGGCAAAAGAACACAGACAAATCTGGATTTGGCAGATGCCATGAAGACTCTACCTGTCCCAATGCATTGTGCCAGCTGAGAAGTTTGGTGGAGGAGAACTAATGGTCTGGGGCAATTTTTTTTTTTTTTGGGCTAGGCCCTTTAGTTCCAGTGAAAGGAAATCTTAACTCTACAGCATACAATGACATTCTAGACGATTCTGTGCTTCCAACTTTGTGGCAACAGTTTAGGAGAAAGCCCTTTCCCGTTTCAACATGACAATGCCCCATGTACAAAGCGAGGTCCATACACAAATGGTTTGTCGAGATCGGTGTGGAAGAACTTGACTGGCCTGCACAGAGCCCTGACCTCAACCACCTTTGGGATGAATTGTAACGCTGACTGTAAGCCAGGCCTAATCACCCAACATCAGTGCCCAACCTCACTAATGCTCTTGTGGCTGAATGGAAGCAAGTCCCAGCAGCAATGTTCCAACATCTAGTGGAAAGCCTTCCCAGAAGAGTGGAGGTTATTATAGCAGCAAAGGGGGGACCAACTCCATACTAATGCCCATGGTTTTAGTATGAGATGTTTGACGAGCAGGTGTCCACATACATTTGGTAATGTATATGTAAATAGATCATAAATGTCTATTTTTATTTTCTTGGAAAGCTGTGAGTGCTATTATATGATACAATATCAAGTTGCATCTACAACTTGCCATCAACTGATTTCAGCCAGTGTATGGCTGTGGAGTGACTGCATTGTTTGAATGTCATTTTGGCATATTGGAAGTTAATGGAAAAATGTATGGAATCATTCTTCTAGAACTGTCTGGCTAACTAACAATCATACAGTGTAGTTACATTCTTCAAATTCATTATTTCACACAATATTTTATCACAGCACAGACCAACTCCCTGACCAAAATGGTTGATTTTTATCCCATCGTAATAAGTTTAATTCCCATAGTATTCTAATTCTATGACGACTAGCCACCCCTCGGAGCCTGGTTCTGCCCTTCTAGGGAGTTTTTCCCAAGCCACTGTGCCTCTGCATTGCTTGCCATTTGGGGATTTAGGCTGGGTATCTATATAGCACTGATGTAAAAGGGGCTTTACAAAATACATTTGATTGATTGATGTCCAAATGTATGGCATTATGCATTTAAGATAGCAATTTTTATAAAATATTTAGCCAACAAACCACAACTTTCAATATTTTTTATATTACGCCTTTACAACATATTAGTCAGTCAGAGATTACAGAAGCAAGAATCGTATTTTATTTCACATACAGAAATGGGTAGTGATGACAAAATAGCAACAGTGAAGAGTATAACCGATGATGACAACGTCTATGATTGTAAAAGCGGATATGAATTACACCGGAGGAAAAGAAAAGTGCTCGATATAGAAAATGAAGAGCATTCTTCCAACATCTATTCATAAAACCACAAATATAGAAAAATAAGAATGAATGAATGAATACAAAAGATACTTACAGGTTATAAAACAAATACATACAATACGAAAACAGGATAAAAAAATAAGTTATTTTGACATGTTGAATTGAACTTCATTCTGTTGCATTTTAAACAGGATCCTGCCATTAAGTCCTTTGGCATTTAAACTGAATTCTGCCTAAGGTCCTTTTGCATTTCAACTTGATTCTACCATGAGGTCCTTGTGCTTTTAAAGAGGATTTTTCCTCACATCAATTCTGGAATTGTTTGAGATCAGTGGTCCGGTGTTGAGGCTGGATCGGCGGGACTCTCTGCGTGATTTGGCAAATGGCAGAGATGTTGTCCCACTCCAAGGGCCCGTACCAGTCTGAACCACCCGGTTTACAGACGTCTCCATGGCCACCTGCTGCTGTAGCTCCTTCATGCCGCAGGGGTCCTCGGTGGGGAGGGAGGAACGCCTCCATGTGGCAGGGAGAGGTGCGTTGACCAGCTCCCTTATTTCCTCCCGGGACCTGGTTGGTCTCTCTGGCTCCCCTGGCCCTCCCCTACGGCTGTTGTCTGGGCCACGGCTCAGCCTCTCCACACTGCCACTGTCTATTCTGCCCTCAAAGACTGAAACTGCAACGCAACATATAAGATAATGAATATTCACATGCCTCACAGCCCAGCACTGAACAGGACAGACTAAGAGGAATACTCAGACACAAACACTGAATACTTATTATTCCCTGACAGATGTGCATATTTTACATGAGAGATAGAGCAGATGTCTGAGTATTTGAGCAGATGAGGATTATTTTAGCAGAAATCAGAGATTGGATTGTTTTTTAATACCCATACCTTCTGTTATCTTACCTACATTATGTTACATTAATGTACTTTACCCACTGACTAGAGCGCTTTGAAAAAAATAACAATAGTATGTCCCTATCCAAAATGAGCCATACATTACCCTTTCCCTGCTCCATGGGTTGGCTGGTGTTGCCACACAGCTCCCTGAACCGGTTGCTCAGTTCCAGGTTGGCAGTCTTGTAGTGGTTGAGCTCTTTACTGAGGTTATGGATCCAGCCTTCGTACTGCCTCTGCCTCCCCGCCAGGCCCTCGTCCATTTGCTCTGTAGGGAAGTAAACATCAGGGGGACCACAACAATACCTGAGGAACACTGCGCTGCAGATAATGGGCCTGGTGGCTGTTATCACACTGGGTGTAGGAGGGTTGAATGGGAGGTATAGACATGGCAAACTGAATGGAGATAAAATATCAACAATATATATATATCTTTTTAAAGATATGCGTAGTTGTGCCTGTGTCTCATTTTGTTGGCTTGAGGTGGAGCAAAAACGGCAAATGTGCCTAAATCTTCGTTGAAAACAAAAAATGTTGGTTATATTCTGACATGTTCTGCCTAAATCCTACAGGTGTGTGAGGCCCACCTCGGCACTGCTGCAGCAGTAGCTGTACACTCCTCTCGTGCTCCTTCTGCTGCTGTGTGAGCCTGCGGTCCGTGTCGAGCTGCGTGCGGTCCAGAGCGTTCTCCAGCCACTGCACCAGCTGCAGCTGCTCCTCACCACGCATCTCTAGATCTGCCAGGGCCAGCTGCAGCTTACGCTCCTCCTCCCGCAGCGACACCACCTACACACACAAACAACTTACATTCCCTATCTTTCTCTCTCCATTTCCATGCTGCTTTGAATCATAATGGAGATTTGCTGTGTACACATAGGCTATGCGGCCATGTATTTGAGCAGACACAGTGAAAACCACAACAGTAGAGAAGAGGGCCACACAGACAGACCTTGTCAAAGTACTTGCAGAGCAGTGCACGGGTCTCTGAAGCGGACAGGTAGCTGAGTTTGGCCATGAGGTTCATCTCCCACTGGGAGAGCATGCTGGCAGAGGCCCTCAGCTGCCTCTGTCTCTGGGTGATGGCCTCGTTCTTATACTCTATAGCAGCGTCCAGAGCCTCGATGGCCTCGTCCAGCTGGAACACAGACCGCTCCTCCTGGGGACAGAACAAAGAGAACCACAGGGGTTGAAATGGGGGAGGTATACAGGCACACACACAATATACCAAACTACAATATACCAAACTATACAAATACTACGTATGGAAAGAATCCACAGAGAAGTGTTGGGGCGGTGTTAGAAGCTTCTGTAAGCCTGTAGGGTCTCTGACCTCTGGTGAGAGCAGACTACCCTGCCGTAGTTTGTCATCCAGCTCCACTCTCTGTTTGAGCAGTGTGTCTTTCTCCTGGCGCAGGTTGTTGATCTCCTGGCGGATCTGCTGGGAGTCCTGGGCACTGCTGCTGCGGAGCAGGCCATTCCTCTCACTCAGCTCCCGCTCCAGAGACTCGATACGGCCAGACAATGTCACCAGGTCCTCACTGAGGGCCTACGGAGAGAGAAGAGATACACTACAGTTGAAGGAAAGACACTACTCGGCCGTACTAGATTTATGAATGATTTATCAAATAGAAGTACAAAAAATCATTAAATTGACAGTGAAATTAACTTGGCAAACCACTACAGTGCCTTGCGAAAGTATTCGGCCCCCTTGAACTTTGCGACATTTTGCCACATTTCAGGCTTCAAACATAAAGATATAAAACTGTATTTTTTTGTGAAGAATCAACAACAAGTGGGACACAATCATGAAGTGGAACGACATTTATTGGATATTTCAAACTTATTTAACAAATCAAAAACTGAAAATTTGGGCGTGCAAAATTATTCAGCCCTTTGTAGCGCCACCTTTTGCTGTGATTACAGCTGTAAGTCGCTTGGGGTATGTCTCTATCAGTTTTGCACATCGAGAGACTGACATTTTTTCCCATTCCTCCTTGCAAAACAGCTCGAGCTCAGTGAGGTTGGATGGAGAGCATTTGTGAACAGCAGTTTTCAGTTCTTTCCACAGATTCTCGATTGGATTCAGGTCTGGACTTTGACTTGGCCATTCTAACACCTGGATATGTTTATTTTTGAACCATTCCATTGTAGATTCTGCTTTATGTTTTGGATCATTGTCTTGTTGGAAGACAAATCTCCGTCCCAGTCTCAGGTCTTTTGCAGACTCCATCAGGTTCTCTTCCAGAATGGTCCTGTATTTGGCTCCATCCATCTTCCCATCAATTTTAACCATATTCCCTGTCCCTGCTGAAGAAAAGCAGGCCCAAACCATGATGCTGCCACCACCATGTTTGACAGTGGGGATGTTGTGTTCAGGGTGATGAGCTGTGTTGCTTTTATGCCAAACATAACGTTTTGCATTGTTGCCAAAAAGTTCAATTTTGGTTTCATCTGACCAGAGCACCTTCTTCCACATGTTTGGTGTGTCTCCCAGGTGGCTTGTGGCAAACTTTAAACAACACTTTTTATGGATATCTTTAAGAAATGGCTTTCTTCTTGCCACTCTTCCATAAAGGCCAGATTTGTGCAATATACGACTGATTGTGGTCCTATGGACAGAGTCTCCCACCTCAGCTGTAGATCTCTGCAGTTCATCCAGAGTGATCATGGGCCTCTTGGCTGCATCTCTGATCAGTCTTCTCCTTGTATGAGCTTAAAGTTTAGAGGAACGGCCAGGTCTTGGTAGATTTGCAGTGGTCTGATACTCCTTCCATTTCAATATTATCGCTTGCACAGTGCTCCTTGGGATGTTTAAAGCTTGGGAAATCTTTTTGTATCCAAATCTGGCTTTAAACTTCTTCACAACAGTATCTCGGACCTGCCTGGTGTGTTCCTTGTTCTTCATGATGCTTTTCAGTTTTTGATTTGTTAAAAAAGTTTGAAATATCCAATAAATGTCGTTCCACTTCACGATTGTGTCCCACTTGTTGTTGATTCTTCACAAAAAAATACAGTTTTATATCTTTATGTTTGAAGCCTGAAATGTGGCAAAAGGTCGCAAAGTTCAAGGGGGCCGAATACTTTCGTAAGGCACTGTACCTGTAGGGCCACTGAGTGTGTGGGGCCTGTTTAATGTGTGTGTACCTGACTGGAGCGGAGTCTCTTGGTCTCCAGGCCACTGCGTTCCTGCAGCAGGGCCTCCTTCTTGGCTAGGATCTGTTCCCTCTTGGTCAGCTCTCCCTCCAGGTCCTCCAGTCCTTTCCTCTGCTCCAGAACACTTTCCATCTCCTCATCTAGCCAGCGCTTCTGCTCCTCAATCTTCTGCACGCACGGGAACACATGCAGACACTTAATTTGGATCCACAATGAAACACGGTAGTACCGTACAAAGGAACTCAATATTTCAGAAGTAACACACATTGCGTCACAAAGGGGCACACACAGCAAATGTAGACACACCCCACATCTGAAGAACATTCAATAACAAGACAAGCCATTTTGCTCATTGGAAGCTCAGAAAAGAACAATTAAACACTTGTAAATCTATAACTGACAGGCAGCTGGGAGTTTTTGTTGTTGATTGCCCATCATTCAGTGTATTGATCTATATCGCACCTATCTCCATCCCACAGACTGCCAGGTCTCTTACTCTATTCATTAAAAAGACCATGCTAAGAGACCCACTAAAACAGGCTTTCCCACAGAGTTCAGTATGGTGGCCGCGTATCACATTGGTCCAGTGTGAGTGTCAGTGTGAGCGTCAGTGTGAGCTCTGGGCCTGTCCAGGCACACCAGTTAATGACTTGAGACTCTCTCCACTCAATGTGTACTATGAGTGTGAGATATAAGACACACAGGGGAAACTCAGCTGCATATAGTTGCTGGGGGATACGAGGCATTTTTCGTCTTTAACTTTTAACAATGGAAATAAAGCCTTTGGATGTTGAAACATGCCTTTTGGCTAAATATGTAACCAGCTGATCTCCTGGCCAGGCTAGTGTTTTGTTGTTTTATGTCCTTGGCTCAAATATAGAGGAAACTGTGTAAAACCACATAAAATACGTGAAAAGGCTGTAGAATTACTCTATAAATGGTGTAGAACTACTGCATAGAGGTGAATGAACATGGTTTGTATGTAACATCTATATAAATGCTTTTGAGGTTCTATGCCTATTATATAACTGGTGGATAAATACTTAATCAACTGTTTATATGTGCTATATAAATGCTTCATAAGCATTGTAGAAGACCCATGTCACACCAGTTGCTCCTCCAGTGATATGACAGAGCCGTTGCTGCCGCTGCGTCTCTGTCTCTGGAAGGCAGCAATCTCCTCAGTCTTTATCCTCAGGATCTTCTGCTGCTGTTCATTCTTTATCTCCAACTCCTGGGGAGGGAGGGAGGGATGGAAAGAGGGAGGGAGAGAGTATTCAGTAAAAACAGGGATACCAAGGTAGGCAGGCATCATATTTTATGATTCTGTCCACAGAATTTAGGCCCCAGTGGAGTGTATGGAATATGCTATGAATGCAAATTAGTCATGTGTTGATGCCATGTGATCACTGGAGACTTTTGATGTGACAAATGCCAATCTGTAAAAACCACAGCATTGTCCTGCTCCACTCTGTTTCTTAGCAGGTATTCTACATTCTCCAGGGCTGCACCTTGACTCTGTGCGTGCGTCGCTGCATCTCTGTCTCCAGGCGTCGTTTCTGTTGGCTCTCGTGTCGCAGACGTCTCTGCAGCTGCTCCTGCTGCTGCCTCATGCCCTGCACGCTGCGCTCCAGCTCCAAAACACGCCGCTCGCTCTGCGCAGACAGCAAGGCCAGCCGTGCAGTGTCCCTCTGACGCTGGCTCAGGACCTAACGAGCACACACACACACACATATATATATATGAACAAACCGACACAGGCAAATACAAACATCCACTATGAGCAGACACTAACTGATGTTACGAGTGTACAGTATGCATTAGTGTAGGAGTCTGACTCAGACAGACCAACCTGTACTTTGTTCTGTGCTGCAGCTATCTTCCTGCGACACTCCTGGGCCCTGGTCCTGTCAGTGACACCGCTGGTCTCCTTCTCATGTTTCTCCAGGTCCTGAAGCTGTCTCTGGGCCTCCTTGACCTCCTGCCTGGCCTGCTCAGCTTCCCCCTCCAGGGCAGAGATCTTACGGGTGTACTGCCTGTTCAGAGCCTGGGCGTCCTTACCTACAGTAACACACGATAACATCTGTCCCACCACTCCATGGTACATTACGTATTGTTTATGGGGCAAAAACAGGCATGTGATTGCCATCATATAGAAAGCCAGGAAGGAATGGTCTTAGGTATGTACCTGTCTTGACCAGTTCTCTGATGAGCTCCTCCTTCATGCGGATGGTGACAGACAGCTCTCTGATTTTCTGCTGGGCCTGTAGCAGGCCCCACTCTGACCCCAGCCCCACTGAGCTCTCCCCTACACTGGAGTTGGCTGCACAGAGAGAAGGGGACGCAAACACATGTTAGTGCTTCCACAGTCATAACTTAACTTTGAATTAGTTAATTTAGAATTTTATTAGGTCTCGTCCTGCTGTGGGACTCACATGGTCGCCTGGTGGAGAATTGTTCAGAGGCAGGCAGCCCAGGCAGCTGAGACAGGAGACCTCGCCCTCCAGCTGCTGATCCACCCATGATATCTCTCTTAGTCCAAGTCAGATTCACGTGTCTAAGAGATACATACAGTAGCCATCAATAACCTAGACAGTCAATGATGCTTGGGCATTCTATAATCTGCCTGATCTCACTCAGTTTTAAATAAAGATGTGATATTCTCTCCATACTTCCGTCTGTCATGGCTCATGTTGACGTAAGTGTCCTCCTCCTCAGAGTCCTTCACCTCTCCCCCTCCCAGGTCCTCGTGGTCATGAGAAGATTGACCATAACCACACTGGATCTGGTCACCAATCGAGCTGCTCTCCACACAGCCCAGTGGACCAACCTAGAGCCAACACAGTCACACTCATAGCACACAGCGACATACACTGTGGAACACACTACTGATTAATGTTGAGACTAGAACTTCATGCCAGTTTTCAATCCACTACTAAAAGGTGCTGATCAGTCAGTTACCTGTCTGTTGGTGAGTCCATTGTGGGAGTGGCGCATGGAGCCCTGGGGGGCGGTGTGGGGGCGTGGTGTCAGGTGTAATCCTAGCCCCGGTACACCTGGCCTTGAGAGCAGACACTGCAGCTCCACTATCACATCCTGCTGCTCCTGCAGCTTATCACTCTAGGGGAGGGGGAGAGAATATAACATTGAAACAATGAACAATGTTGATCATCTCTCAAGATGGAAATTATTATCGACAGAGACTAGTACTGAAATATAGGAGGCAAGTGAGGACAGACTAAGAAATGAGACAAAATGTATTTGCTTTTATTCTTTGATGATTAGGTTTCTTCCTAGGTTCTGGCCTTTCTAGGGAGTTTTTCCTAGCCACCGTGCTTCTACACCTGCATTGCTTGCTGTTTGGGGTTTTAGGCTGGGTTTCTGTACAGCACTTTGTGACATCAGCTGAGAAAAGAAGGGCTTTATAAATTTATTTGATTTGATGATTACAGTGCTGTCATGTTGAACACCAAAATGCCAGTAAGAAGTCAAAATGCTGTGTAGTTCTGACCTGCTGTTTGTACTGCTCCATGGCATCCTCCAGAGCAGCCAGGAAGTCTGTGTTCTCTCTCTCCAGCTGCTGGACCTGGCCCTGGAGCTGAGCCACACTCTCCTCCCTCTCACGGCCCAACTCCTCTCCACCACTCTCTGCCTCCTGTGGGGTTCAATAACAGATACATTATGAGTCACAGAGCACAACAACACTTCCTGGATTGTTCGGTGAGATGATTGATGCTTTACCACCATAACTCCATCAGGTTGTTTGAATGTTTTAGGATAGGATGAACTTGGGCTGGGCGACATGGCCAAAATATCACATGACAATATTTTTCTCATTTTTGACAGCATGGCGGTATTTGACAGTATTTTATGTTTCTGAAAAATAAACATTCTAAGTATGTTTTATGAGCAGTGAAACCTCTTTCTTCATATCTTCCCGGAACCTTCTCTGTGTGTGCCGGGTATCATTTATCCACGAGAAAAAACTTTCGACCACTAGCGTTGGGTGCACTAGTGGATATCCGACGGATTAATGTGGACCAAAGTGCTTAAAAGTATGCTACCATGTGCATACATATGAAAATGTTATCCATTACTCTGGCAACAACTTTACTTTGGTGAGTTACAACAACAAATTCATTTTAAGTGTTTTTACTGGGCTTCTGCCATTCTGACTGCTTTAAACTCAAATCAAACTAGGAAAAAACTGACCGTGAAGTAGTCCACTTTATAGAACTGTTAACTTAGCACTGTATCAACATATCGCTATAAACAGCATTGTAAAAACCCATAGCAGTATACATCTGCTAGTGTTTACTGAATGACATCACTTCATCCAAACATTCCCACACCTTTCCTGCAACTCTCAAGTCTCTCTGCTGGAGGGTAATGGATTGGAAGATGAAAAGTTAAAGTTTTCAGTGTTATTTACGTATTCATTTTACACATTCGTTTTTTCCTGCTTTATGTATGCATAGGAGATAACTCATTTGTGTGTAACAACAACAAAAACGTTTTAGCTAAAACCCATAGCAGTCCATACCGGTATACCTCAAAATACGATATATTACCCAGCCCTAGGATGAACCTCTTGTTGATAAGCTAAAATATTTTGTTAAGCCTTTTCTTTTAATAAATTGGAGCTTTATGAATATGTAGTGAGCGATGTAGTGATTGTTAATGTGTGTATGACCTGGTTCTTGACAGCAGCCCTCCCCCTCCTCAGAGCGGAGGTGTCTTCAGTGGAGCTGCTCTCGATGCCGCTGTCAGGTCCTGAGGCAGTGGTCAGGCCGCTGCGTTCTTCCTCCACAGAACACAGCCAGTCCTTCACCCTCAGGACTTGCTCCGCAGACAGTGTCCCCTCACCCTGCAGCTCACACAGCAACCTGGGGATGGGTACACAGACTTACATATTCAGACAACTACTCCTGAGCTCATTAGCCAAACAAAACCCACACACATCTGTCCTCACAATAAAGTGCACTTTGTTTATGAAACTGATTATATTACATCTAGTCAACTACTGAACTTATTGCCAATGATTATTAAGAAAAATGAAGCAGTTTCATCTCACCTGTATGCAGTGTCAGTGCAGGTCCTGTAGTGGGCACTCTGGGCTTGCAGTCTGATGATCTCTCCCTCTCCTGGGCGCGACCGCTTGTCTGGGTCCAAGCGGGCGATGATACGGGTCTCTGAGCGTTGACGGTTCTCTAGGGCCCTGCGGAGCGCCCGGATCTGCTGCTCCAGCCCCTCCACACGGTCCGGCTCTCCTCGGCAGTTCACCGTGGCCCGGTTCTGGATGTTGCGGGCCCGCTTGGCGTAGTTCAGTGTGTTCAGGCTCTCGTCAAAGTCCGCAGAGGAGGGGCTGATGCATGCAATCATTAGTGTTTTGGCGTTTCCTCCCAGAGAATCTTTCAAGATCCTGCATACAGATTTTAAATGTCATAAGTCAATCGGGGGAAAATAATTAGCAAAATAAAAGAAGGAGGAAAGCAATATATCCTGCACACCATTTTATGAGTCCCCAAATGTTAGAGGACTACATACCTGGTGATTTTGGAGTCCCTGTATGGTATATGGGTGCCTCTCCTCTTGGGGTCTCCCAGGGCTCCTATGACATTCCCCAGGGCCAGTAGGCCACTGTTGATCTGGATGCTCTCCTTCAGCCTCTCCCCTGTGTTCCCTGTGCGGAGGATCCTCTCCGACCCTGCCAGGTCCACAAAGTGGAACTTAGAGGAGAGGATGTGAGGCCCGGTGCCCGTGGTGGGGTTACCATGGGCCTGGGAGCCGCCGCGGCGCTGGTCCATGTGCACGCTGAAGATGGTGTGTGAGCGGCTGGAGTGGGGATTCATCTGGGTGGCGCCTGTGTGTCTGGCTGTGTTGCCAGACTCCAGCAGGCTCAGCACCTCATCCAGCCCCTCCACCTCACACTCCTTCACCCCGCACAGCACTGCAGGGAAGCGCACAAACATGAGCACAGACAGAGCCATGAATAACTAACACACATGACTTTGACTACTCCCTACCCTCATGTTGAAATTTAAGATCCCTGACAACACAGAGAGATGCTTGTTTGTGATAAATATTTGTTGGGAGAAAAAAAAATCCATACCAATGTTGCCCTTGTCATCCTCTCTGATGTGGATGTCCTTGCTGGCTGTCTCCACCTCCAGCAGGTCCCTGAAGTCCTCCTTGTACACCTCCAGGTAAGACACTCGGACAGAGAAGTCACTGAGGTCATTCTCATCTAGCAGCTTGAAGACCTCAGCCACAGCCCTAGGGACGATGCCCTGCTCCTCATCCCTAAAGGAAGCTACACATAGACACTGGGTTCATATACCCTGTATGGTATAGCCTAGTAACCTCTGAAGATAATTAAATATGTACGTATATAAAACCATTGCCTGCAGCTTTGCACTGTTTTCATTGAAGGAACACGTACCTCTGACACACACATGCACCGCAGAACTGATCTAATATAACACATACTTCATCTCACACAAACACACACGCTCTGTGTTATAACCATAACCCACCCACACAGCTTTGCCATCTCACACACCAGTAGCTCAGATGGCAAGCCTTTCTGGTATGGACTGTTCCCGCAGGCTGTGGCAGCTGAATAGTAGGAAGTGCAGTTGGCTTCCAGGATGGGTGTGAATTCTCTGCATATCAGCATTTATATATCACACACCAGAAGACGTGCATCCATTCTCCTCTACACTACAAGCTAGTACATCTCCTCTGATGGAACTCAAAAGACATAGAACAAAAATGATTAAATGACCAAACATTGCAGGTAGCAGGGAAGAAACCAGAAACTCACAAATGTTGGCCTCTCCAATAGTGTATGTCTTGCCAGAGCCTGTCTGTCCATAGGCGAAGACAGTGGCGTTGAAACCCTGAAAGAAGGCCTCTATGAGGGGCTGGACACACACAGCGTACACCTCCTCCTGGCAGCTGTTCTCCTCAAACAGGAAGTCACAGTGGAAGTGTCGGTCGTGACCCAGAGTGACCCTGCGCTGCTCAGGGTCAGCCGTCATGCAGCTCTCGTGTCTGTGCAGCAGCTCCTTGGGCAGCAGGGGGCGCACTCGAACAGCGACCTGCACCGCCATGTCCTCCGACCTGCCTTGGCCAGGAACTTTGGGAGACATCGCTGACAGGCTGGGCTAGCTGTCAGGGGTCCAGGAGTCCCTTCAGGGTTTCTGGTTTGTGAGTTCAATCATCTTAAACAGGACATCCTACACAGGCCAAAATAACCACAATCAACTCATACACTCATACAGAAAAACCCCATCAATAATACTCATAAAGAAAATATGTTAACATTCAATGTGATCCATGTTGGAAAGAAAGAAAATGTGTGAAAGAAAGAAAATACTAATAGAAAGAGGCACAGCAAATATATTGTGTAAATAATATACAGTGCCTTGTGAAAGTATTCGGCCCCCTTGAACTTTGCGACCTTTTGCCACATTTCAGGCTTCAAACATAAAGATTTTATTTATTTTACCTTTATTTAACCAGGTAGGCAAGTTGAGAACAAGTTCTCATTTACAATTGCGACCTGGCCAAGATAAAGCAAAGCAGTTCGACAGATACAACGACACAGAGTTACACATGGAGTAAAACAAACATACAGTCAATAATACAGTATAAACAAGTCTATATACAATGTGAGCAAATGAGGTGAGAAGGGAGGTAAAGGCAAAAAAGGCCATGATGGCAAAGTAAATACAATATAGCAAGTAAAACACTGGAATGGTAGTTTTGCAATGGAAGAATATGCAAAGTAGAAATAAAAATAATGGGGTGCAAAGGAGCAAAATAAATAAATAAATTAAAATTAAATACAGTTGGGAAAGAGGTAGTTGTTTGGGCTAAATTATAGGTGGGCTATGTACAGGTGCAGTAATCTGTGAGCTGCTCTGACAGTTGGTGCTTAAAGCTAGTGAGGGAGATAAGTGTTTCCAGTTTCAGAGATTTTTGTAGTTCGTTCCAGTCATTGGCAGCAGAGAACTGGAAGGAGAGGCGGCCAAAGAAATAATTGGTTTTGGGGGTGACTAGAGAGATATACCTGCTGGAGCGTGTGCTACAGGTGGGAGATGCTATGGTGATCAGCGAGCTGAGATAAGGGGGTACTTTACCTAGCAGGGTCTTGTAGATGACATGGAGCCAGTGGGTTTGGCGACGAGTATGAAGCGAGGGCCAGCCAACGAGAGCGTACAGGTCGCAATGGTGGGTAGTATATGGGGCTTTGGTGATAAAACGGATTGCACTGTGATAGACTGCATCCAATTTGTTGAGTAGGGTATTGGAGGCTATTTTGTAAATGACATCGCCAAAGTCGAGGATTGGTAGGATGGTCAGTTTTACAAGGGTATGTTTGGCAGCATGAGTGAAGGATGCTTTGTTGCGAAATAGGAAGCCAATTCTAGATTTAACTTTGGATTGGAGATGTTTGATATGGGTCTGGAAGGAGAGTTTACAGTCTAACCAGACACCTAAGTATTTGTAGTTGTCCACATATTCTAAGTCAGAGCCGTCCAGAGTAGTGATGTTGGACAGGCGGGTAGGTGCAGGTAGCGATCGGTTGAAGAGCATGCATTTAGTTTTACTTGTATTTAAGAGCAATTGGAGGCCACGGAAGGCGAGTTGTATGGCATTGAAGCTTGCCTGGAGGGTTGTTAACACAGTGTCCAAAGAAGGGCCGGAAGTATACAGAATGGTGTCGTCTGCGTAGAGGTGGATCAGGGACTCACCAGCAGCAAGAGCGACCTCATTGATGTATACAGAGAAGAGAGTCGGTCCAAGAATTGAACCCTGTGGCACCCCCATAGAGACTGCCAGAGGTCCAGACAGCAGACCCCCCGATTTGACACACTGAACTCTATCAGAGAAGTAGTTGGTGAACCAGGCGAGGCAATCATTTGAGAAACCAAGGCTGTCGAGTCTGCCGATGAGGATGTGGTGATTGACAGAGTCGAAAGCCTTGGCCAGATCAATGAATACGGCTGCACAGTAATGTTTCTTATCGATGGCGGTTAAGATATCGTTTAGGACCTTGAGCGTGGCTGAGGTGCACCCATGACCAGCTCTGAAACCAGATTGCATAGCAGAGAAGGTATGGTGAGATTCGAAATGGTCGGTAATCTGTTTGTTGACTTGGCTTTCGAAGACCTTAGAAAGGCACGGTAGGATAGATATAGGTCTGTAGCAGTTTGGGTCAAGAGTGTCCCCCCCTTTGAAGAGGGGGATGACCGCAGCTGCTTTCCAATCTTTGGGAATCTCAGACGACACGAAAGAGAGGTTGAACAGGCTAGTAATAGGGGTGGCAACAATTTCGGCAGATAATTTTAGAAAGAAAGGGTCCAGATTGTCTAGCCCGGCTGATTTGTAGGGGTCCAGATTTTGCAGCTCTTTCAGAACATCAGCTGAATGGATTTGGGAGAAGGAGAAATGGGGAAGGCTTGGGCGAGTTGCTGTTGGGGGTGCAGTGCTGTTGTCCGGGGTAGGAGTAGCCAGGTGGAAAGCATGGCCAGCCGTAGAAAAATGCTTATTGAAATTCTCAATTATGGTGGATTTATCAGTGGTGACAGTGTTTCCTATCTTCAGTGCAGTGGGCAGCTGGGAGGAGATGTTCTTATTCTCCATGGACTTTACAGTGTCCCAGAACTTTTTTGAGTTAGTGTTGCAGGAAGCAAATTTCTGCTTGAAAAAGCTAGCCTTGGCTTTTCTAACTGCCTGTGTATAATGGTTTCTAGCTTCCCTGAACAGCTGCATATCACGGGGGCTGTTCGATGCTAATGCAGAACGCCATAGGATGTTTTTGTGTTGGTTAAGGGCAGTCAGGTCTGGGGAGAACCAAGGGCTATATCTGTTCCTGGTTCTAAATTTCTTGAATGGGGCATGTTTATTTAAGATGGTTAGGAAGGCTTTTTTTTTTTTTAAGATATAAAACAAAAATTTTTTGTGAAGAATCAACAACAAGTGGGACACAATCATGAAGTGGAACGACATTTATTGGATATTTCAAACTTATTTAACAAATCAAAAACGGAAAAATTGGGCGCGCAAAATTATTCAGCCCCCTTAAGTTAATACTTTGTAGCACCACCTTTTGCTGCGATTACAGCTGTAAGTCACTTGGGGTATGTCTCTATCAGTTTTGCACATCGAGAGACTGAAATTTTTTCCCATTCCTCCTTGCAAAACAGCTCGTGCTCAGTGAGGTTGGATGGAGAGCATTTGTGAACAGCAGTTTTCAGTTCTTTCCACAGATTCTCGATTGGATTCAGGTCTGGACTTTGACTTGGCCATTCTAACACCTGGATATGTTTATTTTGAACCATTCCATTGTAGATTTTGCTTTATGTTTTGGATCATTGTCTTGTTGGAAGACAAATCTCCGTCCCAGTCTCAGGTCTTTTGCAGACTCCATCAGGTTTTCTTCCAGAATGGTCCTGTATTTGGCTCCATCCATCTTCCCATCAATTTTAACCATCTTCCCTGTCCCTGTCCCTGGAAAAGCAGGCCCAAACCATGATGCTGCCACCACCATGTTTGACAGTGGGGATGGTGTGTTCAGGGTGATGAGCTGTGTTGCTTTTACGCCAAACATAACGTTTTGCATTGTTGCCAAAAAGTTCAATTTTGGTTTCATCTGACCAGAGCACCTTCTTCCACATGTTTGGTGTGTCTCCCAGGTGGCTTGCGGCAAACTTTAAACAACACTTTTTATGGATATCTTTAAGAAATGGCTTTCTTCTTGCCACTCTTCCATAAAGGCCAGATTTGTGCAATATACGACTGATTGTTGTCCTATGGACAGAGTCTCCCACCTCAGCTGTAGATCTCTGCAGTTCATCCAGAGTGATCATGGGCCTCTTGGCTGCATCTCTGATCAGTCTTCTCCTTGTATGAGCTAAAAGTTTAGAGGGGCGGCCAGGTCTTGGTAGATTTGCAGTGGTCTGATACTCCTTCCATTTCAATATTATCGCTTGCACAGTGCTCCTTGGGATGTTTAAAGCTTGGGAAATCTTTTTGTATCCAAATCCGGCTTTAAACTTCTTCACAACAGTATCTCGGACCTGCCTGGTGTGTTCCTTGTTCTTCATGATGCTCTCTGAGCTTTTAACGGACCTCTGAGACTATCACAGTGCAGGTGCATTTATACGGAGACTTGATTACACACAGGTGGATTGTATTTATCATCATTAGTCATTTAGGTCAACATTGGATCATTCAGAGATCCTCACTGAACTTCTGGAGAGAGTTTGCTGCACTGAAAGTAAAGGGGCTGAATAATTTTGCACGCCCAATTTTTCAGTTTTTGATTTGTTAAAAAAGTTTGAAATATCCAATAAATGTCGTTCCACTTCACGATTGTGTCCCACTTGTTGTTGATTCTTCACAAAAAAATACAGTTTTATATCTTTATGTTTGAAGCCTGAAATGTGGCAAAAGGTCGCAAAGTTCAAGGGGGCCGAATACTTTCGCAAGGCACTGTATTATAAACTGGGTGGTTTGAGCCCTGAAGGCCAATTGGCTGAAAACCATGGTACAAAACCATCTAATTACATTGGTAACCAGTTCATAATAGCAATACGCTTTGTGGTATATGGCCAATATACCACGGCTAAGGGCTGTATCCAGGCACGCCGACAGCCCTTAGCCATGGTATATTGGCCATATACCACACCCCCTCGGGCCTTATTGCTTAAATATAGGCCTAGCTCTATCGTTATATAAACAATGCCAATGAGTCCATGCTATGATGATGGGAACTTCATAGATGGCATTGTTATCTGGTCATAATAAAATAAGCATCTAGCAAAACAAGATGTGCTAGTCATTTGATGGCTAGTCATCTGCTAAACAGCACATCCAGTCTGAATTTGTTTTGGGGATTTGTATACATTAATTAGCATAGAAAATATGTCTGACGTCTTGGCTGCAAAGTAAACAAAAACTTTGATTTGGAACTCGCACAGCCTGCAGGCTAGCTTTAGCTTAACCTACACACAGGATGGCATAGCTCTCGTCCATTACATATATGAACCCAATCAATGATTTGAAGTGTTCCAGAGATCTGTATATAATGACGAGAGGGTACCATTTATCATAAATAAAATACTTTCGACCACTGACGTCGGGTGCGCTTGCACTAGTGGCGATCCGTCGTATGAGCGTGGACCAAAGTGCTTAAAGGTATGCCACCATGTGCGCACCTAAGAAAACGTCATCCATCACTCTAGCAACATCTTTACTCTGAGTTACAGCAATGGTATATTGATGCCAGTCACTAAACAAAAGTCATTTACAGCTAAAAACAACACTCAGACTGAAGATGATAGCAGATGATCGTTATGGCTGCTTTGTGTGATGTATTGTTGTCTCTACCTTTCCCTTTGTGCCAATAATGTTTGTACCATATTTTGTGCTGCTACCATGCTGTGTTGTCATGTGTTGCTGCCTTGCTATGTTGTTGTCTCCGGTCTCTCTTTATGAAGTGTTGTTTTGTCTCTTGTTGTGATGTGTTTTGTCCTATATTTATATTGTACTTATTTTTAATCCCAGGCCCCCGTCCCGCATGAGGCCTTTTGGTATAGGCCGTCATTGTAAATAAGAATTTGTTCTTAACTGACTTGCCTAGTTAAATAAATAAAAAATGACCAGCCAATTCGTTGTCATCGCGCGATGGACCAGATCTAATGATAGTCTCGGTAGCTAGCTGGCTAACTAGCGAGGGAAGTAACTTTTGTTGCTAACTCACTAGCGTTAGCTGGCTAACATTGTTTTACGAGAACAACAAAATACATACGTATACCGTAACGTTAGTTGCCAAAATAGCTAATTTGGTTGAGTATCTTCACAGAACGCCATCGTTAGCTAGCAGAATTTGGCCAAAAAAAGTTAGCTAGCTAAGATTAGCTAAAACGTTTTTGTTCTTGTTACACACAAATGAGTTATCCCGTACCTCTTATGCATACATAAAGCAGGAAAACGTGTCAAATGAATACGTAAATAACATATTGCAATGTATTCACTTACTGAAAACTTTAACTTTTCATCTTCCAATCCATTACCCTCCAGCAGAGAGACTTGAGAGTTGCAGGGAAGGTGTGGGAATGTTTGGATGAAGTGATGTCATTCAGTAAACACTAGCAGATGCTCGTCCAAAGGGTTTCGACTATGTGGTGGCACAGATAGAACATACATTTGGGTATACATCCATGACCGTAAGTT
This sequence comes from Oncorhynchus kisutch, assembly GCF_002021735.2. NCBI lineage: Eukaryota > Metazoa > Chordata > Actinopteri > Salmoniformes > Salmonidae > Oncorhynchus > Oncorhynchus kisutch. The sequence continues at coordinate 67,757,512 of NC_034176.2, forward strand.
ACTTTTTCATAGCAGGTTAGGATAACTAGGTTAAGGTTAGGAAAAGGGTTAGCTAAAATCCTCTACTAGCGTACTATGAAAAGTCACTTCCGTTCGTAGCTGTACTGTATCTATTCACAACCCGTCCAAAGTAATGTGCTGAGCGTGTTCAATTGAAACCGCTCTGGTCCAATGACTGTAATCAAACAAACTATGATTCTGAATCTTCTCCGGTTTTTTACATTTGAATAAGACAGGAAAAATAAGAGTACTCTCACAAGTATACAGTAGGTTATTTGGCAGTTTATCCTTCAATATTAAAACATGGTTAATCATAGTCTCATTATTATTATTATTGCAATATCCACATGGTTATATTATGTTATCTGAATCAAACCCCTTCACTCTTTCCACATTTTGTTACATTACAACCTTATTCTAAAATGGATTAAATTAAGCATGTTCCTCAATCTACACACAATACAGCATAATGATAAAGCAAAAACAGGTTATTAGAAATGTTTGCAAATTTCTTTAAAATGAAAAACTTATACATAAGTATTCAGACCCTTTGCTATGAGACTTGAAATTTTGCTCAGGTGCATCCTGTTTCCATTGATCATCCTTGAGATGTTTCTACAACTTAATTGGAGTTCACCTGTGGTAAATTCAATTGATTGGACATTATTTGGAAAGGCACTATAGTTTACTATAGTTTTTCTGTTGAGTTTCATAAATGATTGATGCTACACAACAAACGCCACAGTCTTTGATTTCATTCATACTTAATTTTGAAGATTCTATTAGACAGATTACTGCTTGTTCGGTCTTTGTTGGGGATGTAATGCTGTTTTCTGCAGCATTGAAGGTCCCCAAGAACACCGTGGCCTCCATCATTCTTAAATGGAAGAAGTTTGGAACCACCAAGACTCTTCCTAGAGCTGGCGGCCAGGCCAAACTGTGCAATCGAGGAAGAAGGGCCTTGGTCAGGGAGATGACCAAGAACCCGATGGTCACTCTGACAGAGATCCTCCGTGGAGATGAGAGAACCTTCCAGAAGGACAACCATCTCTGCAGCACTCCACCAATCAGGCATTTTTGGTAGAGTAGCCAGACGGAAGCCACTCTTCAGTATCAGGCACATGAAAGCCCACTTGGAGTTTGCCAAATTGCACCTAATGGACTCTGACATGAGAAACAAGATTCTCTGGTCTAATAAAACCAAGATTGAACTCCAAGCATCACGTCTAGAGGATACCTGGCACCATCCCTACAGTGAAGCATGGTGGTGGCAGCATCATGCTGTGGGGATATTTTTCAGTGGCAGGGACTGGGAGACTAGTCAGGATCGAGGGAAAGCTGAACGGAGCAAAGTACAGAGTGAATCTTGATGAAACCTGCTCAGGACCTCAGACTGGGGCGTAGGTTCACCTTCCAACAGGACAACGACTCTGAATGTCGACGGCCCGGACTTGAACCCGATCGAACATCTCTGGAGAGACCTGAAAAAAGCTGTGCAGCGACTCTCCCAATCCAACTTGACAGAGCTTGAGATGATATGCAGAGAAGAATGGGAGAAACTCCCCAAATACAGGCGTGCCAAGCTTGTAGTGTCATACCCAAGAAGACTCGAGGCTGTAATCGCTGCCAAAGGTGCTTCAACAAAGTACTGAGTAAAGTCTGTGTGTGTGTGTGTGTGTGTATATACTATATATATATATATATATATATGTTTACAGTGCTGTGAAAAAGTATTTGCCCCCTTCCTGATTTCTTATTTTTTTGCACATTTGTCACACTTAAATATTTCAGATCATCAAACAAATTTAAATATTACAAAGATAACCCAATTAAACACAAAATGCAGTTTTGAAGTGATGATTTTATTTATTAAGGGAAAAACCTATCCGAACCTTCATGGCCCTATGTGAAAAAGTAATTGCCCCCTAAACCTAATAACTGGTTGTGCCTCCCTCAGCAGCAACAACTGCAATCAAGCGATATCTGGCAATGAGTCTTTCACATCGCTGTGGAGGAATTTTGGCCCACTCTTCTTTGCAGAATTGTTTTAATTCAGCCACATTGGAGGGTTTTCGAGCGCCTTTAAGGTCACGCCACAGCATCTCAATCGGATTCAAGTCCGGACTTTGACTAGACCACTCCAAAACCTTCATTTTTATTTTATTTTTTAAAGCCATTCAGAGGTGGACTTGCTGGTGTGTTTTGGATCATTGTCCTGCTGCAGAACCAAGTGCGCTTCAGCTTGAGGTCACAAACCTTTTGGTAGAGAGTAGAATTCATGGTTCCATCAATCACAGCAAGTCGTCCAGGTCCTGAAGCAGCAAAGCAGCCCCAGACCATCACACAACCACCACCGTATTTGTTAGTATGATGTTCTTTTTCTGAAATGCTGTGCTACTTTTACGCCAGATGTAACAGGACGCACACCTTCCAAAAAGTTCAACTTTTGTCTCGTTCAACTTTTGGGAATCATCAAGATGTTTTTTTGCCAAAAGTGAGACGAGCCTTTATGTTATTTTTGGTCAGCAGTGGTTTTTGCCTTGGAACTCTGCCATGGATGCCATTTCTGCACAGTCTCTTTCTTATGGTTGAGTCATGAACACTGAGCTTAACTGAGGCAAGTGAGGCCTGCAGTTATTAAGATGTTGTGGGTTCTTTTGTGACCTCTTGGATGAGTCGTCGCTACGCTCTTGGGGTAATTTTGGTAGGCCGGCCACTCTTGGGAAGGCTCTCCACTGTTCCAAATTTTCTCCATTTGTGGATAATGGCTCTCACCGTAGTTCTCTGGAGTCCCAAAGCTTTAGAAATGGCTTTGTGACCGTTTCCAGACTGATAGATGTCAATTACTTTGTTTCTCATCTGTTCCTGAATTTCTTTGGATCGCGTCATGATGTCTTGCTTTTTGAGATCTTTTGGCCTACTTCACTTTGTCAGACAGGTTCTCTTTAAGTGATTTCTTGATTCAACAGGTCTGGCAGTAATCAGGCCTGAGTGTGGCTAGTGAAATTGAACTCGGCTTTCCAAAAAATGTGATTAACCACAGTAAATTCATGATTTAACAAGGGGGGAAATTACTTTGTTCACATATTGCCATGAAGGTTTGGGTAGCTTTTTTCCCTTAATAAATACAATTATCACTTATTTGCATTTTGTGTTTACTTTGGTTATCTTTGTGTAACATTTAAATCTGTTTGATCTGAAACATTTAAGTGTGACAAATGTGCAAAAAAAATAAGAAATCAGGAAGGGGGCAAATTCCTGATTTCTTATTTTTTTTGCACATTATATATATACATTTGGTACAATTTCAAAAAAACAGTTTTTGCCTTGTCATTATGGGTTATTGTGCTAGATTGATGAGGGAAAAAACAATCAATTTTAGATTATTTTTTACCTTGATTTAACTAGGCAGGTCAGTTAAGAACAAATTCTTATTTTCAATGACTGCCTAGGAACAGTGGGTTAACTGCCGGTTCAGGGGCAGAACGACAGATTTGTACCTTGTCAGCTCGGGGGTTTGAACTTGCAACCTTCCAGTTATTAGTCCAAAGCTCTAACCACTACTCTACCCTGCCGCCCCAATAATGCTGTAACGTAACAAAGTATGTAAAAAGTCAAGGGGTCTGAATACTTTCCAAATTAGCTGTATGGATCATGTTTGTCATGTTTCTGCAGAAAGCCAGCTGGAGTCACGTTAAAAATGACCTTTCCCAAATACTAGAATGCAAATCCAAAATAAAAGATGGCAAATAATTACAAATAAACCAATAATAACACTAAGAATTTATGTAAATGTCATGTTTTGGTTGTAGTATCACATCCTTGCTCATTAAAGGCCCTGTGCAGTCAACTGTGATTGAAAACAATCACAGTAAGTTACCCATTGTTACCCATAAATTATTTGATATAGAGATAGTGGCTGCATTGGATCTTTAAGAAATTGATTTTGAGACTATTGGATCTATGCTTGGAAAGCCATTTCAGTAGGCTATTGCTGCTGAGACCCTGTCTCAAACCCACTCAACGTAACCCTATGGCACAATTAATGACCTAAGAAAAATGTAGACAGAGGAGGTCTACTGCTAAAATGATCCCAAAGGTATTTTTCCAACATTGTTTTATACAGCGCATTTTGAAATTAATCCATAATAGATGATACCAAACTGAACTCAATCTTTTCACTGTACTTCAGGCCATTTGTAATACTCAATGTTGCAAAAAGACCTTGGAGATTATTCTTCCTGCAGTATAGCCTGGTATTATTGTAGCAGTTAAGTCTATCTTTTGGTTGTCTGTCCATTTCAGTTGAGGCACCATTCAATTATCCAGCTTTCTACAGCATGCCCCTTTTCCATAGAGATGTAGTTCTACAGCACAGTGAAAGGGTTGTTGAGTTTCACCAACAATGACCCTCGAGGCCATGGAAATCAGACTATTCCATACTGATTTGTTCTAGGCTGATGTCTGTTTTTTGGTAAAGGTTGCCATGGTAGTAACCATGGAAACATCCTACACTGATCTCAGAGTTGAAGGTAACGCCCACTCTCATTGTTACTCTCTGTGATGCATATTCATATTTAAAAAAAAGCTATTACAAATGGCTGTCATTAGGCTTCCATTTCATATCTGTCCATCTCTTTGCATCCAGTAACTACTGTAAATTCAATAAACACAACTAATTTCCACCAATACATTCTTCTTTCCTTGCGGCAAATTTATTTAAAATTCTATAGAGGTCTAGAATTTCACTACATTGATCAAGGCTATACTGCTGGGAAATTATACAGAGTCATTTGGCACTATGGTCCATCTGGCATGGACAAGGCTTTCCTGTCCAAGGCTTACTACTTACTATTTGCTACTCAAGGGCCATGGAATGATATCTGTAAACAGAGTGTGTGCATTGTGTTATTACAGTGTTAATAACCTTCTGATTGGTAACACTAAAGAAGTTAAGGACCTACGCTAAGATTTCTTAAGACTTGATCGAATAAGGAATCACAACACGTAATCCATTATTTTATAACATATTTCAACACATTTCCCAAAAAGGCTGGAGATCAGCAGCAGTGGCGCTCTCTCATAGAAAACGTGTGTTCCACATAGGAACAAAGAGGATTAAGTATGAGTATTTATTCCATATCAACACTCTCAATGGACCCATTTTGGCTGGCCATAAAGTCTTCATCAGCATCTGATGATTGAAGCCTCTATGGCTGAAACGTGTCCATTTTAACATCAGATGTAGCCTAAACACAGAACTGACAAAAGCCAGAAAAGAAGAATAAAAGTTGTCTCAATCAAGATGGGGAGTTTTCTTTAATGGTAATAGACTTACATTATGTGAATTTATGATGAAACGTCAAAGAACACATGAGCCATAGGAAATGACAATAGGTTACAGTGCATCCTACAATAAAAATAAAAAAAAGAGTCCACTCTTCCTAAGCGTTCTATGATTATGTCTCTTGAGGTGTCATTGATGCATGAGTTCTGGACACTGAGGTAGACTATGACTTGTTGTCTGGGTGCTGAATTTACAACAACAAAATCACTAGTCTTCCATAGTGTCCAGGACCACAAAAGTCAGAACTCTTCACCTTGAGCTGTGGCTCCGTTTCTGTTGTAGCGTTCTGTAAGGTCAGCTTGGATGTTAGCCCTCTTGAGTCACGATGCAGTGTCATCTCCCTAGGGAAAATAAAAAGACATGACAAGCTCGATCAGGGCCAGCCAGACACATTGTAAGATTGAATTTATCACCTGTATTAATTAATAGGTCATTAAGACCATTCAAGACTGCAGTTATAGCTACTAAACTGTTTGAATTGTTTATTAAGGCTCTATCTGCCCTTAAATCCTGTTTTGGAGAAGTTAATAATGTCATGGTGTAAAATCCCAATGCCCTTTCCTGTGAGTGGGCAGTCCCTCCCAAATCCTTAATATTGTCCTTCATTTCCAGAGACTGTCACCTGTGTCCCCCTCCTCTCTCAGTGGTCAGGAAGGACACAGTCAATACAGCCACATCACTCTGAGTCTAATAAAACCCATCAATGGAGAGAAGGTGTCCTTGTAAACGCTCAAACTGCATCTAATGCATAGTGCAACCAATGCTCCAACTGATGAGGCGGGACACAGAGAAACTAAATGTGCAATAGACCGTGTTTATGCACATCATTTTCCCAAGATACTTTCAATCACGATCAGATCTCTTGATTGGATGCATTGAAGTAGAAATAAAGAGTTCAAATAGGACATGATACCTCACCCGCTATCCTCTCTGATGAATATTTAGCCATTCTGTTTAACGGTCGGAACATACTGAGTAGCAGAAGTATAACAGTCTTTCAGTGTTAAGTTAGCAACTTGCTCATCAAAGGCAGTTCAACCTGTCTGGATGCTGAAAAGGTGCTGAAAGGGAGTTGGGTCCATGAATTTTAAACGAGTCAATGTGAAATAAGGCACTTGGGTAAATGAATGATTCCCCATTGATCTCAGCAGGTAGTATGGAGCTGTGTTGGCCACCTCTGACTGGAACTGTGGCTAATCTGCTTCATTTGAAATGGTCTAAGGCTAAGTAGTCACAATATCGTCTCTACACTCTTCTCCATCCCTCTTGCTTTCTCTTTGTCTACACGCCTACACAAACACATCGTTCTATATCAATGAATATATAATTATTAGTCTCTAAATAGCTTTTTGTCATTACCCCCACTGACGGGTTTGGCTGTGTGCTAACTGGCCTGATTAGCCTATATTCAAGTCCCATTTATTTTGCATAAGGAACTGCTTGGGTTATCACAAACAAAAGCAGAGGTCATAATTGGATAGCATTGTATGGGAGTCAGCTCCACTCAATGGGAGCAGACTTGGCTGGGGAGGAAAGGGTAACTTGCCACCGACATGGGTAATGTATTACGTTAGGAGTCCCACTGTGAGAGTGAAATTGACTTGGATCAAATACGTTTTCCCAATTAAATATATATTAACCATAATAGGGCCAGCCGCTAGTGTGAATATGAGAGACTCGTTCAAAATAGCAGAGCCTGCCTCTGCATCCATTTATATATTTACTTGGGGTCTTCATGAGGAAAAAGGTCTGGAATATGTTCCTCTTATTTCTGCTGGAGTCCTGGCAGAACTAATAGGTGCAGCATGGAATGGTAATGCATTATTAAAGCCGGCTGAATTATGCTCTCCAGCTCAAATGAAGGCCTGTCCTCTATACAATTACCGACACAGCGGGCAGAGAGGGGCCAGGGCCAATTCTGTCCTTGTGCGCTTTGAATGGAAACTAATGTTCAACTAGAGCGCCTATGATTATGGCAGACTATGATTCATAAAATGCTGGCAATTTGCTTCTTTTTTTTGCATCAACACAAAAAAGGAGAAAATAACAAACACAAAAGCATGTTTCTTCCTGTCTCAGCCTGACCCTGTGACTAAAATACACCACCTTGAAACATTTCACATTCTCCTTTCGACATAAGATGTAGAATGGTGAACAAAAGAGGAAGAACACTTAGATACAGTATATGTCGTTACATTTAAAATCACAATGTCTAGACAGTGCAGTTGTAAACATTCTGATTCCAAGTAACACTGACAAACTAGACCAGCATGCACCTGGCATGGGGGAGAAAGATAAAACAGACTCCCTGAGGCCAAACAATCAGGTGTAAAAAGAAAAATGCATTCCAGTTTTCCAGAACCAGACTGAAATGAGAATGAGGGGGACTTTAATTCAATAACTCTGAGTGAGAATAATCATGCCCTTAGGGCAGCTCTCTGGCCTCACCTTAACTCCATTATAACATCCCATCACCCAGCCCTGTCAGCAGGGAACATGGCAGGAATTTCTTAAATGGCATTTTATTCACACCTCGTTTCATTAGTTCTGTATCTCCACAGGCGTGGAGCGGCTCTGATTAGTGGAGAGACTTATGGAGACAAACAGACCCTCCCCTATCTCCAATAACAACACAGATATACATACATACTGCATGATGTGCATGCACAAACACACACACACACACACACACACACACACACACACACACACACACACACACACACACACACACACACACACACACACACACACACACACACACACACACACACACAGAGAGAAACACAGAAACAGATGAACAAACAGACAGGCACTCCCATGCATGCAGGTACACACAAACACTGGTGGGGGCTTCCTTATTGATCTCACATTAAGAAGCTGATGAGGGAATAACTGTCAGGAGTACATTGGGAGTTAGGAGCCAAGACAGCCCCCCCCCATCCACCACTAAATAATCCCTTATGGCCCTAGGTACTACTTTCACTCTGTTCCCAGGGGCTTCATCTTTACGCGAGTGACAGCAAACGGCTCAGAAAACAGCTCAAATCAATCTGAAATGCAGTTTGACAGACTAACATTACAGTGGCATGGGAACATGAAATACAGCAGGCTTTGTTGTTTCTTATTGTATGTAATAATAGAATACCTGCCTGTGGCCTGTCAGCAGATCTGAGGTTTCAGAGCTCTAGAAACAGCACACGATCCAGTGTCTGCTATGACTGGAGCACAGCTCAGCTTCTCTTTACTACTCAAGCATGATGTCTCCCCTGAGGTCTCTGTCGAGTTACATGAACAATTTGTTTTATTACAGTAACGAGAGGGCTGCGCTTTAGAAATCAGTCCAGAGTCCCTGTGCTCATCTTCTTCACACCCGTCAAAGTCTAAAAAAATCCACTCTGAAATACATCTGACACAGAAAGAATCTTACACTAGACGGGGAATCGTACTCTATAACGAGAAAACATGTTTGGGAGAGAGTGCAGTGCACACTGTTGCTGTAATTGCAATTGAATGATTGTCTACTGTAGCTCATCTACATGGAGTGATTCCCAATAACACTATACATGTCCTACCTAGAGAGCCTCCCTAGTATTGAATTAAGAATGACCATTATCTAAATGGATTTTTTTATCATTGTGTATATTTATTTTGTTTTGTCTTAAAGGGTATTCTTATGGGCCAATTGGGTGCCTTTGGAAACAAGCTCTAAATATGTGGCTTCTTTCTTTTAAAAACTGTGGCTAGAAACTGAATTTTGCACAATGGAAGAAATCCTGTAGGTCCTAATATTAAATCTTATCTTACAGCTGCTGACACGGGGTGCAGGAAAATCAAATCTACTACATCCCCAGGCTATCCAGACTGTATTTTCCCTTATCAATTACCCAGCAAATCAAATAAAAACACCTTTGGGTCAATACACATTCGATTACAATTCTCCGTCACCTCAAAGGATCGGCAGTTTGATCCCATTTTCAGGAGACACTAACCGAAATAACATTTTGCTGGTGTATGATCAAATGACAGTAAAAGATCACATTAGGTGTAGCCTGTCTGCAACTGTCCGCTGTATTTATTCTGTATTCTCCATGTTTCATTGCACTTAGTGTGTAATTTCATGTCAGGTGCTGTGCTATCAGTGACCCTGTTCATGTGTAGGGCAGTGATCTATCTCCACTCCTGCACCAGAGCTGCTGCCACAGACAGTAGACCAGCTGGAGCCTGGCGTTTCACCACCCACAGCCATGCCTCAGCAGGAGAGAAGACTGGGGGCAGTGGCCCCCTCCCCGCCACCCTGGCCCCCTCCCCAATGGATGTGCTCTATGGTGACTCAGTTAGTGTGCACTGCACACTCTCCAAATCGTTTTGCCTCGTTATAGAGTACGATACCCCGTCTAGTGTAAGATTCTTTCTGTGCCAGATGTATTTCAGAGTGGATTTTTTTACACTCTGATGGGCGTGAAGAAGACGAGCTCAGGGACTTTCTGATTTCTAAATGGCAGCCCTCTTGTTACTGTAATAAAACACATTTCAGGGAAAGTAAGGTGCTGGGGGATGGATGGAGGGGAATCAGGGATGGAGGTATACAGTGGTGTAGTGGTAGGTAAACACACATTATGGCCGTTAACCCACCTTTTGCGTAAAAATGCATTGAAAGTATAGGGAATGTTACTTTACTCATGAGAACTGCGATCAGCATATATTTTTTTTTACCATAACATCACAGGAGGTATATCAAAGTGATGGTGGGGTGGGATTCTGGGGTTGAAGTGTAGGCTGCTGTTGCAGAAGGGGTAGGGATGGGATGGAGGGGGATGGGTTATGAAGGTTACATGTAGATGCAGGGTGGTAGATTGGGGGGGTGTTCAAGGTGTGGGGGAGAGTGATTGGAGGTGATGGTGGGGGTAAGTGTGTAGAAAAGGTTGGGGGTTGAGGTAGTCATAAGAGGCAATGTAGTCAGTCATATGAGATATATGTGAGTAGTAATATTATGATGTGTGGATGCCCAGGAATGAGTATTTGGTTTGAGACAGCGGCTGGGGGGTTAGGGCCATGGTGTCCATGTCAGTAAGTGAATATATGGTCCTCTGAGAGGCTTGGTGACTCTCTCTGGGCACACAGCCACACTGACTGACTCTCAACTCATCCATCTGGCGTCAGATCTGCCACGTTCCTTCCCCACTCCTCTGCATTACATTAGGACTGAGCTTCAACTCTGACTACATGTTATCCACCAAACTGACTGTATAACAGACTTCTACCATGCATCCACACCGCCACCTCACCTCCTTCTCCATAGATACTGTTCACACTTTTTCTCCTTCCCTTCTGCTTCCGCGAAACCATGGAAATGTATTCTAAGATACCAAAAGCTGTGTGAACAATCTATCGTCACAAACCAAGAGGGATGGATATGCTTAGACACATGATTCACTTTCTATTCTATTATCCTTTGTTTGTTTTTATTGGAGCATAGAAAGATTAATGCATTTGGAGGGGATGTTTGCTCTCCCTTCCTCTGATCAGCTGTGTTCTTTCCTGTCTCATCTCGGCTGTTGTGGATTTCTTCTTTAAATATCTGAGTTGTGTGGTGATGAGGAGTCTGGGTGCTCTTTCTCAGTGTGGGTGACCAGCTCCCTGCCCTGACAGGCTGATGAAAGGACAGTTCAGATGCTGGGTCTCCTCCCCTGGGCTCCATGGGGACCCACATACAAACCGGCCACTTGGGCATTAACTACTGGGACTGCACTTCAAATGTATCTCTTTAAATGGCATCCATTCTCACACACACACACACACACACACACATACAAATACATTTAGACCTGTTTTTGTGTGTGTGTGTATTCTGTACCCTGTGGCACTTCAAAAGAGCTGCTCTTTCAGAAGCAGATTGCCCTCTTCAAGGTTAGCGCTGAGACGGAATTTCGCGCGATGTGCTCCTGGCAGATGCATCCCTGCTTGCACATATCTGTTTAGCCTTGAGGGGGCCAGAAGCATCAATATCATAAATAATTTCTCCACAAACAATCAGCCATCAAAGATTGACTCCTAGCATGAATTGGTTTGGTTAATTTCTACATTTATGTATACTGGTTGGTTCCAAATAACTACACCAAACCCACTGAATTAATTTAACCAACCTGTTTGTTAAACATGTTTGCTCATATTATATGCTACTCATTTTCTCAACCAGTTTAACATAATGCATCAATAAGTACAGCTGCCCTATTCTGCCACTTCAATTGGTTAAACAGGAACAATGAACGGGTATACTCGTTAACCTGCAATTGTTATGCAAATATGATTTGTATAAAATATATCTGCTAGTTTTGTGTTTACCGTGGATCATTTACAGTGGGAAACTAACAGGCCAATTACAACCAACACCATAGCGAAAGGAGCTGTCCACATCGGTGGTGCTGAACGGCAGATGATAGTGCTGTGTGTGTGTGTGTGCTATGGATGGTTTATCTATCAGGAAGTAGCATAAAGCAATAATAAATGATGTCAGAAATGGCAATGGTTACATATAGCCTACTTATCGGAAAGCAAAGTAGAAGACGTTTTTACAAATAATGAACTGCAAATCCGTTTGATAGCGGTGCACTACAGCTGCTCAATCCTAATCCTAGGAATCGTGAATAAATATATAATGTAGTCTACGGTTCGAAAGGTCATAGTTTATGGGAAATATATAAATGGTACCTAGCCTACAATACATCTATTTCAATCGGGGGTTCTTTACCAATGCTTTTGACCGACGAATGTAGCCCAAGTAGCTTACTGTGTAGGTGGAGGAAAAAGCCGTCGGTGTGCTTGGTTTTTGCTTGCTACAGCCTACCTGTTGCACTGTCCGGCATCCTCTCTCCTTTCACCCCGACCCCAACATAATATCCCTCTCTCTCTCACTCACACACACACACACACACACACAGTAAATACAAGTATCTTACCTTCAGAGTACTTAGACACAGCGTGCATTTCTTCCTTCAATCCTCCCTGGTTTCTGATGCCACACGCGTCACTGGTTTGCTGAGAAGGACTATGTTCAGATGGTATAAACTGCACATCATGAATTAGCGCCAACCTATAGCACTTCCTTCTCTCCCTCTGTCAACCTGTTCTATCTCTGTTCCTCCGTTTATTTGTCGCTTACTCTCTTGCTATATGTTGAGGAAGAAAGATGACGGCCCGTCTCTTTGCCATGTGTAAAGAGAGAGAAGTCTAGCGTTGTTACAGTCCTGCCGCTTTAAAGAGCAGGTCGCCCGACAGGTGGCCTGTCAATATTCTGAACATCGGTGACGTCACCATCGAGGAGACTGAATTTGAAAGTTCCTGAATATCTTTTTTTTTTAAGGGCACACCACAACTCCAGCCAATTTTCCACCAAGCCATTCAACAGATACATATGAATATGCAAGATACTATATACTTGTTCATATTAGAGATAGATTTCACAGCTGTTGCCTGTTGGTCCTAGATCTGGTTAAACCCCTTCCACATTTTTTGCATGCATTGTGAAAACACCTCCAATTAACCCCTTAATGTATTAAGACTACATCTATGATCTTAATTCATTGATAATCATAGAGAAATTAGCAACAATATCAATGATTGGGACAAATCATGTAGTTCCTTTTTAATGTGATAAAAGTCACTATATGTTTTATTCACAAGGCATTTTATTGTTCAAATAAGAAACACACTTCTGTTCATGTTGACCACTGTTTCACTGTATTCCTGTCCTGTTAAATAAGTAGCTGTATAGTAGCCTACCAGTATGCTTGCCTGACTGATCTGCTCCTGCTTTGTCCCACTGTGTGTAGACTACAGTATACAGAACATCGCCTCCATTCTCCGCTGGAGACCAGCACCTCAGCCTTTCAAAGAAACAGCTTGTATTTAAACAGTGTCTCCACCCTCAGGAAGAACGCATGGAGGCAAATTGTTCTCTGTATTCATCTCAAATTGGGCTTTTTACATGCATATTTCCTCTCTTTTATCCAAGACAGCAGCAAAGAGCCTGTACTGGCATTTAGCAGTTTCATAATGTTTCACAAAGCAAGAGACCATGTAATCTTTTCAGATGTCAATGTGCTGCTTTAAACAGTATTATCTACTAAAAATATGTAGAGGTATAGTTTTTTCCTGATTGAATGAACACCTGAATTTTGTATTTTGTCCAAAGAAATGTGCTTGGATTTGTATGTGAGTGTCTTGGTGGGTATAAATGAGAGATATGGAAATATATCTTATGAAGAGCGCACAAAAATATAGTTTGTTGAGCGTTATACTAATGACTTCAATATAATATACTAGCTTTTTTATTGTGGCACTAAATGTTCGGGTCTGACATACTGTAGTCGATGAAAACACATTTGCATATCACAGATTTAGATATTCTTTCATGTATGAAACATTATTACTGAAACATTCTGGTTATTATGATATGGGTAGGCAGGTAGCATAGTGGTTAGAGCATTGGACTAGTAACTGAATGGTTGCTAGATTGAATCTCTGAGCTGACAAGGTACGAATCTGTCGTTCTGCCCCGGACAATGCAGTTAACTCACTGTTCCTAGGCCGTCATTGAAAATAAGAATTTGCTCTTAACTGACTTGCCTTGTAAAATAAAATAAAAATATTGGTGTAGTATTTCTGCAATTCCAGTCGATACTGTCATTTTCTCTGTAAGGGTGGGATTCTTGAACTGCATTGTGTTAAGGGCTTGTAAGTAAGCATTTCACGATAAAGTCTACATCTGTTGTTTTCGTTGCATGTGACAAATAACATTTGATTTGATTCTATTTTAATCCCTGTGTATAAAGAGTGCTTAATGAGACAATTAATAAAAAGCCTAGACCAGAGGGAGTGGCTCACATTGTGTTTATACACCATGGTTCATCATGCTCCCCAATGGTTCCAATCAGCCACTCAGAGTTCTCAGGAGATAAGGGCTTTGCTACCTGCCATGAAAACAGACCTGGGGTTCAAAGGTCACTAGAACAGATGTCTGTACTCGGTATCAGTGCTACAACACACACACCTGCCTGTGATGGGCTGGGTTTGTTTAGGCAGGGTATGGGCAATTCACTGTGCTGTGTGAGAGTGAGCATCTGCTCATGTATTTTCTCTCTTTCTATTTCTCTCTCTTTCTCTCTCTCTCTCTCCATCTCTCCAGCCAACAGGAAAGAAGAATCACCAACCAGGTGCCTCTCTTCCAGGTAACTGACCTCATCAGCTAATGACCTTTTCTTTGGTAGGGTGTAAAACCTCAAACAATGCTAATGCTCTCCAGCCGGGCAATGCATGCTGCAGAACCATGACCTCAATTTAGGTCCTAACTAATCTCTTGTTGACAGACGAGACATATCTAACCAAATTACGCAAGATTTTAGTTCTGGTTTAAGATCTAACTGATTTGATATCTTAGGGTATAACGGCAGCATGATGTCATGGGGCAAATGAAAAGTAAACCACTGGTAGTCCAATGTTGGTTTTTGTGAATTTGAGCCCCGGACTCCCCAGTGTTTCTCCTGTTGAGCTCAGGTGTCAGTCTGTTCTCACTTCAGCCCACCCACAGTGCTGCTTGACCTCTTAGTGCTCTGCTCTTCATTTAGAAAATGGAGGGAATAATTGATTGGCCAATCTCTATTCCATTTCTCCTCCTTCGCTCAGTACCTTGCTCTCCCTGAAACTCTCATTAGTGTTCTCCTACAGTTCACCCCACACTCCAACAGCACCAGCTCTCGAAAGGAAAGTGTGAAAAAAAGAAAAAGATGTAACATATTCCATTTATGTAGTAGTGCAGTGCAAAAAATATCAGTATCAAACTTCACTATAGTGGGTGATATGACTGTAGGCGATACGAACATTCATTTAGCCTTCAGCGTGACTGGAGTAGGCGATATACTCCTTGAATGTTTCAGAGTAAAACCCTTTTCAATACTATGCCTATTCATAGTTCATAGTAATATCAAAGAATACTGACAGAGTACATAGCTCACCACATGAGAGAAGACTAGTTTAACAGCAAACAACCGTGCAACACCAAGAGCATAGTCATCCAATCCGTTAGGACACCCACGTAACACCCACACAAACACATGGTCTCTCTCTCTCCCTCTTCCCTCCTCTCTCTTCCTCTTGAACATACGCATAAAAGTAGCCAATTAATCACCAATCAAAAGTCCAAGACGTTTCACACATATTTACAGGTGTCTTGATGGCTTTTGATCTTCCTTTATAGCAAACACACACTTACTCCATCACACCTGAATAAATATTTTACTGGATGCAAGACGAACCACACACACACGCATCATGTGAGTTGTTAAGCTATCTCCTTTCCTTCCTGTTTCTCTCTTCCTCTCTCCCTCTGTCCTTTGTTTGGCACATTTCTATTTCCATGGCAACCAGCATTAGAGTAAAAAGCAACCAATATTTTCCTGAGCTGTTTTTCAGTGAGTGGCAGACTTTCCTTTTCAGCGTGATTCGTGAACAGGATGAAGCTTGGCCAGCAACACAGGCAGGGCGGGAGGAGTAGGACTAGTCCCTCTGATTGGGTGGGAAAACAGACAGAGACGGTGACTTTTACACTTCACACGTGACTCATGTGTTGTACACACTTTTAAATATGTTTTTGATATAGAGCCAAATAAGGGTTATTTGGAGCTTAAAAATACAGGAACCCTTTTAGGTGCTATATAGAACTCGTTTTTAAAGGTTCTATAAAAAACCATGCTCATACATTTCTGAATGGAACCTTTATTTTTAAAGGTTTCACATTTATTTAACTAGGCAAGTCAGTTAACAACAAATTCTTATTTACAATGAAAGGCCTACCAGGAAACAGTGCGTTGGCTGCCTTGTTCAGGGGCAGAACAACATATTTTTACCTTGTCAGCTCAGTTATTCAATCCAGCAACCTTTCGGTTACTGGCCCAACACTCTAACCACTAGGCTACCTGCCACCCAAAATACCCAGTTATTATTGTGCTATCAATAATCATTTTCTAAACTTCTATAAAGAACCATATATATATATATATATAGCACAATAAATCATTACAACCCTTTTCTGGTACTATAAATGACATTTTTTTTGTATGTAACCTTTATGGAGAATCTCAATAGCCTTTTGAAAACCATACAGGGTTATTTATTCTGGTTAGCCATATTATATTGTTTTCTCTTAAATTAAAATTCCATTGTTGTTATTATAGTATTAGTTGATTCATCTGGTGAGCTAGCTCTGGAATAGATCATTTACATAGAACTGCTCTGAGTCCCCAGGGAGAGGTTTGAGAACCACTGATTTCGACAACAGTTCCCATTACACAAGGACTTACGTGAGTCTTTCACGAGACACAATTTCTGGCTGTAGTCATGTTCAACATTTAATGGTATAAGACAACACATTAGATAAACTGGAATGACACTTACGTTTGCACAAAAAAAGCTGTGCGCAAACCACGCCTCAAAATATTCTAATGAGCCGCTGCTCCTACATTTTAATTATCACAGAAAGAGGAAAGGACCCTTTTCTGAACTGCAAAGAACCATTGACGGGCTCAAAGGGATATTTGAGTCATTATGGTTCAACATAGAACCATCACCCTTTCCAAAGAACCCTTGAAGAACTATGTACTGGAGAGGGAGCACAGGCCACAAATTGTGTGCCAATCATCATCAAAGAGTGAATTACAAAGGTTGTTACTGAAATTTGAGGATGCCATGGTTACACAGAGAGAAACCACAATTCCAGTGGAATAGTAATATTTCAAAAGGTATCCTAGAGGGTAGAGCATTGGGCCAGTAACCAAAAGTTCGCTGGTTTGAATACTTGATTGCTCAGGGGCGCAGCACAATGGTGACCTTTGCCATGACCTCATTTCCTGCGGGTGTCTCAGGGGGAGTGGAGATATGCAAGAAACACATTTGCATTACACACTTGTGTGTAACAGGACAAATATAAACACCCACCATTATTATTTAACTTTATTTTTAATTTTTATCATTATTTTGTGTGATTTTCACAGCCGATCAACTACAGTATCTTTTCTCTGAGCTTTAGAGTAATATGGCATGGCATTACCAAAGGGAGATAATTGTTCAATAAATCTGAATAAACTAGTACCATTTACTCAGACACATTTGTCAAGAACATCCTTAAATGTAATTCTATGGGAGCTAAAACTATTTTTATTCACTTATGTACTACACAATTTGATGAGGATGTAGTGAGTCATTCAATTCAATTCTGAATGAGGCTTTCTTCAAAATGTCAGACATTGCTTTTTAGATAACAAAGCATATATATTCTTTATTATCTGGTCCCCACAAAATAAGTGTGTGCGTGTGTATATATATTAGTACATGCATATAATATCAGTCAAACGTTTGGACCCACCTTCTCATTCAAGGGTTTTTCTTTATTTGTACTATTTTCGACATTGTAAAATAATAGTGAAGACATCAAAACTATTAAATAACACATATGGAATCATGTAATAACCAAAAAAGTGTTAAACAAATCAAAATATATTTTAGATTCTTCAAAGTAGCCACACTTTGCCTTGATGACAGCTTTGCACATTCTTGGCATTCTCTCAAACAGCTTCCTGAAGTAGTCACCGGGAAAACATTTTAATTAAAAGGTGTGCCTTGTTGAAAGTTCATTTGTGGAATTTCTTTCCCATCTTAATGCATTTCAGCGAATCAGTTGTGTTGTGATAAGGTAGGGGTGGTATACAGGAGATAGCCCTATTTGGAAAAAGACAGAGTCCATATTATGCCAAGAACAGTCCATCATTTCTTTAAGACATGAAGGTCAGTCGATCCAGAACATTTCAAGAACTTTGAAAGTTTCTTCAAGTGCAGTCGCAAAAAACTCTCGAGCGCTATGATGAAACTGGCTCTCATGAAGACCGCCACAGGAAAGGAAGACCCAAGTTCATTACAGTTACCAGCCTCAGAAATTGCAGCCCCAAAAAATGCTTCACCGTGTTCAAGTAACAGACTCATCTCAACATCAACTGTTCAGAGGAGACTGCGTTAATCGGGCCTTCATGACTGAATTGCTGCAAAGAAACCACTACTAAAGGACACCAATAAGATGAAGAGACTTGGGCCAAGAAACACAAGTAATGGACATTAGACTGGTAGAAATATGTCCGTTGGCTTGCTGAGTCCAAATTTGAGATTTTTGGTTCCAACCGCTGTCTTTGTGAGAACAGATGATCTCTGCATCTGTGATTCCCACAGTGAAGCATGGAGGGGGAGGTGTAATGGTGTGGGAGTGCTTTGCTGGTGACACTGTTGTTGATTTATTTAGAATTCAAGGCACACGTAACCAGCATGTCTACCACAGCGATTTGCAAAACACCAGTCTCAACGTCAACAGTGAAGAGGCGACTCCGGGATGCTAGCCTTCTAGGCAGAGTTCCTCTGTCCAGTGTCTGTGGTCTTTTGCCCATCTTAATATATTATTTGTATTGTCCAGCCTGAGATATGTTTTTTTCTTTGCAACTCTGCCTAGAAGGCCAGCATCCCGGAGTTGACTCTTCACTGCTTACGTTGAGACTGGTGTTTTGCGGGTACTATTTAATGAAGCTGCCAGTTGAGGACTTGTGTGGCGTCTGTTTCTAAAACTAGACACAAATGAACGTGTCCTCTTGCTCAGTTGTGCAATGGGGCCTCCCACTCCCACTTTCTATTCCGTTTAGAGCCAGTTTGTGCTGTTCTGTGAAGGGAGTAGTAAACAGCGTTGTACGAGATCTTCCGTTTCTTGACAATTTCTTGCATGGAATAGCCTTCATTTCTCAGAACAAGAATAGACTGACAAGTTTCAGAAGAAAGATCTTTGTTTCTGGCTATTTTGAGCCTGTAATCGAACCCACAAATGCTGATGCTCCAGATACTCAACTAGTCTATAGAAGATCAGTTTTATTGCTTCTTTAATCAGGACTACAGATTTCCGCTGTGCTAACATAATTGCAAAAGGGTTTTCTAATGGTCAATTAGCCTTTTAAAACTATAAACTTAGATTAGCTAACAACGTGCCATAGGAACACAGGAGTGATGTTTGCTGATAATGTGCCTCTGTATGTAGATATTCCATAAAAAATCAACCGTTTCCAGCTACAATAGTCATTTACACTGTATTTCTGATCAATTTGATGTTATTTTAATGGACAAAAAATGTGCTTTTCTTTCAAAAACAATGACATTTCTAAGTGACCTCGAACTTATGAACAGTAGTGTATATTAATATAATATAAAGACATGCGCTTTTTAACATTAATAGTAAACTTTTCAGTCACGTCCATCACAGATCTCCGACTGTACCTGAATTCAATTTCCTTTCATAATTTGCCTATTCTAAAATGGCTTGGCCCACCATGTCTAAACAACACTGGAAGAACAACTTACCAAAATGCAGCCCCCCTCCTAAGCATCTGTAACCTCCCTCATGGTACCCTGCAGAACAAAGGAGCTTTTCACAGATGAGAGGCAGGTGAGAGCCACCAAATGGAGCTCAAGTAGGCCCCGGCCTTCCTCCGCTGATGGCACAAGTACTGCTCTCTCTCTCCTTCTCACTGTGTCACCCACAGGTCTAGTCTATCTTTATAGTACATCTCAGGCTTCTGCTAAAAGCCTGAGCGAACAAGACTGGTATAATTGCATTTCTAGAAATACACTAATAATGTCATGTACTCAGGAAAACGCTTGGCCAAATGTGTGTGTCCTCAGCACAACCCTGGACAGGCACAGATACAGGCATTCCACATACAGGATGTGAGTTTTACCCTGATGAAAAGATTTTGTCCCCATAGCCCCTATTAGGGAGAATGCTCAGTACATACTGCAATGTTCACTAAGAAACTCTAATGTTCTTTCCCTTGTTTTTAAAGTCTGTTTTTAATGTTAGACTGTACTATAACATGCTGCTAGCAAAGGAAATTATAAGTTGTAGAGTGGCCATGCGTGGAACAGGGATAATTGGTGTTAGACCCATTATGCTGCACTCAAGGCCATGCGTGCAGTCCTTCCCACTGCTTTAAGCCTTTTTCGCTCTTTTTTGTGAGTTTTTTTGATTCACACATCCATCGCTGCTAGAGCGCACTGAATCACAGCGCAAGATCAAACAGGAAGCTGAGAAGAACGTTTCTTTTGTTTGTGTTTTCTTTGTCGTATAAAGAAAATCTAAACCCACCACGTTATTCCTAAAAAAAAATGGAATATCAAATATAATACAATACAATAACAGAATGCTATAATCGACACAAAAAGTGTATAAAATGCCATTCTTGTTCATTTTTGACGAACAGACACATGTAGGGGTTGAAAGAACATGGGCTTATAATAGTTGGGTACATCCAATGTAAAAAAGGAATGAATGAAAATTGTAGGATAAATCAATTGTATGAGAAAGCGGTAATAGCTGCGTACTGTATAAAGGAGTCTTTTCATTGTGGACTTTGCATTAAGGCCTTTCACAAGACGTCTTACCTATCCATGGAAACGTATCCTGAAACAAATACCCAATGCTGCGACATACTGTATGTCCTTAGCACATTGCAAGGTTATTAAACGTAATGAAAAAGGCATGGGCGGTGTACCGTATCTCGGGGTATTTTGAAATGGGGGGGGGGGGGGGTTGGACATCTTCATAGGTTTTGAAAACTATCAGGAATAAACAGCACAACGCAGAAGCGTCAATTAACATATCACTTAGTACCACTTTTTCCTCCTTAGTCGTTGCTATCGGAACGTTCAGACAGAAACTGCATTGGCGCAACTCTCTATACACACTGAGTGTACAAAACATTAGAGACTGTCTGTCTCAGCCTCCAGTATTTATGCTGCAGTAGTTTATGTGTCGGGGGGCTGGGGTCAGTTTGTTATATCTGGAGTACTTCTCCTGTCCTATTCGGTGTCCTGTGTGAATCTAAGTGTGCGTTCTCTAATTCTCTCCTTCTCTCTTTCTTTCTCTCTCTCGGAGGACCTGAGCCCTAGGACCATGCCCCAGGACTACCTGACATGATGACTCCTTGCTGTCCCCAGTCCACCTGGCCATGCTGCTGCTCCAGTTTCAACTTCCACCTGACTGTGCTGCTGCTCCAGTTTCAACTGTTCTACCTTATTATTATTCGACCATGCTGGTCATTTATGAACATTTGAACATCTTGGCCATGTTCTGTTATAATCTCCACCCGGCACAGCCAGAAGAGGACTGGCCACCCCACATAGCCTGGTTCCTCTCTAGGTTTCTTCCTAGGTATTGGCCTTTCTAGGGAGTTTTTCCTAGCCACCGTGCTTCTACACCTGCATTGCTTGCTGTTTGGGGTTTTAGGCTGGGTTTCTGTACAGCACTTTGAGATATCAGCTGATGTACGAAGGGCTATATAAATACATTTGATTTGATTTGATTTGATTTTAGAGACACCTTCCTAATATTGGGTTGCACCCTTTTTGCCTTCAGAACAGCCTCACTTTGTCAGGGCATGGACTCTACAAGGCATCAAAAACGTTCCACAGGGACGCTGAGCCATGTTGACTCCAACGCTTCCCGCTTCCCACAGTTGTGTCAAGTTGGCTGGATGTCCTTTGGGTGGTGGACCATTCTTGATACACACAGGAACATGTGTGGGCTACTACCACTGGCACCTACTACCATACCCCATTCAAAGACACTTAAATATTTTGTCTTGTCCATTCACCCTCTGAATGACACATACACAATCCATGTCTCAAGGTTTAAAAATCCTTATTTAACGTGTCTCCTCCCCTTCATCTACACTGATTTGAAGTGTATTTAACAACTAACATCAATAAGGGATGATAGCTTTCACCTGGATTCATCTGGTCAGTGTATGATGCCCTGCAAAGAGCAGGTGTTCCTAATGTTTTGTAAACTCAGTGTTTATAACTATAAGTTAATTTATTTGGCACATCTTAGATTGTAATCTCCAGCTCAGGGCTCCAGCTATGCATTTGGTGGCTAGATTTTGCAGTATCAAGCTTCTTTGTTACAGCAGAGACAATCAATCCCCTCCACTTCTCTAAACCCGACCCTGAAAAGACTGTGCCCCACGTGATGGGCATCCATATATGATGCCATTCAATATGTGCAGTTCCGCTATGCAGACATCATGCAGGCGTTGAGCAAAGCGGCCAACTCCACGTCCACCCCAATATGTTTTGTTGTTGCACCAAACTGTGAGTAGCCTTTTAAGATCCAGTAGTTGTAGAACTTTATGAGCTGGATTGTCTGCCCTTGCAATTAGTTTATGTTTGCTTGTTAGCATTTCTTTTTCTTAAACATTTGGAAAGAAATAGTACCCCTTGTGTGCACTGCCGGTGCTACTGTTTACCCCGGTATGGTACAAGAACAGTATGAAGGTATGAACATCTGTATACTGCCCAACCCTAGTATGAGATATTGTCCTGTATTGACCTGAATCGTTCTTGAAAGCCCTCCATAGAGAAACATACAGTATGTTCTACAGTGAAGGATTATTCACAGAACTGTTGCTAACAGACGCTGATCCTTCGGTAGGAAGGGGGTGGGGGACATTGGGGAACTAAGATACACGTTTAGGAGGAAGGACTGTTACATTACTCTTTAGGACAGGATGGCCATCTGGAAGAAAAAACACAATTTAGAGTGAGTGGGCTCAAGAGATGCCAAGGCAGTGTTAGTGGAGCTGGTGCGGCCTCATCTTAGGGTTGAATTTGTGTTCGATGAGCTGGTCGATAATTTATTGGAATATTCTGTGTTAGTTTGTGAATTTGCCTTGATTGTGTTATGTGTGTGATGTGAACTGATAGTGTACAATTCTCTCACTTTCTATCACTTACACTCTCTCTCTCTGAGAGAGGTGTGATTCTACAGCGGCTCCCTGTGTGTGAGGGTGTGTGTGTGTGTGAGGCTGTGTGTGTGTGTGTGAGGCTGTGTGTGTGTGTGTGTGTGTGTGTGTGTGAGGGTGTGTGTGTGTGAGGGTGTGTGTGTGTGTGAGGGTGTGTGTGTGTGAGGGTGTGTGTGTGTGTGTGTGAGGGTGTGTGTGTGTGTGTGTGAGGGTGTGTGTGTGTGTGTGTGTGTGTGAGGGTGTGTGTGTGTGTGTGTGAGTGTGAGGGTGTGTGTGTGTGAGGGTGTGTGTGTGTGAGGGTGTGTGTGTGTGTGTGAGGCTGTGTGTGTGTGTGTGTGAGGGTGTGTGTGTGTGAGGGTGTGTGTGTGTGAGGGTGTGTGTGTGTGAGGGTGTCCGTCCGCATGTGGAATGCTTTCCATTTGATTTCACCTGACTGCCAGACCTGTAATATGAAACAGAAAACGCTACAGGAGTCCCTATTTCAGTCTAATCACTTCAGCACTCTCTCTCACTTGGGAAAAGTGAGAATTGCAGGTACTTCATGCAAGAGCAAATGACATGAAAGTGGATTTTTGAAATTACGATCGCATAGTGACCTTATAAAAGTTTATCCTCATGGTCGGGGCTATTTCCGAAGTCCATATGTAGTTTGAAGGTTCACAGTTTTAATTTAAATTGCAAAATCTTTCAAAAATAATCTTGGTTCCCGATGGTTCAGGTTGTTGAGGCATGGTGCTTGCATGCAAGTCTATACAGTATATGGCTTAACTGTAAACTGCTTTAAATAACATGTGCAATGAAACAGTAATCTCATATATATAAAAAAACCTGAAACCTGTTGCCATTAATGCTCCACTACATTTACCATATGCATTTTGCGCGGAGGCCTTTTGCATACAGGGTATGTATTTTGGTCATGTTTGAACTTGTGACGTGAACAGGATGAACAGTAGACACATCTTTATTATTATGGTTCTCTTGAGTAAATGTAGTCGATTTGATCAACAGTGTTGACCTCCCATATTACACTACACACACTAAGACATGTACCATCCCCATGAACGCTTCCAGTGAGCGGCCATCATATCATGCCAGAAACACTAAAAGATCACGTAACATCAGAGCTGCCAACTCACATGCATTGGCTGTGAGACACACGCATTTTACGCTATTCTCACGCTCACGCGGCACACCTCTTATATCTCACGCATTGAAAAGTACTGCTTTTATTTTTCTAATTAGTCCATTATATAGTCAGTGCGTTGACTTTTCAACTGATCTCCAAATCGTTTCGAATTCGGAGCATCTGCGATTGCAATTTAACATCACGGGCAGAATCTCTATCATTATTCTGTTTTGCCACATCACTGTGAACTGCGGCACATTGAAGCATATGATTGGTCTAGTTATGTAAGGGCTCAAGGGGATTGGATGCATTTTTTAAACAAACGCCCCTCAAGATTAGAGTGGCTGAATGGAGAGAGAACGTTCTCTTCTGAGTTTATAAAACTGTAAAAAGAGCAGCGTGGTAACGTTGTTTCATATACAATGTTGTCAACTAAATTTGGTTGCGTCCCTGTTGCAGAATGCAGCCTTTTGACAGCATGTACTAAAACCGATCTAATCCACACTTGCATTGGTCCGCTCTTTTGGTGATTGGAATTAAGGTTGGAACAACGAAAATGCAGCAGAGACCTACAGTGTGTTTTAGCAGGGAAGTTTGGTAGGGTGAACTGATTTGTAACCATGAATACCATTTTGTCAAACTGTTGTGATTCCATAAGCGTAGGTTTGATTCTATAGGGGAAACAATCAATCGGAAAATTATTTGTGAGGGTGTAGGGGCAAATTTGTGTAATCGTGTCTTTGGGAGATTTTATCTATTTACTTTATTTAATCTAATCAGTACAATAATTATTATTCTTAACAATGGGTTAATTTAGAGTAATTACTCTGCTTGTGTCTTCACTATTTTTACAGTGTGTTCACATTTTAAATCAAATATTTCTACTTTTGTCTTTGAAAATGAACTATATGAGGCTATGTATTATTGCAGCCATTCATGGACAATTTTGAACAAGTCATACAAATAAGCATTGGGTATTAATAGAATTTGTACATTATAGTATTTTGTACATGCTAGGCGGAGATGTTAGGGGTACTCACAACTCATAATCACATACATTTTGTCATTGTAGAGTAAGAGAATGGCAAGGATCTTCAACTAGTAGGCATGAAGCACCTGAATATTGATATTTATGAGATTTTCTTAAAGGTTTTGGTGATTTTGAGAAATGAATTGTTTATAACAAAAACATTTTCAAACACCCAGCAGTTGGGAAACATAGATCAGGGGTGGAAAACATAGATCAGGGGTGGGAAACATAGATCAGGGGTGGGAAACATAGATCAGGGGTGGGAAACATAGATCAGGGGTGGGAAACAAAGATCAGGAGTGAGAAACATAGATCAGGGGTGGCAAACCCTCCTGGAGAACAAACAGGATTTTCTTCCAGTCCTATTTTAAAGAGATCGTTAATTACAAAATACTAAATATTTGTGTCTTTACCTTGAAAGCAGTCTATTGACAAGGAGACTACAATCTATGATTTGGTTACCCACTGCCAATAACTATTAATATGAGCATTTCCTGTGGAGAGCCTTGGTGAAGTGGTAGCACTTCCCGGCACATGTTGCATACAATTTTCCACCTGAGAATAGGGATCAAACCCTGCTTCCAACCTTCCCACTGTTTCTCACGTCTCCCTTTCACATTTCATTACTATCTGAATAAAATGTCAAACCACCTAAAAATATATATTAAAAAAAATATTAACATACTTTAAGTTAGCTTTAAAACAGTACCATTTTCCTGGGGGAGGAAACCCAGTACCCCTGTCTAGGGCATTGGGCATTGAAATTCACAATTATAAATCTCACTCCAAGCTTTCTTCAAAATGTGGCAACCCTGTGGAATGTGACAGGTGCATTAGTCCTTCTATGTTCAAAGAAACATGGCATCAAATATCTTCAGTAGCCACGGGTGATATGACTACACAAAGGAATAAAATGAACTGATCAACTAAGCCCAATACTTAATGCAACTGCTATGTCATGCACTATATGTTTTGCTTAGCTTAGATAGTTGTATTTTGATAAATTGTATCTGTCCCCACAGAGCGAAGCCCATGTGCTTTGCTCCACACCATCATGGCTGCTTTTCACTTCAGACGGATGTGTGTGTGGCTGCCCTGATCTTGGTTTCCATGGTGACAAGGCACAGAGTTTTTCACTGCCTGCCTGGAAACTGAGTTCCTGCTAATTGCTGTTGTCATGGCAACGATGCAGCTGATGTAATAGTGGGAAAGGGCAAGAATCTTAACCCTTTTTAGATGCAGCCCTAAAATACCATGCACTTCTCCAAGAGCCGGGGTACGGGAGGATGTGCTGTAGTTAAATTAGTATTTGAATGAATGTAAAATATATCTATATATATGGATAACAAAAATACATTTAGGCCTACAATTAAATATGGCACAAAGAAATTATGGATGGCGAACACACATTTCTTGTTGTGTTCTTTACACACAGTCTCAGTAATTACTGAGTGGTAATTAAATAAGTGGTCTTATTCTGGTTTGTCTTAAAGATGGCAATTTGTTATGGCCTCGTGTAACGGGTGTCGTCAGAAGGAGACCACAGCGCAGCGTTCTTTGAGTTCCACATAATTTATTAACGAAGTGAAACTTTAGAAAAGACAAACCAATAAAGACTACAACGACCGACCAGCTTTGTTTTGCAAACTACCTGCACACAAACAATGAACACGATCCCACACAGAAGGAGGGAAAGGGCTGCCTAAGTATGATCCCCAATCAGAGACAACGACAGACAGCTGCCTCTGATTGGGAACCACACTTGGCCAGAAACAAAGAAATAAAGAACATAGAATGCCCACCCAAATCACACCCTGACCAAACCAAAATAGAGACATAAAAAGGCTCTCTAAGGTCAGGGCGTCAGGGCGTGACACTGCGTGGTAAACTGCAGTGTATTGATTTTTGCCAAGTCCATATGATTTAACCCTGCTGTGCCTCTACTTATGCAGTCACTTGTTACAATAGAGGTTGCCTAACTGCAATGTCAGTGGTTGATTTAACAATAGCAACAGGTCATGTCATCAACAACAAGAGCCTTCGACGACTGCATCACTAACCCAACATTAAACCAACATTCTGTGATTCTAGGGCCAAATGCTGATTGTCAATCTTTTACATGAGCAACAAGTGGAATAACATCACTGTTTCAGTATTTCCAAGGTTTAATAGCAACGTTTCAACCACTTACTGTAGTTGCCTGATGAACACAGCATGCAGGTATTCATTTGGCTTTAAATACTGCTCCTGTTGGTGTTTGATTTTGTACACTACTCAATCTTGAACATGGACCAAACATTACTCAGAATTTGTTCATATTGTGTATGTACAGTTTTTGAGATTTTACTTTCTTACTCCCTCCTCTTTGCTGGAGCATAAGTCTGCAATAAATCCACGCCACAAGGGTCCTTGACCTTCCCCGGAGTCGTCTCCTTTGTGGTGTCCAACAAAGGACTGTCTTGACTTTGACGTCTGATTACATCCTCAGTACATGACCTATCCACCTGAGACTGGACTGGTTGACTTGGCATGACCCAAAGCCATGACTATGCATCTCTGACTGTAGCATGACCCTTGTCTTAAGATAACAACACTTCCAGACATAAAGACAGTGTTTGTCTATGTGAACCACAGACATCAGAAATCCCTATCTCACCAGTCACTTCCAACAGGCAGAAAAGGGGGTTTAATGAGAGATGGCATTTTATCGAGTGTTTCTTACCAGAGGGCAGGGTCCCTTCTGTCCCGCAGAGAAGGAGGTATGTCATTTTCACTTCCCCTGGGTCCTACAGAGTGACAGTGTGATGGGGGAGCACCCATTGAGAGGAATAAGGTTGTCATTAATGACAAACACCTCCAGTCTTTCTACATTTAACCCTTGTATGTGACCAGCAACTCTTAACTTGTTTATTTGCAATTTGAGCATAATCCAATGGAAAGTGCTTGATAAATGATCATTTGTCACTATAATTGTTACTAATTTGCAGGACTGGGCCTGGGATAGCTACTTGGATCGGATACCTCCAAGGAAAATCAGGTTGTTAGTGATTGTGTCACATACTTAGCTTCTGACTCTGTGTGGTCACTAAAGATCTTATGACACTTGTCATTAGGAGGGCTATCGATCCAGTTTCCTAGCTTCCTAATCTGGCCCTTCATACAGTATTATCATACCAACCTAATCATCCCAGCTTCTAATTGGCCCATTCAACCCCTCAACACTCTCTTGCAAGTCTCCAGTTGGCTGTTGTTGGAAATGAGAATGCATTCTCTATCTGTTTATAGATAAATGTATGACAAAAAAGAGAAATAAAGTATTTTTTATTTATGCAAGTCAGTTAAGAACAAATTCTTATTTTCATTAACTGCCTGTTCAGGGGCAGAACAACAGATTTGTAACTTGTCAGCTCGGGGGTTTAAACTTGCAACCTTCCGGTTACTAGTCCAACGCTGTAACAACTAGGCTACCCTGCTTATTCTACCAACTGTGTATCGACTACATGGATCCCTGTAGTTATTGGTGTTTTTTCCTCTATAGCGTTATCATATTTAAATCTTCTATATTGACACACCATACTTTTGGTTTTGATTACATTGTTCTCTCTTCACAGGGAAATCATTTGACATCAGCAAGGAGTGCATAAAGTGCATTTATTTACTAACTAGGAGATAAGACCCTCCCTATGCGTTCGGCCCTGACATATTCATCATCAATGATTTTGTTCCCTTTCCCCTGATGTCGCTGTCACATGGACACTGTTTTTTAATATGACATTTTAAAAAAGAAGCATGAAAAAATAGTTAGAGAAAGCAGACCATCAGGGGAAATAGCTAAATACTTAAAGTATAAGGACTAATTGGCGGAGGGAAAATAAACAGCAATAGAGCCATCCCCTTGAACCCTCTCACACCCTAATGTCAAGACTAGAACATGAAGGCTTAGGAGGAGTTTGCCCCCAACTATTGATCTCACTACATGTAATTCATTATTTCATAGCAGCTTTATATCTCAGTACAGACGCTGTCTTGAAAGCGTGATCTCCACCTGAGGAGAGGCCTGTTACAACACTATGACAGCTGATATTAAATTGAATGCTGTCGCCTGGTGATGCAGGCTGTGAATGTATTGGGTGAGGAGAGGAAGGCCTCCCACAGGTTCTGACAGTCCCTCCACAGCCCACCACACCGCTCCTCACAGTCCTCCCAGTGTGTCTGTGTGTGTGCGTTCGTCTGTCGGAGCATGCGTGCAGGGAATGGGGGGCGGGGGGGAGTTTTTCGCAGGCCACTGAGGATACAGAGTTGAAGTTCTTATCATTGACTGGATTATAAGTGTTCAAATTAGCATTCACAGTCCAAACAACATATCAACAACAGCATCCTAATGGTCCAGTACAATGCAGACGCACACAACTCCAGTGTAGATTTGGCCTTGTGTTTAGGGATATTGTCCTGTTGAAAGCAGTGGGCTGGTAGGAGGAGCTATAGGAGGATGGGCTCATTGTAATGTCTGGAATGGAATGAATGGAACAGTATCAAATACATCAAACATATGGATACCACATGTTTGACTCCATTCCATTAATTCCATTCCAGCCATTACAATGAGCCTGTTCTCCTAAAGTTCCTCCCACTAGCCTCCTCAGGTTGAATGTTGAATTCATTTCCCAGTGTCTGGTGGAAAGCAGACTGAACCAGGTTTCCCTCTAGGATTTTGCCTGTGCTTGTAACGGCTCTCGTTGGTAGTTGGAAGCGTAGACCAAAGCGCAGCGTGGATGATTATTTTATTCCAAAAACACTCCAACAAAATAACAAAAGCGAAAACGAAAGCGCACAGTTCTATAAGGCAAAAAACACTAAACAGAAAACAAGATCCCACAAAACCCAAAAGGAAAATGACAACTTATATAACGATAGACAGCTTTCTCTGATTGGAAACCACACTCGGCCAAAAACAAAGATATAGAAAACATAGACTTTCCCACCCGAGTCAAACCCTGACCTAACCAAACACAGAGAATAATAAGGATCTTTAAGGTCAGGGCGTGACAGTGCTGTTCTTTTGTATCCTGAAACACTCCCCAGTTCTTAACGATTACAAGCGTACCCATAACATGATGCAGCCAACACAATGCTTGAAAATATGGAGAGTGGTACTCAGTAATGTGTTGTATTAGATTTGCCCCACTCTGCATTCAGGACAAATAGTTAATTGCTTTGCCACATTTTTTGCAACATTACTTTAGTGCCATGGTGCATATTTTTTGAATATTTTTAGTCTGTATGGGCGTCCATCTTTTCACTCTGTCATTAAGGTTAGTATTGTGGAGGAACTAGAATGTTGTTGATCCATTCTCGTTTTTTAAATCTTACAAACAGCCATTAAACTCTAACCATTTTAATGTCACCATTGGCCTCATGGTAAAATTCCTGAACGATTCC
The DNA here is from genome assembly GCF_002021735.2 of Oncorhynchus kisutch. Classification (NCBI taxonomy): domain Eukaryota; kingdom Metazoa; phylum Chordata; class Actinopteri; order Salmoniformes; family Salmonidae; genus Oncorhynchus; species Oncorhynchus kisutch. The sequence continues at coordinate 67,788,333 of NC_034176.2, forward strand.
CTTCCTCTCTGGTGACTGAGTTAGGAAGGACGCCTGTATCTTTCTAGTGATTGGTTGTATTGATACACATTCCAAAATGTAATTAACAACCATGCTCAAAGGGATATTCATTGTCTTTAAAAAATGTTTTATCTACCAGTAGGTGCCCTTTTTTGTGAGGCATTGGAAAACCTTTGCTTAATAGTTACAAGGGTAATAAACCTGCTTTATCAGAGTTTTGGGACATAGCCACAGGTGTAAAGCTGGTTCGTATGTAGATCTGGTTTATATTAGTATTGGAACTAAGTCAAAGGTGTAGTCCGGGTTTACAGTTTATGAGTAGTCAGGCTTCCACACATTTAGAACTGGCTTAGTTGACTAATTGGGTTCAAGCGCAGGTGCAGACTTTGTAGGTATGTACATTGGAGCTGAAGTACAGGTGTAGACATCCTTGATTGCGTTGCATTCATTGCAATACACCCTCTCAGCTCAGATGTCAGACAGCTATCTAAGCTAGGCAAATTAATCAGCAACATAAATAGACATAACCTTTCAGCAGTATTCCAATATTCCTCCTTGTCATAAATAAAATAAGGACATCTGTTTGCATATGTCATCACCACATTCCAGACCTAAGGTCTCATTTACAGTGCCTTTAGAAAGTATTCACACCCCTTGACTTTTTCCACATCTGTTGTGTTACAAATTGAGATTAAAATGGATTTAAATGGATTTTTTTGATCTGCACAAAATACTCCTTCATGTCAAAGTGAAAGAAAAATGAAATGTGTAAAACAATTATGAAAAATAAAACACTCATAAAATGAGTATACCAAACATTATGAACACCTTCATAATATTGAGTTGCACCCCTTTTCCCCTCAGAACAGCCTCAATTTGTTTGGTGGCATAGACTCTACAATGTGTCAAAAGTGTTCCACAGGGATGCTGACCCATGTTGACTCCAATCAATCAATCAAATATATTTATAAAGCCCTTTTTACATCAGCCGATGTCACAAAGTGCTACACAGAAACTCAGACTAAAATCCAAAACAGTGAGCAATGCAGATGTAGAGGCATGGTGGCTAGGAAAAGCTTCCTAGAAAGGCAGGAACCTAGGAAGAAACGTAGAGAGGAAACAGGCTCTGAGGGGTGGCCAGTCCTCTTCTGGCTGTGCTGGTGTCGAATATAAGAGTAAATGGGTGTTGAATATAAGAGTAAATGGCTGAAGGTTAGATCGTACTTCAAGATGTTCAAACCATATATGACCAGTAGGGTCAAATAATAATCACAGTGGTTATAGAGGGTGCAACAGGACAGCACCTCAGGAGTTAATGTCAGTTGGCTTTTCATAGTTGAGCATTCAGAGGTTGAGACGGCAGGTGCGGGGGGGAGAGAGAAAGGGAGAGAGAGAGACACACACACACACATCGTTACAACACTGTATATAGATATAATATGACATTTGAAATGTCTCTATTCCTTTGGAACTTTTGTGAGTAATGTTTACTGTTCATTTTTATTGTTTATTTCACTTTTGTTTATTATCTATTTCACTTGCTTTGGCAATGTAACATGTTTCCCATGCCAATAAAGCCCCTTAAATTGAATTGAAATTGAATTGAGAGAGATGTCCTTTGGGTGGTGGACCATTCTTGATACATGGGAAACTGTTGAGTGTGAAAAACCCAGCATCATTGCAGTCCTTGACACAAACTTGTGCGCCTGGCACCTACTACCATACCCCGTTCAAAGGCACTTACATTTTTTGTCTTGCCCATACACCCTCTGAATGGCACACATTCTCAGTTGTCTCAAGGCTTAAAAATCCTTATTTAACCTGTCTCCTCCCCTTCATCTACACTGATTTGAAGTGGATTTAACAAGTGATGTCAATAAGGGATCATAGCTTTCTGTAACGTGCGTTGTTTGAAGGAGACCAAGGCGCAGTGTAATTTGTGGTCATCATATTTATTAAATGAGAACCAGCAACAAAATAACAAAGTGAAACCAAAACGACCGTACCGTTCCGTAGGCTACAAGAGCTGTACAAAAACAAGATCCCACAACATAGGTGGGAAAAAGGCTACCTAAGTATGATTCCCAATCAGAGACAACGATAGACAGCTGCCTCTGATTGGGAACCACACTCGGCCAAACACAAAGAAATACAAAACATAAATGCCCACCCCACATCACACCCTGACCTCACCAAATAGAGAAATAAAACGGCTCTCTAAGGTCAGGGCGTGACACTTTCACCTGGATTCACCTGGTCAGTCTATGTCAAGGAAAGAGCAAGTGTTCTTAATTTTTTTGTATACACAATATATCTTGATTAGGCAAGTATACAACCCCCTGAGTCAATACGTTAGAATCATCTTTGGCACAATTACAGATGTGAGTCTTTCTGGGTAAGTCTCTTCCACACCCGGATTGTGCAACATTTGCACATTATTCTTTTCAAAATTCTTCAAGCTCTGTCAAATTGGTTGTTGATCATTGCTAGACAACCATTTTCAAGTCTTGCCATATATTCTCAAGCAGATTTCAGAGAAAACTGTATTCGGCCACTCGGGAACAGTCACTGGCATCTTGGTAAGCAACTCCAGTGTAGATTTGGCCTTGTGTTTAGTGATATTGTCCTGTTGAAAGCAGTGGGCTGGTAGGAGAAGCTATAGGAGGATGGGCTCATTGTAATGTCTGAAATGGAATGAATGGAACAGTATCAAATACATCAAACATATGGATACCACATGTTTGACTCCATTCCATTTATTCCATTCCAGCCATTACAATGAGCCTGTTCTCCTAATGTTCCTCCCACCAGCCTCCTCAGGTTGAAAGTTTAATTCATCTCCCAGTGTCTGGTGGAAAGCAGACTGAACCAGGGTTTCCTCTAGGATTTTACCTGTGCTGTTCTTTTTTTAAATCCTGAAACACTCCCCAGTCCTTTCAAGCATACTCATAACATGATCAAATCAATTTGATTGGTCACATACACGTGTTTAGCAGATGTTATTGGGAGTGTAGCGAAATGCTTGTGCTTCTAATTCCGACAGTATCTAACAAGTAATATCTAACAATTCCACAACAAATACCTAATACACACCAAATCTAAGTAAAGGAATTTAATTAAGAATATATAAATATATGGATGAGCAATGTCAGAGCGGCATAGACTAAGATACAGTAGATAGTATAGAATACAGTATATACATATTAAATGAGTAATGCAAGATATATAAACATTATTAAAGTTACATTATTGCATTTTTTTTATACCCCTTTTTCTCCCCAATTTCATGGTATCCAATTGGTAGTTAGTCTTGTCTCATCGCTGCAACTCCCGTATGGACTCGGGAGAGGCGAAGGTCGAGAGCCGCGCGTCCTCCGAAACACAACCCAACCAAGCCACACTGCTTCTTGACACAATGCCCACTTTACCCGGAAGCCAGCCACACACATTTAGACCTGGCTTAGTTGACTAATTAGGTTCAAGCACAGGTGCAGACATTGTAGGTATGTACATTGGAGCTGAAGTACAGTGGTAGACCTGGTTTGTATGAGTATTGGGGCTAACACGAAGGAGTATTCCTGTTTATTTCTTTTTTTAATCAGTACTTGGGTTAGACATGCAGGTGTACACCTGGTCTGTAAGAATATTGGGGCTGAAGTATGAGTGTAGACCAGGTTTGTATGGAACTTGGGTCTATGAATAACAAATAGGGCATTTAGGGCTAGGAAATGAGTGTATCGGTACTTTATTGTATCACTATTAGGATATTGGCTTGTGGGTGTTAGGGTTAGGACATGGGCTGGGGTGTGTGGATAATTAGGTTTAGGTGTGTGGGTAAGTGGGCTGAGGAATATAGATATTGGGGCTAAGGAATATGTGTAAATGTCTGTTAATTTTATTAGAGGCATAGCTGTAAGATCAAGATCAAGGTTAAGATCGAGGATCGAGAATACAATAAATAAATAAATATTTATATAATAGACTACTGTTCAAAAGATTGGGGTCACTTTGAAATGTTCTTGTTTTTGAAAGAAAAGCACATTTTCTGTCCATTAAAATAACATAAAATTGATCAGGGTGGCACAGCCTCCTGGGTGGTCTAGGGCATTGCAACGCCAGCTGTGCCACCAGAGACTCTAGGTTCGCGCCCAGGTCCGTGGGGCGACGCACAATTGACCTAGCGTCGTCCGGGTTAGGGAGGGTTTGGCCGGTAGGGATATCCTTGTCTCATCGCACACCAGCGACTCCTGTGGCGAATCGGGCGCAGTCCGCGCTAACCAAGGTAGCCGGGTGCACGGTGTTTCCTCCGACACATTTGTGCGGCTGGCTTCTGGGTTGGAGGCGCGCTGTGTTAAGAAGCAGTGCGGCTTGGTTGGGTTGTGTTTCGGAGGACGGATGGCTTTCGACCTTCGTCTCTCCCGAGCCCGTACGGGAGTTGTAGCAATGAGACAAGATAGTAATTACTAACAATTGGATATCACGAAATTGGGGAGAAAAGGGGGTAAAATAAAAAAGAAATACAGTATAGATATTGTTAATTTTGTAAATGACTATTGTAGCTGGAAATGGCAGATTTTTTATGGAATATCTACATAGGCGTACCAAGGCCCATTATCAGCAACCATCACTCCTGTGTTCCAATGGCATGTTGTGTTAGCTAATCCAAGTTTATCATTTTGAAAGGCTAATTGATTATTAGAAAACCCTTTTGCAATAATGTTAGCACAGCTGAAAACTGTTGTTTATTTTTTATTTATTTCACCTTTATTTAACCAGGTAGGCTAGTTGAGAACAAGTTCTCATTTGCAACTGCGACCTGGCCAAGATAAAGCATAGCAGTGTGAGCATACAACAAAGAGTTACACATGGAGTAAACAATTAACAAGTCAATAACACAGTAGAAAACAAAGGGGGGGGTCTATATACAATGTGTGCAAAAGGCATGAGGAGGTAGGCAAATAATTACAATTTTGCAGATTAACACTGGAGTGATAAAAGAACAGATGGTCATGTACAGGTAGAGATATTGGTGTGCAGAAGAGCAGAAAAGTAAATAAATAAAAACAGTATGGGGATGAGGTAGGTGAAAAGGGTGGGCTATTTACCAATAGACTATGTACAGCTGCAGCGATCGGTTAGCTGCTCAGATAGCTGATGTTTGAAGTTGGTGAGGGAGATAAAAGTCTCCAACTTCAGCGATTTTTGCAATTCGTTCCAGTCACAGGCAGCAGAGTACTGGAACGAAAGGCGGCCAAATGAGGTGTTGGCTTTAGGGATGATCAGTGAGATACACCTGCTGGAGCGCGTGCTACGGATGGGTGTTGCCATCGTGACCAGTGAGCTGAGATAAGGCGGAGCTTTACCTAGCATAGACTTGTAGATGACCTGGAGCCAGTGGGTCTGGCGACGAATATGTAGCGAGGGCCAGCCGACTAGAGCATACAAGTCGCAGTGGTGGGTGGTATAAGGTGCTTTAGTGACAAAACGGATGGCACTGTGATAGACTGCATCCAGTTTGCTGAGTAGAGTGTTGGAAGCCATTTTGTAGATGACATCGCCGAAGTCGAGGATCGGTAGGATAGTCAGTTTTACTAGGGTAAGCTTGGCGGCTTGAGTGAAGGAGGCTTTGTTGCGGAATAGAAAGCCGACTCTTGATTTGATTTTCGATTGGAGATGTTTGATATGAGTCTGGAAGGAGAGTTTGCAGTCTAGCCAGACACCTAGGTACTTATAGACGTCCACATATTCTAGGTCGGAACCATCCAGGGTGGTGATGCTAGTCGGGCATGCAGGTGCAGGCAGCGACCGGTTGAAAAGCATGCATTTGGTTTTACTAGCGTTTAAGAGCAGTTGGAGGCCACGGAAGGAGTGTTGTATGGCATTGAAGCTTGTTTGGAGGTTAGATAGCACAGTGTCCAAAGACGGGCCGAAAGTATATAGAATGGTGTCGTCTGCGTAGAGGTGGATCAGGGAATCGCCCGCAGCAAGAGCAACATCATTGATATACACAGAGAAAAGAGTCGGCCCGAGAATTGAACCCTGTGGCACCCCCATAGAGACTGCCAGAGGACCGGACAGCATGCCCTCCGATTTGACACACTGAACTCTGTCTGCAAAGTAATTGGTGAACCAGGCAAGGCAGTCATCCGAAAAACCGAGGCTACTGAGTCTGCCGATAAGAATATGGTGATTGACAGAGTCGAAAGCCTTGGCAAGGTCGATGAAGACGGCTGCACAGTACTGTCTTTTATCGATGGCGGTTATGATGTCGTTTAGTACCTTGAGTGTGGCTGAGGTGCACCCATGACCGGCTCGGAAACCAGATTGCACAGCGGAGAAGGTACGGTGGGATTCGAGATGGTCAGTGACCTGTTTGTTGACTTGGCTTTCGAAGACCTTAGATAGGCAGGGCAGGATGGATATAGGTCTGTAGCAGTTTGGGTCCAGGGTGTCTCCCCCTTTGAAGAGGGGGATGACTGCGGCAGCTTTCCAATCCTTGGGGATCTCAGACGAGATGAAAGAGAGGTTGAACAGGCTGGTAATAGGGGTTGCGACAATGGTGGCAGATAGTTTCAGAAATAGAGGGTCCAGATTGTCAAGCCCAGCTGATTTGTACGGGTCCAGGTTTTGCAGCTCTTTCAGAACATCTGCTATCTGGATTTGGGTAAAGGAGAACCTGGAGAGGCTTGGGCGAGGAGCTGCGGGGGGGGCGGAGCTGTTGGCCGAGGTTGAAGTAGCCAGGCGGAAGGCATGGCCAGCCGTTGAGAAATGCTTATTGAAGTTTTCGATAATCATGGATTTATCAGTGGTGACCGTGTTACCTAGCCTCAGTGCAGTGGGCAGCTGGGAGGAGGTGCTCTTGTTCTCCATGGACTTCACAGTGTCCCAGAACTTTTTGGAGTTGGAGCTACAGGATGCAAACTTCTGCCTGAAGAAGCTGGCCTTAGCTTTCCTGACTGACTGCGTGTATTGGTTCCGGACTTCCCTGAACAGTTGCATATCACGGGGACTATTCGATGCTATTGCAGTCCGCCACAGGATGTTTTTGTGCTGGTCGAGGGCAGTCAGGTCTGGGGTGAACCAAGGGCTGTATCTGTTCTTAGTTCTGCATTTTTTGAACGGAGCATGCTTATCTAAAATGGTGAGGAAGTTACTTTTAAAGAATGACCAGGCATCCTCAACTGACGGGATGAGGTCAATGTCCTTCCAGGATACCCGGGCCAGGTCGATTAGAAAGGCCTGCTCACAGAAGTGTTTTAGGGAGCGTTTGACAGTGATGAGGGGTGGTCGTTTGACTGCGGCTCCGTAGCGGATACAGGCAATGAGGCAGTGATCGCTGAGATCCTGGTTGAAGACAGCGGAGGTGTATTTGGAGGGCCAGTTGGTCAGGATGACGTCTATGAGGGTGCCCTTGTTTACAGAGTTAGGGTTGTACCTGGTGGGTTCCTTGATGATTTGTGTGAGATTGAGGGCATCTAGCTTAGATTGTAGGACTGGCGGGGTGTTAAGCATATCCCAGTTTAGGTCACCTAACAGAACAAACTCTGAAGCTAGATGGGGGGCGATCAATTCACAAATGGTGTCCAGGGCACAGCTGGGAGCTGAGGGGGGTCGGTAGCAGGCGGCAACCGTGAGAGACTTGTTTCTGGAGAGAGTAATTTTCAAAATTAGTAGTTCGAACTGTTTGGGTATGGACCTGGAAAGTATGACATTACTTTGCAGGCTATCTCTGCAGTAAACTGCAACTCCTCCCCCTTTGGCAGTTCTATCTTGACGGAAGATGTTATAGTTGGGTATGGAAATCTCTGAATTTTTGGTGGCCTTCCTGAGCCAGGATTCAGACACAGCAAGGACATCAGGGTTAGCAGAGTGTGCTAAAGCAGTGAGTAAGACAAACTTAGGGAGGAGGCTTCTGATGTTGACATGCATGAAACCAAGGCTTTTTCGAACACAGAAGTCAACAAATGAGGGTGCCTGGGGACATGCAGGGCCTGGGTTTACCTCCACATCACCCGCGGAACAGAGAAGGAGTAGTATGAGGGTGCGGCTAAAGGCTATCAAAACTGGTCGCCTAGAGCGTTGGGGACAGAGAATAAGAGGAGCAGGTTTCTGGGCATGGTAGAATATATTCAGGGCATAATGCGCAGACAGGGGTATGGTGGGGTGCGGGTACAGCGGAGGTAAGCCCAGGCACTGGGTGATGATGAGAGAGGTTGTATCTCTGGACATGCTGGTAGTAATGGGTGAGGTCACCGCATGTGTGGGAGGTGGGACAAAGGAGTTATCAGGGGTATGAAGAGTGGAACTAGGGGCTCCATTGTGAACTAAAACAATGATAACTAACCTGAACAACAGTATACAAGGCATATTGACATTTGAGAGAGACATACAGCGAGGCATACACTAATCACAGGTGTTGAATTGGGAAAGCTAGCTAAAACAGTAGGTGAGACAACAGCTAATCAGCTAGCACAACAGCAGGTAAAATGGCGTAGACTAGGCAACGGGGCCAACAGATAAAACAAACAAGCAGAATGGAGTACCGTGATTTATGGACAGTCCAGCGTGCATCAGCTATGTAGCCAAGAGATCAGTGTCCAGGGGGCAGCGGTGGATGGGGAAGGGAAGCTGGACTGGCGAGTGTTATCCAGGTAAAAAAAAAACGAACAATGACTAAATAGCTTGTAGCTAGTTAGCTGGTTAGCTTCTGGAGGTTCTTGAGTGTGTTCTAAAAATAAATAAAAAATAATAGCGATTCCGTATCACATTGGGTGAGGCAGGTTTCCGGAAGGTATAAACAAATTAAAAGTCAAAAGAGATAGAAAGTAAATATGGGTCCGGTGGGCGTTTGGGACGCGGCGATTCAGGCGGTTAGCAGGCCTGTGCTAACAAGCTAACAGTTTGTAGGCCCGGGCTAGACAAGGTAGCAGTTAGCGGACCGGAGCTGGACAAGCTAGCAGTTAGCAGGCCGAATTAGCAAGCAGGGAGATAGCGAGGGCTAGAGAGTTAGCCTTTGGGGGACGTCGCGATGGGGTGAGTCTGTTTATTCCTCTTCATGCGGTGACATCGATAGACCGGTCGTGGGCCCGGGTATTGTAGCTCAGGAGTATGCTACGGTGGTAGCGCAGGCCGGGCTAGCTTCAAGCTAAGTGGGTGGAAACGCTAGCCAGGGGTAATCATCCGGGGTTGCGGTTTAGCTAGATAGCTAGTTGTGAAGATCCAGCTTATTTGGAAGCTTAGGTTTAGCAAAATGTTTTTAAAGGGATAGCTATGTAAAAAACGAAAAATATGTAAAAAACGAAAAATAAACAAAATATAAACAAAATATACAGGGACACGACACGACAGGACGACTTACTGCTACGCCATCTTGGATGTTGTCCTGGTTAAAGAAGCAATACAACTGTCCTTCTTTAGACTAGTTGAGTATCTGGAGCATCAGCATTTGTGGGTTCGATTACAGGCTTAAAATGGTCAGAAACAAAGGACTTTCTTCTGAAACTCGTCAGTCTATTCTTGTTCTGAGAAATTAAGGCTATTCCATGCGAGAAATTTCCAAGAAACTGAAGATCTCGTACTGCTCCTTTCACAGAACAGCACACACTGGCTCTAAACAGAATATAACGAGGAGTGGGTGGCCCTGGTGCACAACTGAGCAAGAGGACAATATATACATATATATATATAATATACTTTTAAATATATATAAAAAAGTCAATATGGATTACATGTTAGGCTTACTAATTGCAAAATATTTGCATAGTGTCATGTCTGTATTTAAAGCCATCATACCTGCAAGTACAGTTACCCTGAGCATGATGTTGAGAAAGAAACAGGTGGCCTAACTCTGGAGCTGTAATTGGGAAAGCTTGTGTTATTTCTGTCACTGAGCCACAGTAATCACACAGACATGCTCTCTCCCACACAGTAAAGGTAGAAAGATATGAACGACCACCTGTTTGTGAGCTTGACTGTCTAATAAGTGATGGAGGTAGTACGAGAGGGATGAGGAAGAATAACAAACTAGAAGAGGAAACATACTGCAGGCTCCATTTGCTGATGAACAACAGCTAATAGATGGAAAAACACCTGAGTCTCTCATGCTGCAGTCACAGGAAACAACATCAACTTCTCTGAAACCATTGATTAACCTGATATCAACATTTAGGATCAATAACAGGAGAAACTTTAGTGTTACGAGTACTTTATTGATTAATTTGATGCAATGATTGTGAGATGTGAGTCCTTTTAAAATTGATATTGAATTCACAGCAAGGGAAACAGTTTTAACATTTTAGGAGCTGTGGAGAAGCAGTAGCAGTTTAGGCCACCTTTCACCATATTAATGAATCAATGTTCGCTGGTGCTGCCACCTAGTGGTATAACACTATATTGTTGACCAATCTTACACACCCAGTAATTAATCATTTGACATCAATTAAACGGGGGGGGGGGGGGGGGGGGGGGGGGTGTGTGTATCGTGCTGTTCCATTAAGATGATGCCTCCACTTAAACCCATGCATAAACCCCCTCAGGCTGGTAAAGTGCCTTGTTATTGACACTAGGGAGCAGTGCAGCTCCATGTGACTGACTGGTAAACCTATCTTCAAATCTAATCGGATTCTATTTTTCGCATGCACCAAATACAACCAGTGTAGACCTTACAGTGAAATGCTTACTTACAAGCCCTTAAACAACATTGTTTTTTAAAGAAAAATACTGAAAAAAAGAAGAAATAAAAGTAACAAATAATTAAAGAGCAGCAGTAAAATAACAATAGCGAGGCTCTATACAGGGGTACCAGGTTAGTCGAGGTAATTGAGGTAATATGTACATGTAGGTAGAGTTATTAAAGTGACTATGCATAGATAATAAACAGAGAGTAGCAGCAGCATGAAGAGGGGGAGGGCAATGTAAATAGTCTGGGTAGCCATTTTATTAGATGTTCAGGAGTCTTATGGCTTGAGGCTAGAAGCACCATCAAGAGCATCCTGACCTATATAATAGGTGGTGTCAGAGGACTCCAGTCACCCAAGTCATAGACTGGGTGACAGAGACTCCAGTCACCCAAGTCATAGACTGTTTTCTCTGCTACCGCACGGCAAGTGGTACCGGAGTGCCAAGTCTAGGACCAAAAGGCTCCTTAACAGCTTCTACCCCCAAGCCATAAGACTGCTGAACAATTAATCACGTGGCCACCAGACTATTAAATTGACCCCCCCCACTCCATTTGTTTTGTACACTGCTACTCTCTGTTTATTATCTATGGATAGTCACTTCACCCCTACCTACATGTATCCCCTGTATATAGCCTCGTTATCATTATGTTATTGTGTTACTTTTTATTATTATTTCCTTTAGTTTATTTGGTAAACATTCTCTTCTTGAACTGCACTGTTGGTTAAGGGCTTGTAAGTAAGCATTTCACGGTAAGGTCTACACTTGTATTCGGCACATGTGACAAATAAAGTTTGATTTTGATTTGAATAGTTGTGGGAAGGATGTGGTTTTCTGCACTCCAATCCACAAGTCCACTCAGAGAAGTGCTGCCAGGTGCCTGGCCCCTAACAACGTGACCCGTAGCAACTATCAATCAGGGTCACACAGTTCAGGGAGAGTTTGAGAAGACGGTCTAAGGTGCTCCTACACACTCAGGCTTCGGCCGTGGGGGATTGGGAGTGGAGTGTGCATCTTGGAAGGATGGTGAGGTGCTGATAACAGTCACCAGCAAGGAGGGGGAGAGAGAGAGTGTCCCGGGGAGAGGAGTAAATGGCAGTTAGAGGTCAGATCAGACAGTCAGAGAGAGTGTCCCGGGGAGAGGAGTAAAGGACAGTTAGAGGTCAGATCAGACAGTCAGAGAGAGTGTCCCGGGGAGAGGAGTAAAGGACAGTTAGAGGTCAGATCAGACAGTCAGAGAGAGTGTCTAGGGGAGAGGAGTAAAGGACAGTTAGAGGTCAGATCAGACAGTCAGAGAGTGTCCCGGGGAGAGGAGTAAAGGGCAGTTAGAGGTCAGATCAGACAGTCAGAGAGAGTGTCCCGGGGAGAGGAGTAAAGGACAGTTAGAGGTCAGATCAGACAGTCAGAGAGAGTGTCCCGGGGAGAGGAGTAAAGGACAGTTAGAGGTCAGATCAGACAGTCAGAGAGTGTCCCGGGGAGAGGAGTAAAGGACAGTTAGAGGTCAGATCAGACATCTTATGGAACAGTTCCTCCCCTTCCCCCACTCCACACCCACCTTCCTTACACCCCCACATCCTGTTTGCCGTACTTGGCTGCATATGATACCTGTTCTTGGCTCAAGGACTGGGGGACTGACGTGGGCACAGTCAGGGCTTTGTTGGTCCCGGCCGTACTTCTCACAGACCTCCCATTGTAACAGCTGGGCACTGCTGCCATGCATACCAACCCCCCTCACCTGCCCAGCGCGCCCACCCAGGTTGGGCCTGTGCCAGCCAAACTCTGGCTCTAGATCTAGGCCATGTCTCAGTTTGCCTGGGCCCAGTCAACATACAAGGGTCTGGGCCCCAACTCTCCTTCCTCCCCTTAAACCTACGACAGGGACGGAGTGTCCCCTTTCACATACAATCCTGATGTCTGACTGAGAGGGGCTTCAAAGAGAACTAGGTAAAGGCCTATAGGAGTATAAGCTCTTATTGTGTGGGGAGGCCGGGCTGGAATGAGGATATTGATTTCAGACAGTTGGCACCGCTGGCACTCAGAGGTTTATCTGCTCAGAGGGTGACTCTTCCACCACATCAGACAGAGAGGGAGAAAGAGAAAGATGGAAGATGTAGGGAAAGAGAGAGGAGAGAGAGAGGGATAGGCAAAGAGAGATGGAGGGAAGCTGAGACACTCTAGACCTGACACATGGGCACCCACAGACAGGCCGCGATAGATGAAATCATCAGAGCACCCTATTGGCTGTACTGTGTGTGTGTGTGTATGTGGGAATGGGGGGGGGGGGTGTACAGAGGAAGAGAGCTTGGATCCCTTTGATGTTGTTGGAATGGAATGGTTGTCTGAGGTTACTAATAGATAAAGAGTACTGGAACCCTGGCTACTGTTCCCAACTCTGTTTTCAACTCAGACCCAGAGTGGGTGTGTGTGTGTGTGTGTGTGTGTGTGAGTGTGTGTGTGTGTGTGTGAGTGTGTGTGAGTGTGTGTGAGTGTGTGTGGGTGAGTGTGTGTGAGTGTGTGTGAGTGTGTGTGGGTGAGTGTGTGTGAGTGTGTGTGGGTGAGTGTGTGTGAGTGAGTGTGTGTGTGAGTGTGTGTGAGTGTGTGTGAGTGTGTGTGGGTGAGTGTGTGTGTGAGTGTGTGTGAGTGTGTGTGGGTGTGTGTGGGTGTGTGTGTGAGTGTGTGTGGGTGAGTGTGTGTGTGAGTGTGTGTGAGTGTGTGTGAGTGTGTGGGTGAGTGTGTGTGGGTGTGTGTGAGTGTGTGTGAGTGTGTGTGGGTGTGTGTGTGAGTGTGTGTGGGTGAGTGTGTGTGTGAGTGTGTGTGAGTGTGTGTGAGTGTGTGTGAGTGTGTGTGAGTGTGTGTGAGTGTGTGTGGGTGTTCATGCATGTTTGTATACTATATGGTTGTGTTTTAAAGGCCTAGTGCAACTGATGAAACTAACACTGTAAAAGTGTGAAAAAATGTATCAGTGTTATCTCCTGATAGTTTCTGAATTAAAATACAATCTTCCACACAGGACCTTATAATTAGCAGGTTTTGTATGGGCGGGAGTTTGGGCTTTCCATGGTGACATCACCGTGCAGTAAATTGGTTAATAGACCAATTAAATTCTTGCTTGAGAAATAGTTTAGAATTTTTGCCCATTATGATGGAAATCTATTACAGTAATGTTCTTAAGTGTTACCCAGAAATGATTTGATATTGATATAAAAAAAACCAGTTACATTGGACCTTTAATGTGTCTGTGTGGGGTCTGAGACTAATTGAAAAGAGGACAAGAGTGGGGTCAGGGTGTAGGGTTTGTATTCAGGACAGGAGGAGGTGTGGGTGAGATACAGGTAGTCCTGGGTGGGCAGAGACAAGCGGGTTAGGAGGGGGTGAGGAGAGGTGTGGAGGGGGTCAGAGAGGATATAGGGACTGACTCATCACCACATCAGCTTTGTTCCTCCCCCGGGGAACGACAACATTGGGACAGGCTGCCATTCAACTATACGTCTCATTTTTTCCTTTCTCTTTCTGTCCCTTCCTTTCATCAAGACAGAAAGGGAGAGAGATACAGACAGAGTGAAGAACAGTGAGGGATCTCTTTCAGAGCAGAAATAGAGTCTCGCTGTGAATTGCCTGCTATTGATACCACTCTATTCAGCCATCATTCTCTCTTCCTCTATCTCTCTTTATCATTTCCCCCTGTCCCTCTGTGTGCAATCTCATTTTGGGATCCTCACCCCCCCTGTGGTCCCCTAGTAGGCCCCGCCAGGTCAGGGGAGTCCCTCCTCGTCTCTCTCTCAGCCCAATATGGTGACTCCGAGGTGGGGCTGGGTTCAGTGTGTTAGTGCCTGTTTGTCTGAGGCACAATGTCACGTCCTGATCTGTTTAATCTGTTCCTGTGATGGTCTCCACCCCCTTCAGGTGTCGCTTATTTTCCAGTGTATTTATCCCTGTGTTTCCTGTCTCTCATTGCCAGTTCGTCAACCAGTGTTTTTTTTCCCCGTACTCCTTTTCTATTCTCGTTTTGATAGTCTTCCCGGTTTTGACCACTGCCTGACTCTGGACTACTTTCCCGCCTGCCTGATCATCCTGCATGTCCTGACCTTGATTCTGCCCTTCGGTACCTATTGGACTCCAAACTGCTTTGACATTTTCCCTGTCCACGACCATTCTCTTGCCTACCCCTTTTTGGATTAATAAACATTATAAGACTCCAACCATCTGCCTCCTGTGTCTGCATCTGGGTCTCGCCTTGTGCCTTGATACACACTGCCAGGCTCTGCGTGACTGCACCGGGCTGGTTAACCCCTCACACTCTACACTTACATCAGTGCCTACATAAAGTACACTCACTATGCTGTGGTCATTGCAGGGTGCTCTATGTTGAGGGAGCTGTGATGTGGGATATCTTATACACTACTGGTCATTTATTGTGTAAGAATTTGTGTGTATGCGTTCTCACACCACTTCTCACATGAATCTTGTTCGTGTGTGTCCATGGCATTGGCCCTATGTGTGGTGTGGTGTGGTGCTAACCAGGATTTTCATGTCCGTCCAGATGATAGAGCGCAGAGAGTGGGGAAGGTTTGTGGGCAGCCTGAGACAGGGGTGAAACATTTCATCAGCATCCTCTACAACCCACGCCACAACAACACCAGCCGAATCTACAGTACATCTCCACGCACGCACGCACGCACTCACGCGCACACACACACACACGCACGCGCACACGCATGGACCCCTAAGCATTGTGTAAAAGAGCATTTCAATTTGTCATATCTCATTAAGTAACAATATACACTGTGTTTGCTGGTTTAGCTATATACTGTAAGGCTCTATGAGCTCTTTGAGCAGAGTGACTTTGGCTGTCTGTCTGCTGGACAGTGTAGCTCTGTACAGCCATGCCTGATGTCTTCCCCAGACCTGCACTACTCATACTGTACATCATACTCCTGTTTAATCCACTATGACGGACAGATCATCTACAGGTCACAGTTCAAGGCAAGCCCCTTATTGAGTCCTATGCAGAGACATAAGTATATAGGAAAAGTAAATAATGAAACCCTAGAAATCATACAGTAGTGTTTTGATTAAATGTTTAATAGTGCTTTCTCAGATAAATAAAAAGCAGTTCACAAACAGGGGTTTACAACACCTTCAAAATAAATATATCAAAACAAGTTGAACACAAGACCAGGAAATATAGGATTGTCAATGTGTAGCGTCATGTCTTCTCATCTTACAGATATTGATTGTCACTTTGTCATATGTTGGATGTAAAACAATTAACCAGTTAAGGACTTCAGCTCATATTTACATACCCAGCTCTCTCTCACTCTCTCAGCTTCAGTGAGGAAACATTCAATCTCCACCATTCAATCTCCACCACAAGTGGCCGTCTCAGACCCTCCCTAATTTCTCACCCCCCTAAACCTTACCTGAAACATTCCCTTTCTGTCATTAGAATTGATACAACTCTACCAAATGCATCCGTTCCTGCCATACCTGTATGTCTCGACTAAACCTCCCTCTCCTTTTAGTCCTTCTTTGTTCCTTAGGACTTAGTGCCTCACCCCTCCCAGCCTCCCAGACCTATCCGCTGCCACACTCCAAAACTCTTACCACAGTACTCCCTCCTCCCTCTCTTCATTCCACCCTCTAAATCCCTACCTTTCTCTCTCCCTCTCTAGAACTCGTACTGGGAGATGAACATGGTGATCTTGGTGATGTACCGCCCCAGCTGGACCCCTTTCTCCAGCTCGGTCATCTCCACCTCTGCCTCCAGTGTAGCAGGGCCTTGCACTGGGCTCCCCAGCACCAGCTGGCCTGTCTGGCGGTCCGACCTCTGCACTGTGAAGTGACGTCGGGCCTGCCCGCGGCCCAGCAGGGAGAAACGCAGCGTGTCGCCCATGAGGCGGAGGGCCGACACACGGAACATGGTGCGTGGTGCTGACAGGTTGGATACGACAGACAGGTAGTGGTGGGAGATGGAGTTAGGGGCCTGAGAGCACACCTTGTTGTCCACAGAGCAGGGGTTACGCTCGCAACGCCTGGGGAACAGGGAAAGAGAAGATTATATAGGCATTGAGAGGTGTATTATTGCAAGAGAGTGATAAAGAGTTACATGTTATCAAATCTATTCTTGATTAACTATAAGAGAAGGTACTCACAGGGGTGAGGTTTTGCTGTAGGTGGCGTTTCGTATGCGGGGGCAGTCCACACGTACACACTGGAACCCTCCGTAGGTGTTTATACACATCTGGTCCCGTGTGCAGTTATTCAGTCTGGTGGCACACTCATCTATGTCTACAGGCCATGGAGAGAGAGGGAGAATAATGTGTGGAAAAGTGAGGGAGGGACAGATAGAAAAAGACAGAGAGAAAATAGAGAGAGCGAGACAGAGAAATAACTGATTTATTGTAGTTGCCTACAAAAACAAATATTTGTTCAGACCAGATCTAGGGTTTGTTTAATTATTCAGCCAGTAGATAACAGAATTGCATGGAATTACAGATACAACGGATAGGAAATAATAGGAAACATTCATTATCATTCAGCCAAGTTATCTTCTTTCTCTTTGTGGTAGACTATTCAAATGTTTAGTATTCATCTGGTATAACTGGCATGTTTTGAGGCAGAGGATATGATGGTGTGTGTGTGTGTGTGTGTGTGTGTGTGTTCAGCATTTGAGACTTTGGTACAGTGTGTGTGTGTGTGTGTTCAGCATTTGAGACTTTGGTACAGTGTGTGTGTGTGTGTGTGTTCAGCATTTGAGACTTTGGTACAGTGTGTGTGTGTGTGTGTTCAGCATTTGAGACTTTGGTACAGTATGTGTGTGTGTGTGTGTGTGTTCAGCAATTGAGATTTTGGTACAGTGTGTGTGTGTGTGTGTGTGTGTGTGGGTAGTCTCCTTTCACCTTTGCAGTTGCGTCCGTCGCGGGTGACATTGTATCCAGCAGGACAGGTACAGCGGTAGCCTCCAGGGGTGTTAACACAGGCATGTAAACACAGCCGGCCAGCCTGACCCATGTGGAACAACTCACACTCATCAATGTCTGAAACACACACAAACACACACATCAATTGCCATTGATGTCAGTTACAGTATATAACATTATGTGCTCAGACAGTGTGTCTTTTTATGTTACCATAGCAATGGTAGCTGATTGTGGTGTACCTGTGCAAGTGGTGCTGTCACGCCCAGAGATGGTGTATCCGGGGTCACAGGTGCAGTGGGTGGTGCCCTGGACCTGCGTACAGCGAGACGGACGGACAAACGGACCAACAGTCACAGCCGGGGGAGAGATAGCAGCAGCCGCAGAGGAGGTGGCAGACGAGGTGTTCGTCATGGTGACAAAGACTGGAGAAAAAAAAGAGGGAGAAAAAGAAGGAGAGGAATGAGGAGAAGAGTGAAAATAAGGATGATTCTCATTGATATGGAGGATTCTGACTGCAGTCTGAGGGCATGGCCCTAAACATCTCCATCTTCAAATCAGTACAGTGCAGCTTATTTCTTTATAAAACACTATGGTTACCATGTGAACAAAGAGTTACAAATTAACTATTTGTTCCCAGGGTAACCACAGTGTTTGGAACAGTGTTGTGTTTGAGACCACCTAAAGCGAGACAATTCATGACCAAGACCGGAGCAAATCTCGTCCGAGTCAAGCCTGAGACCGGAGGGGGACAAGGGGTAAGAGACCGAGTCCATACCGAGACCAGAGGGGGACAAGGGGTACGAGACCGAGTCAAGACCGAGACCACAGGGGGACAAGGGGTACGAGACCGAGTCCAGACCGAGACCAGAGGGGGACAAGGGGTACGAGACCGAGTCCTGACAGAGACCAGAGGGGGACAAGAGGTACGAGGCCGAGTCAAGACCAAGACCAGAGGGGGACAAGGGGTACGAGACCGAGTCAAGCCCGAGACCGGAGGGGGACAAGGGGTACGAGACCGAGTCCAGACCGAGGCCAGACCGAGACCGGAGGGGGACAAGGGGTACGAGACCGAGTCAAGACCAAGACCAGAGGGGGACAAGGGGTACAAGACGGAGTCAAGACCAAGACCGGAGGGGGACAAGGGGTACGAGACCGAGTCAAGCATGAGACCGGAGGGGGACAAGGGGTACGAGACCGAGTCCAGACCGAGTCCAGACCGAGACCAGAGGGGGACAAGGGGTACGAGACCGAGTCCAGACCGAGACCGGAGGGGGACAAGGGGTATGAGACCGAGTCCAGACCGAGTCCAGACCGAGACCAGAGGGGAACAAGGGGTACGAGACCGAGTCAAGACCGGAGGGGGACAAGGGGTATGAGACCGAGTCCAGACCGAGACCGGAGGGGGACAAGGGGTACGAGACAGAGTCCAGACCGAGTCCAGACCGAGACCAGAGGGGAACAAGGGGTACGAGACCGAGTCAAGACCAAGACCGGAGGGGGACAAGGGGTACGAGTCAAGACCAAGACTGGAGAGGGACAAGGGGTACGAGACCGAGACCAGAAAAATGGGAGTGCAATTCAAGACCATGATTGTAATTTTGTCAAATTGCCACAATAATAGCAGTTCAAAATGTCCAGTATTTCTGTGTTCATATTTCAGAAGAACATATGGATTCTTTATACATCTTTATACATACATTCTTTATACATACACACTGAGTGATAATAGAGCCACTCTACAATTTGTGAATAACCCAAACACAGTGTGAAATAATGAGGGCCTTCTACGCCTTCAGAGAAGGGCTAAGGATTTATAAAATAACTATAAGTAATTATATTATTATTTTCAATTAATTTCTTATTTAATCACTTCAGTTTTCGTTGGAAAGGAAATGAACACTGGAGAGAAAAAAATATCCAATCAGGATTTTTCTTTGCTGGTCTCTGGGGAGATACATCTAGCTAGCTAAGTCAGCCAATGGCTAGGCCGTCAGAAGCTAGATAGCCTCCAACACTCTACTCAACAAATTGGATGCAGTCTATCACAGTGCCATCCGTTTTGTCACCAAAGTCCCATATGCTACCCACCACTGCGACCTGTATGCTTTCGATGGCTGGCCCTCGCTTCCTACTCGTCACCAAACCCACTGGCTCCAGGTCATCTACAAGTCATTGCTAGGTAAAGCCCCACCTTATCTCAGCTCACTGGTCACCATAGCAGCACACACCCATAGCACGCGCTCCAGCAGGTATATTTCACAGGTCACCCACAAAGCCAATTCTTCCTTTGGCCGCCTTTCCTTCCAGTTCTCTGCTGCCAATGACTGGAACAAACTGCAAAAATCACTGAAGCTGGAGACACATATCTCCCTCACTAACTTTAAGCACCAGCTGTCAGAGCAGCTCACAGATCACTGCACCTGTAAATAGCCCATCCCCATACTGTATTTATTTATTTATTTATCTTGCTCCTTTGCACCCCAGTATCTCTAATTGCACATTCATCTTCTGCACATCTATCACTCCAGTGTTTAATTGCAATATTGTAATTACTTCGACACCATGGCCAATTTATTGCCTTACCTCCCTAATCTTACCTCATTTGCACACAATGTAGATATCATTTTTTTCACTGTATTATTGACTGTATGTTTGTTTATTCCATGTGTAACTCTGTGTTGATGTATGTGTCGAACTGCTTTGCTTTATCTTGGCCAGGTCGCAGTTGTAAATGAGAACTTGTTCTCAACTAGCCTACCTGGTTAAATAAAGATGAAATTAAAATAATAAAAAATAGATAGATAGAAGGCATCTGCCATTCAACTGAATCAGGTCAACATTTTGGAGTGACAGTGGAATCAACCAATCACATTTGACTTGTGGTGGACCGTTTTTTACAAAACAAATCTGGAAACCTCTGCTTTCTGAAAGGCTGACAGGTCACTGCGCAATAGCAAGCAGTAGTTTTCCTATGATGTAGCTAACTATCTTTTGTTGTAGGCTAGTTTTTAGCGGCTGCAGAAGGTGTTATAGAAGAGGATGTTGCTAATTTGTTAGCTTCTCCCTTTTCAAGAATAACTTCTTGAATAAGTTAACATTTATCCTCATCTTTTGAGTGGAACGGTTTATTTTATTTCAGATCCCTTGCTGTTGTTAACCATCTATTTGAAAATAACTTATGTGTGAAACGTTGTTGCATTTAAACTTTTGGTCACCGGTTACTTTGTGTGCTAAACGTGGAATACTTTTTGCAATGAAAAGTAATAGTTGTACATTTCAATTAAGAAATGCTTAGCCTAATGGTTGTGTTTTAGTATTCTTATGATTGGAACCCACTGGCTTACTATGTCAGAGTGATTGGACTGCTTATTCTTTAACATCATGCTGTGTGTGACTGCTGTCTTTCCATTGGCCCTATGCCGTGGTGTAGTGGAGCCTGGAGAAGGAGGTATCCTCATGGCCTGCCAAGCGTTGGAAAAATCTTATGTTTTTTAGATTTGCAATCTCTAAATCACACCTTTTTTTAAATAGAAAAACAACTCAAATGTGACGTTCTAAGTCCACAGCAATGCTTAAAGCACATCAGGAGACCCTTTTGGAGGTCTGACAATATAAATAATATATATTTTTGTCATAATCATGTATTATTTTTCTGTTTTTGCTCAAACTTGATTGGGTGTCCACCCAGGCCCACCAATGCCTACGCCACTGATGCAAACAGGGTATGATGACTGAATGCTCATCACAATAGCCTACTGACCTCGGACCAAACCTTTTCAATACCTTATTTGCATACCCATTGTTGCCTTAGTTAGCATATACTGGTAGAAATCATACATTGAAAAGTATTTCCTACCTACACTACAGGCTACCAATATCATTTTTCTTTGAGCTGCTCTTTGCCAAAAAAAACAGTTGAGAGCTGTGCATTCTTGCTGGCTGCAGACGACATTCCGTTGAAACTAGGCTGTGTGTGCTGTGCACATGTGAATATACAACTCTGGAAAAAAGAGACCACTGCAAAATGATCAGTTTCTCTGGTTTTACTATTTATAGGTATGTGTTTGGGTGACTGAAAATCAGGGTTATTCCACCAAATATTGATTTCTGAACTCTTTCTAAGTTAAAACATTAGTATTGTGTTGTTTAATAATGAATATGAACTTATTTTCTTTGCATTATTCAAGGTCTGACAACACTGCATATTTTTTGTTATTTTGACCAGTTGTCATTTTCTGCAAATAAATGCTCTAAATTACAATATTTTTATTTGCAATTTGGGAGAAATGTTGACAGTAGTTTAGAGAAAACCCCCAAAAAGGATAATTTTACCCAAACACATACGTATAAATAGTCAAACCAGAGAAACTGATAATTTTACCCAAACACACACCTATAAATAGTAAAACCATAGAAACGGATCATTTTACCCAAACACATACCTATAAATAGTAAAACCAGAGAAACTGATCATTTTACCCAAACACACACCTATAAATAGTCAAACCAGAGAAACTCATCATTTTGCAGTGATCTCAAATTTTTCCAGAGCTGTATGTCACGTACTTTGCTATTGTGTAGACTACTTTATGCATGGCTTCTTTATTGTTCTACATCATTGATAAGCCGTATATCTCCACTACACTACTTTGATACACATCACTGGGGATTAAGAAGTGACACAATGCCCATAAAAACAGTATGTATACATACGGTGTATACCTGCATATAGCCTCCACTACGCCACTGGCCCTTTGTTTAAAAAAAGTGCAGTCCTAAATGAGTCCGCTGGTATGACGATTGCTGTCCTTTCAGCGTCAAGAACCTGTCACACACTGAAGGCCTAGGTCCAATAGGTTCGCCACTGAAGGCCTAGGTCCAATAGGTTTGCCACTGCGCAAACATGTCTATACTAGATAGACTGCAGGTATTAATGTTTCAAGAAAGGAGTGTGTATATTTGGCAAGGCAAAGCAGTTTTATGTGCTGACTGAATGGAAGCTGATAATTAGGAGTTTTTTACTGCGCTGGTCTCGGCTGGTCTCCAGAAGAAATGACCAGTTGCCACTATCCAAGACTGAGTCAAGACTGAGCACAAATGTATTGGACACAGAGATGAGATACTCAAAATGTTGTCTGGCGACCAGATGGGCGGTCGTCTCGACTTACTTGCAACTTAAGTTAGGCTACATTAAACTTTTTAATATTAAACATTCATGCAACACTGTAGTTTCCCAACATTTCCTGACCTCAGTGTTCACATCCATTGCACCATGCAGCCCTCTATCAGTGGGCTGTGTGTGAGTGGGATGATAGACTTATAGAAGGCTCCCACACAGTGCAAGCAGTGTTATTCATGGTCAAAGTCCATCTAAATCCCCATTAGTCTGTGTGTGGTTCTCACTTACAGCAGTGTACTGTACACAGGGGGGAGAAATGAAAACAAATAGACAGAGAGAAACAAAACCTAACTGGGCCGTATTGATTCGCTGGCTCTGCCTGGAGCCCTGAGTGTGTATGATAGCCCAGCCAGCCAGAACCAGTGAGAGGGAGTGGACCTGGGTCTCCCTCGGTGTCTGGCCCTTGTGTGTTGTTGTTACTAGTTAGCCATAGCATAGAGATATATAGGACTGTAAGTCCTGGTTCCAGTTTATAATATCAATAAGGCACCTCAAGGGTTTTGAATGTGCCAATATACCACACCCCTTTGGGCCTTATTGCTTAAGCATCTCTACCTACATGTTGGCACAGGGCTCTGGCAGGTGGCTCCGGCCCAGCCTTTGGTACACGTGCAGGAGAACTGGTTCATCTCGTCCACACATGTCCCCCCGTTCAGACAGGGAGACGAGGCACACTCATTTATGTCTGAGGAAAGACAGAAGGAGTAAGGGATTAGTCAAGAGAGGAGAATGAAGTAATATTAGCCCTGATGTAAATGTTGGCAAGCTAACTCACTGACAAGCACAGGTGGAACCTTATAGCTCCTTCTCTGTGTGTGTGTGTGTGTGTGTGTGTGTGTGTGTGTGTGTGTGTGTGTGTGTGTGTGTGTGTGTGTGTGCGTGCACACACTTGCGTGCGTGAGCGTGAATATGCATGCGTGTGAGTACTCGACATAACCCGGAGCGAAAGGGATGGCCTGACTTTTAGTCTCACAGAACGTCTTTGAAGCATTATCTAAATGTTAGCAAGCTGTCAAGACAGAGGGCTGCTATAACTATGTGTCACAGTCACTGGATTCAATAACCCATTCTGGATGGCCATGAAAATACATAAAAAGGACATTTGATAATGAAACTCATATGGATGCAAGCCACCTTATCTAGATAAATGTTAGTAATATGCATGAAGTTTAAAATGGGGGAAAGGAGAAAAAGAAAAGAGAGGGGGACACAAAGAGGATGCTGACAAGGACATGAGAGAGATGGAAGAGCAGATAAAGAGATGAGTGACGGGACAGAGAAGAGAAAAGGGTGGGGGGAAGAGATGCCAGAGAAAGAGAAGAAGTAGATAGTAGTGACAAAAGATAGTGATTTCACGTCAGATGTGTGTCTCCCTAATGGTTAACGTTAAGATTAGGGGTAGGGTAATCTGTAGCAGATGGTAGGGTCACTCACTGCGGCAGGTGGGCTGCTGGCCGCTCCAGGTGAGGCTCTCCTGACACATCCTGCTCTCTGCTCCCACCAACTCATAACCCGCATCACACAGAAAGTGAACCTCGTGACCTGGGGTCTGCGCCTTTCCCAACTTCCTGCTGTTGGCAGGCGTGTCCAGCTTTAGACAGGTATCTGTAAAGCGGTGGGGGCGGTTGGTAGGGGGACATAAGCCAAGACTTATCTCTCCAGCCATAGGTCCATAGGAGCTCAATTGAACATTTCTACCTACCGCTAACCACCAAATGTGAAATGACATACCAGTAGTAGCAAAGGAATAACAATCCACCACAGTAAACATTTTTAGAACGCAGCGTGACACTGCATTTTTACAGCTAATTAGCATTTTTACCATTACTAGTCGGTCCGGCTGGTGCTGTGAGTAGGCCTACACAACTTACTGAATCACGATTGGTTCTCGTTCATGAGATTGACAACAATAGTAAAAACATTAGTAATATAAAACGTCTTCACATTCTTGCAACTGGTGTTTTTTGGATTATAAAATAAAAAGCAGCAGGCCTACTAAAAGCTATTTTAGGCATTTCAGTGTACTTAAAAAAAACATGAAGAAATAAACCTATGGCTAAAATTGTAGGCTACATGTTGCTTCTTCAACCGATGTTTGGGCTGTGTGCAGACTTACCATTGTTTGCTTTGCCAGTCTGTTTGGTGGCTGTGTTCTGTAGCAAGTTGAGTTTCTTCCTCAGGGTGCGGAGGCTCTGAAGGTATGCAGCCTCGTGGGTCGACAGCAGCTTCTGGACCTGCTTTAGGGAGCTCTGCATGTCCTGCCTGCTGGGACAGTCCTACAGGGACAGGGCATGGTAGGCAGGTGAACACTTTTTTGTCCAACAGAAACAGGGGAAGTCAGGGGCAGTGGAAGAGTTCAAAAGTGTTATACAGGGAAAAACTTGACAAGAGAGTCATCCCCAAAAAGGCAATTCATTTGCAGAGTTACTGTATTTTAAAAAGCCGTAATACAGGAAGATCTTAATTGCATTTTAGCGAAGGGGCACGTTACAAACATGGGTTGAGGAACATAAGGAACATGCAAGTTTATTTTTCCTATGCTAACATAGGCTACACAGAGCACATTCACTGCCTAATGAAGTGCAGGTACAGTTGCTAGATGACGGCCTAATTTAAACTCAAGACAGGGACCGTGAGACACAGGTGACTTGGTCAGAAGATGGAGGCAGAACTCATTCTTACATTAGCTTCCTAGAATTTGACATCACTCAGTTATACAAACCACATTCACTGCAAAAGCAAATGTCCTCACTACTTAATCACTGGAAAGAACAGAGAAATGACCTCACCAACAAGTTAATGTTGGAATAACAGGACAGAAGTAGAGCAGCTACTGTACATTGGCTTGAGTTATGAATTATAAACTAGCATCTGGCGAGCCACATGAAGTGGTTTGTTACTGCATTTAGAAAGTATTTTAGGGGTTTTCCTAAGATAGCACTGAAAGTTAAAGAATGTAGAGTACAGTACCTAAAAGTTACTAAAAAGGCATATGGTCACTGGTCTGGGTTTCTAGGGAGACCAGAGAAGAGACATCAGAGTAGATATACCTGCTTCAACACTACATCAGCACTCAGATGGTCATGTTTTTAATCTCACTGTACACAGTAGGCAGCCTAGTCGATGTGGTGAATGAATTAATTGAGCCGGCGACATCATCCCCCTGGTTGTCTGATCTACTGTACAAGTGAACCAAGAGTTCTGAGCACGGATGGGCATCTCAACAACCCCTACCACCAGCTGGGGAGCTTGAAGTCAGAGGTGGCTGTAGTGTTGGTAGGCTGGTAGGCTTTTGCCTTTGTGCAAAGTGAGTTGTTCTCTAGTGGTAGTAGTTTTATGTTTTGGAGGTTGCGTGCTTATGCCCCTGGTGGTGTTACTTGATGGTGCTAGAGAGAAGTCCTGTAGGCCTCCTGTACGGTCTAAGGGGGTTGCTGTGAAACACTAAAGACACACTCCATGAGAGAAAGAGTGGCTCCAATCCTATCTGGACTCATTCTCACAACAGATTCCCATCACACGAAAGCCCCTCCCAGTCTGTCTTCTCTCATATCCCAGCCTATCTCGGGTGTTCTATCTTTTTAGCCCATAAGTCTCTGAAAGTTCTGACAGTCAGTGGAATGATCTCCTTGGAGGCATACAAAATGTTGCTTGCTCATAGCGTTCATTGTTTGATGCAGGGGTGGGTGTACTGTAGGTGTTGATGCAGGGGTGGGTGTACTGTAGGTGTTGATGCAGGGGTGAGTGTACTGTAGGTGTTGATGAAGGGGTGGGTGTACTGTAGGTGTTGATGACGGGGTGGGTGTACTGTAGGTGTTGATGAAGGGGTGCGTGTAGTGTAGGTGTTGATGCAGGGGTGGGTGTACTATAGGTGTTTATGAAGGGGTGGGTGTACTGTAGGTGTTGATGAAGGGGTGGGTGTACTGTAGGTGTTGATGAAGGGGTGGGTGTACTGTAGGTGTTGATGAAGGGGTGGGTGTACTGTAGGTGTTGATGCAGGGGTGGGTGTACTGTAGGTGTTGATGCAGGGGTGGGTGTACTGTAGGTGTTGATGAAGGGGTGGGTGTACTGTAGGTGTTGATGAAGGGGTGGGTGTACTGTAGGTGTTGATGAAGGGGTGGGTGTACTGTAGGTGTTGATGAAGGGGTGGGTGTACTGTAGGTGTTGATGCAGGGGTGGGTGTACTGTATGTTATGATGCAGGGGTGGGTGTACTGGTGGTTTTGATAAAGGGTAGGGAGGCTGTTTGGGGTCAGATGGTGTGGAATAAACACCCAGAGGGTAAACATCACCTGTGTATGAGGCACAGCCTCTCCTCCCATTGGCTGAGAAAACCAGGGAGTGTTAGTAGTATATTTTTCCTAAACTCTCACTCTCTCTTTCAACTCTCTCCCTCCTCCTCTCTGTCCTCTCATGAATGTTTTCAGAAAGCCAATTAGTGTTTTCATCTGGCAGAAGTTATGTAAGAAAAGTAAATATTTGGTCATCCTGTGAAAACACCTGGCTGATTGAAACTGGAGCAGGGAGCTGGGCTGCTGGAGCGAAATCAGTCAGGACGGAGGGAGGGAAAGGCTGCTGTTTGTGTGCCCCGGCGATAATGTCCTCCTTCTGCCTCCGCTGCAAAACATTTCATGTGTCTGTGACATTATCTTGGTGTGCCTAGGTAACATACAGTACCTATAGCCTCCTTCAGTAAGTTCTGAGCTGCTCTTTGAGTCGAGAGGTGTGCAGTGCAATGATGAAGGCCAAAGTAGCATGGTGATCTAATCCAAGGATTCTAAATTGTTCTAAGTAAATTATGTGATGCAGAAAGGTTTTGCATAAAAGGAAAAGTGTCCTGTAGCTAATAATACTCTGGCTGACCTTGTTCAATTATGTAATCACTGCATGGCTTTAGTTCTGCAGTGTGAGTTGTGCCATGACAAGAACAAGCCAAAGATCAATAACGAGACCTGAACAGACTCCTCATACACACAGCTCATTACCACACAGTACATCATGATCTTAACTAAATGTGGACAAAAACTAAATTGAGTCCAAATTTGACATTCCACATGAATTTCTAACTGAACAACAGAAAGAGTACAGCATAGCACACACACACACACACACACACACACACACACACACACACACACACACACACACACACACACACACACACACACACACACCAACCTGCTGTAATATAGACCCGTGTCCTTGGACAAGGTAGAGAGGTTTAGCAGTTTTGTGCTGAAACACGTCAGAGGTGTTGGGTCTATTCATGACGATAGGCCTCTCGGTGTCTGGACATGCATGCAAGGGGCCTTAGTAATCGTTTGTGCAGCTTGCCTGGGAATTGAGGTTGACCAAACACCAGTTCTATCAATGGGTGTCTGTCCATGTCATGATGCATGGATAATGACCTTATAGCTGGACTTGCAGGCTCCTGACTTTGACAAGAGATTGACACTTCAGCTTGATGCGTTTTAACCTTCAACAACACCCAGGCATCACTGCTGCATCCCTCAGTGGTAGATGTTGAATTAAAGCCTGTCCACGAAAAGGGCATTCAGACAACCTTTCTCTCAGGTCTATTTTCTCAGTTGTAAATCTGTGTGATATTTACCCAGTCTTTTCAGGTCATTACAGATAATGACAAGAATGTTAACTATGTCCCGAGGCTATATGTGATAGTTAATTGGTCTGGAAATGTTTTATGAGTTTATTACATTATTAATGGACTACCTAAAGCATGTCAGAAACCACAATAGACTACATTAAATCGTAACACACTCATAGAGATTATAATGGTAACCCATGATCATATCAAATTCAGTAATTTACATAGATTTGACGTTTTACTCTGTGATATGTAGTGTGATATGTGCTTTTAAATCAGTTACATTTTTGTTTGGACCAAGCAGCTGTGCAAAATAAATCCAAGAAACACCATATGTTGTCTCTTAATAGTGGCCAAGGTGCCCTGATGACACTGACAACCGCAGGAAACACTCACCTGCCCAAATGCAGCGAGGATTGGACAAAGACACAGGAACACAATGACAGCGTGCATCCAAATCATTTTCAGTTAATCCTGTACTGCGCTTACACTCAGTCCCGAAGCGCGCTGGGTTGGGTATCTTCTGGGTACAGTGAATTTCCAGTGTGTAAAATGCGCTTATAAGCACCTCAGTGGTATTTGTGAGAAATGCTATTAATTCATTCACATGTCAGACAAGATGCCAAAGCAAAACTTTATGGAATGTAGGGTTTACTCGTCGAGAACCAATCAGGTTATGGGACTAGAAGACCTGTTGACCACATTTGACAAAATAACCATTGCGTAGGCATGTGTATTTTTTTCTAACTCTTTTCCTTTTTTTGGAAGGCACATGGCAAATTTCCTCCCTCATGAAAGCCTCTCAGATGTGGAATTTGTAAACTGAAGAGAAAAACAAATTTATCAGGAAGCTTGGATGGATTGAGGCAAGCTCCACTGGGCAGTGGGCACTGTGGGAAGGGGACAAGCAGGGTGATGTGAGACACAACTCATACAGGTTGCATCTTCTCATGATTTACGAGGAAATGTAAACCCATCTTTCATTAGGGAAATAACTATGTAACACCGGAATACATATAACCCACTTGAGCAGCACACATTTTGTTGAATTAACTCAGCCTTGCGCTTATTACCAGGTAATTACAGTAGCCTAATGGATAATGAGTCTGTGTTCCAATGTGTTTTTTTGTTATCTTGAATGGCAGACATCCTGAGAGTAAAAGTGTACTGTTGAATGAGCATAGAAAGTGGGGAAGGTGTGCCCTCTGCAGGGAGTAAGTGTCCATCACCTTGCCATCATCTAATACAACGGTCCTGTTCTCATCTCCCCTGCAGAACACACCTAACACCACCACTACCATGGAAGTATAGCTGAGGTTAGTTGTTCTGTCGTACCCCCAGCCCGGTGAACGTTCTCATATCATAAAAACATTCTCATGCCATAATCAGCTCCAGATAGTAAATCACCAACTGCTGAAGCATCAATAGTCCTGTTTCAGCATAGACCTGTCAGTGAGTTAGTTCTGATTCCACCTGTAACTGATCCAACCACCCACCCACCACCCACCCACGTAGTATAGACCCACTGTGCCTGCACTGAACTGTACTGCATTTACTGGCCTCTACTTTACTGCTCCTTGCTTGCCTGCTTGCTCAGCTTATAGTTCTCTCCCACTGTCCATTATGATACACATTTATCCCTTCTGCATTCCATTCTATTCCAGGGCTTGTGGTTCTGCATCACTCATCACAGGGACCTCCGCACCCGCCCTCTTGGGTAAAATATGTCTCTTTCACGACTCATTGACATGATGGTCTCAAATCCCCCTGGACAGGACTGAAGACAACAGCCACACAACAGTAACTTCCCCACTACCACCCACCCACCTACTCACCCATGTACAGTAAACCATCCTACTGAAAGCCCTTCACTAGGCCCAGGATGTGATATAAGCATCACTTCCATGTCTGAATCTCTGTCCTACTCACTGAGGTGACTCGGCGCTACTACAGTACCTTCCCTAATCCTAGTAGGTGATGTCACTATGGGAGGATAATGGGAAGAGAGCTGCATGTAGAATCGATAGCCCATGACCAGTGAGTGGTTTGTGACTGATTGGTGTCTCACTCCACAATGTCTGTTCTTTTATATCTTTGAGAATATAATACGGAAACACGAGATGGCTCTCAATCCTGTGAGATCCTTCTGTAATGAGAAGCAGAACAGCACAGTTAGTTGAGGTTCTGTTGAAACTGGTTCCCCAATACACACCCCCTACCCACTGTCCTTCAGTTTCTGTGGGGAACACACACATACAGTACGAACCCTCAAATTAAATCAGAGTCTTAAGAATACACAAGTTTGGAGGGATTTATTGTGAAATTTCATTTTTGATTACATGTGCGCATATTATTTGCTACTAATGGTCAAGACATTTGATGTGTTTGTGTGTCGTGAGGCGGGGGTGTAGTTGGAAATGTTGGGTTTTGATGTGATGATGGAGAATGATTGGGTATCAGAACTCTTCTGTTCAGCAGACGTTTCATAGTTTCACTGTGGTGATTATATTGTCTTGCTGACTTTGTAGGGATCTACTGCTGTAGTAGACCACAACGTAACAAAGGTTCCTGAAAGATGGGTGAGATTTCTCGTCATGGTGTGTGAGCGTCCCTGATTATTGAAACTTATAGTATAGTTGTACTTTGTGTTTGCAGAGTTGTACTTTGTGTTTGCAGAGATTGGCCGTATAGAGATGGCATAGGAACACCTCTGATTATTTGGTCTCTCTCACAGTGTTACACACTATTGCATAAAGGCAGACTGAGCTATTTCTTTCAGCGCTACACCCTGCAATCACTGTAGTTACCTATCCTGAGGAAATAGGACAAGCGGTGCAGATTTCTCCAAATGAATGCCATAGTCAGGACTGTAATGCCAGTCATTTGTAGCCCAGTCTCATCAAATGCACACACACACAAAATATATGTTCTTTGGAAAACCTTAATTAAAAAAAATCCACATGTCAGATATGTCTGTTGCCTTCAGTGAAACATAAATATTTTCATTGTGAGTGTAGAAGTTGTAGATGTTATTCTCATGGATCAGTGACTGTCACGCCCTGACCACAGAGAGCCTTTTTATTGTCTATTTTGGTTAGGTCGGGGTGTGACTAGGGTGGGTAATTTAGGTTGTTTTATTTCTATGTTGGCCTGGTATGGTTCCCAATCAGAGGCAGCTGTTTAGCGTTGTCTCTGATTGGGGATCAAATTTAGGCAGCCATTTCCCCACTGTTTTATTGTGGGATCATGTTTATGTGTAGTTGCCTGTGAGCACTCCATAGCTTCACGTATCTTTTGCTTTTTATTGTTTTGTGCGTTTCACATCAATAAATATGTGGAACCCATATCACGCTGCACTTTGGTCCGAATGTTCTTACGATGATCGTGACAGTGACACTGATCTCTGCTCTGTTTGGGCTTCTTGTCTATCTCTCAAGTACAGTATATGTTGTTAATAAAGAGTTTAGGCCACAGTAATTGACTTGTGCTAACACGGATGTAACCTACTGTTGTATATAGCTTGCCCTACACCACACCTGGGATCACTCAGATAGGCCTACTGACCTTTGGCTTTTAATTTATGTTTTCTTGATTGTTTTACATAGGGTATACATTGGCCTTAGGGCTGGTCCAGACAACAACAAAAAACTATTGGTTGATCAAAAGTCGTCTGCCCTTTCGACCAAATCGATTGTTGGACATTTTTTAAGGTCTATTTTTCCATATATACACACATCCTATGTGTTTTACAGTAGTGACCTGTCATTCAGGGCAGATGGGGCTCTGTTTAGCTAATATGTCGTGTCTTTGGCATCATTAAACCGAAGACTTATTTTTATCAAATAAATTCTCTGTAATTATTATTACGTGACTAACTTAATCATGAAATGTAATTAACTAGGAAGTCGGGGCACAAAGTTATACTTTTCCTAATATAACTTTCAGATATTTTAATATCTGATCAATTAGTCTTCTAATTAATGAATTATTCTTTACCTCACATTAGTCTCATTCCAAAAGTCGTAAATTGTTGGTTATCTGCACGAACCCAGTCTTCTCTATGAATCATCCATACATCAATTGTCTTAAATCATTTATTTACTAACTAAATAATCACAGAAATGCATAAATAAACCAACAGTAGATATGGTTACAAGGAAATGATAGCGGAGTTTCCCTAGTGGGATAAACTGGTATTGCGGCTTGGTGGACAAAAGGGAAGTGGGGGTCGACTGAGAAAGACGGGAATTACGCAAATGAGTCACTACACACTTGATAATTATATTAATTTAAATGCTAATCCTTTGCACATGAACGGTCACTCATTCAGGAATAATTGCAATCAATATATATTTACGCTGAGTGTGTCGTCCTAATATCTGTTGGAATCGTCCGTCTTTCTGTTGGAGAGTTCACCTGATCATCTTTCGTGGCTAGAATGGATACTTCAGAGTCCCATTTCAGAAATGTTCTTGTAGATAGATGTTTTGGCGGTTGTCGGTCTTCGCGTTCAATGGTACAGAATTCCTAGCTGCAGACTAGTAATTAGTATCAAAGATTTGTTCTTATTCTGTCGGTATCGATAGTCTCAGAGTTTAACCACGTGGTATGGTTAAGAATTCAGCAATCTACTCAAACCTTAGCCCTCTCGGTTATCGAGGTAAGCTGGTCTCTACTCAAACCGTAGCCCTCTCGTAATTGAGGTAAGCTTGGTCTGCAGATGATTCTCCAGGTGGGGGTATATTCGGAAGAGTAGAAAATGGATGTCCCATGACGCCAGATCAATGTCTGTGCTCATGGGGCGGGCCAATGATTTAGTTAACTTTAAAGGGAATTGGGTTCCCTTAAACAGTTTAAATTAACATTACATAAGTTCACAAATAGTTTAATCTTTACTCATTCATTTTATACAACAATTAGATGCAAGCTTCATAACTGAGACTCTTGTACAAACAGAGTTATGGTAATGTGGCTGTATTGTCTCTCATGAGTTTCACAAACATTAAACGAAATGGACCGGTCGTAGCTGGATTCTTCCCCGACCGTGTACACCTTCTCCAAAACATGTACATTGTTCAGTTCTCAAGT
Organism: Oncorhynchus kisutch; assembly: GCF_002021735.2. NCBI lineage: Eukaryota > Metazoa > Chordata > Actinopteri > Salmoniformes > Salmonidae > Oncorhynchus > Oncorhynchus kisutch. The sequence goes on from NC_034176.2 coordinate 67,821,798, forward strand.
TCTATGCTGGAGAAGAGGTTCCTTTGTTCTCCTGTGAAACCTTCTCTCTCTCTATACTGTCTGGCCATGAGGAAGAGAGTCTCCTCCAGGGATTTACGACCTGAGATAACAGCAGCCTGGGTGTAGGCGAGAAAGAGAGGGGGAAGGCATGCTATACCCAAAGAGGGCCATGTCATGACATATATATATATATATATATATATATATATATATACAGTTGAAGTCGGAAGTTTACACACACGTAGATTGGTGTCATTAAAACTCATTTTTCAACCACTCCACATATTTCTTGTTAACAAACTATAGTTTTGGCTATTCGGTTAGGACATCTACTTTGTGCATGACACAAGTCCTTTTACCAACAATTGTTTACAGACAGATTATTTCACTTATAATTTACTGTATCACAATTCCAGTTGGTCAGAGGTTCACATACACTAAGTTGAATGTGCCTTTAAACAGCTTGGAAAATTCCAGAAAATGATGTCATGGCTTTAGAAGCGTCTGCTAATTGACATAATTTGAGTCAATTGAAGGTGTACCTGTGGATGTATTTCAAGATCTACCTTCAAACTCAGTGTCTCTTTGCTTGACATCAATGGAAAATCAAAAGAAATCAGCCAAGACCTCAGAAAAAAATTGTAGACCTCTACAAGTCTGGTACATCCTTGGGAAAAATTTCCAAGTGCCTGAAGGTACCACGTTCATCTGTGCAAACAATAGTACGCAAGTATAAACACCATGGGACCACACAACCGTCATACCGCTCAGGAAGGATGTGTTCTGTCTCCTAGAGATGAACGTACTTTGGTGCGAAAAGTGCAAATCAATCCCAGAACAACAGCAAAGGACCTTGTGAAGACACTCTTGGCATTCTCTCAACATTCTCTCAACATTCTCTCAACATTCTCTCAACATTCTCTCAACTTTTGACTGGTACTATATATGTATTTTTTACATATCAAATATCCATTTGCAAACAATGTAAAAAAAAGTGTTTTAATAAGGCCACATACAACATGTTCTCTTTTTAGCTTTATTGAGTGAGGCAGCTCCAAAATGCAGGTGTTTCAGCCTAGCTCAGTACTTTCTGAGGTGGTAGGTCAGCCAGCGGAAAATACAGAGCGTAGGAGTTGGTAATGTTGCGCTGTGATTGGCTCAGTGTTCTGTCACTCAAGGGGACACTACGTCACCGCAAAATCTACAGGGAGAGCAAGAAAGTTCAAGCCCCTTTGGGTGCTGGCATAGATTTATGGTAGAAGTTCCCGTCCAATAAGGCTCAAGGTCATTGGCCACAGATCAAAGGACGTTTCATCTACCGTAGCTTTGATTGGACATAAACATTACAAAACAAGTCGGAAATCGCAAAAGTGGTTTGGAAGGAAGCAGTGGCTATTTCGAGTCTCATAGGAAAGGGTCTGAATACTTATATAAACAAAGTATTTCCTTTTTTATTTGTAATAAATGTGCTAATATTTTTTGCTTTGTCATTATAGGGTATTGTATGTAGATTGATCAGGGAGAATAAGGCTGTAACGTAACAAAATGTAGAAAAAGTCAAGGGGTCTGAATACTTTCCGAATGCACTGTATATTCTCTGTAGACAACTTGACTGAGTTGAATTGTCTCACCTAATGTTTAATCGGAATGGTTGACATTTACAATTTTGAGGAACAGACTAAACATTTTCACATATGAGACCAGTGGCGATTTTAGCATGTATCTTGGTGGGGCAAACTCAACCATTGTTTTTATGCATGCCAGCAAAGCCACTACACAACACAACACAACACATAACAATACATTCATTGCACTATAATGGTGACAAGAAAACAAAAAACAATGCTCGCAATATCAACTGGAATTACACGGGTCTATTACTGAACTTTTTGTTGAAAACAAATATTTGAATGGGAAGAGACTGTCACTGGCAAACATGGTTACAGACCCAACAACATTATATAGTATCCCTCCTCGTGAAGAAAAGCACATGAGCTAATTTATGCAGCGGCATACAAGACATTTTTGGACTCACCGTTGTTGCGCTGTGCTCACTTGAACAGGAAGGTGGTCCTTCTTGTGGGCAAATTTGGTCATCAAAGGTGCTTTCAAGACAACTGGAAACAACAACAAAAAACACGGTTGAATCATGACGTCAGTGATCTTCAGGTTGGAGCTCTAGAAAGAGGCCAAAGTTCCCGGTTTGGAATTCCGAGTTGGATGACCGTTCAAAATGTATTTTCCTAGTCGGAGCTCGTTTTTTCGCCAATTTCCCAGTTGTCTTGAACTGAAGTCTGAGATTTCCCAGTTCTGAGTTTCCTGTTGTTTTGAATGCTGCAGAAGTCATGCTGGATTGACAACATGGCCAATGACTCAACCTTTTCTAGCCCATGGTACTGTGAGTGAATTAGTATCATTTCAAGCTTGGAAAAGAGATAATTTCAGACAGATGTTTTATATCCTTAAACCCAGACTTGGACCACACACCCTCTCCACCAAATAGCAGGCAGGCGAAGCAAAATAGTGATTGCTTTGCAACGCTTGCAGTTAGCCACGGATTCCTTCACAACCACTCATTGTTGAATTTGCGATTTCCGACTTGACATTTTTATGTCCAATGCTAAGGAGTACCAATACCTGAATCATGATAATGACTGCTTGTCTAGCTTGCTAGCTAAGATTTTGAAAGTAACATGATCAGTCCAATCAAAGCTACGGTAGATATAATGTGAGTTGACGTCATTTTAACTGTGGCCAATGACCTTGAGCCTTCTTGGATGGGAACTTCTAATGTAAATCTATGGCAGCACCCAAGCGGGCTTGAACTGTCTAGCACTCCCTGTAGATTCTGCGGTGACGTAGTGTCCCCATGAGTGACAGAACAATGAGCCAATCATGGCGCAACTAAAGAAGATTACCAACCCCTACGCTCTGTATATTCCGCTGGGTGCCCCTCCACCACAGAAAGCACTGAGCTAGGCTGCAACACCTGCATTTTGGAGCTGCCTTACTCAAGAAAGAGACTATGTTTGTATGTGGCTTTATTAACTCATTAATTATTTTTTACATTGTTTGCAAACTGACATGAATTAATGCAAAAATAACATGCGAAACAGGCAACAACAAAAGATTATAACGATATATACAGTACCAGTCAAAGGTTTGGACACACCTACTAATTCAAGGGTTTTTCTTTATTTTTACTGTGTCCTACATTGAGGAATAATAGTGAAGACATCAAAGCTATTAAATGATACATGGAATCATGTAGAAACCAAAAAAGTGTTAAACAAATCAAAAGAGATGTTAGATTTTAGATTCTTGAAGTAGCCACCCGTTGCCTTGATCACAGTTTTGCACACTCTTGCCATTCTCTCAACCTGCTTCATGAGGTAGTACCCGGAATGCATTTCAATTAACAGCTGTGCCTTGTTAAAAGTTAATTTGTGGAATTTCTTTCCTTCCTAATGTGTTTGAGCCAATCAGTTGTGTTGTGACAAGGTAGGGGGGGGGGGGTATACAGAAGACACCCCTATTTGTTAAAAAAACAAGTCCATATTATGGCAAGTACAGCACAAATAAGCAGAGAAAAAAAACAGTCCATCATTACTTTAAGACATGAAGGTCAGTCAATACGGAACATTTCAAGAACTTTGAAAGTTTCTTCAAGTGTAGCCACAAAAACCATCAAGCGCTATGACGAAACTGGCTCTCGTGAGAACCACCACAGGAAAGGAAGACCCAGAGTTACCTCTGCTGCAGATAAGTTAATTAGTTGCAAGCCTCAGAAATTGCAGCCCAAATAAATGCTTCACAGAGTTCAAGTAACAGACACATCTCATCATCAACTATTCAGAGGAGACTGTGAACCAGGCCTTCATAAGAACATTTCAATTTAGAGCAATAAACAAATGGAATAAATTAACTGAGCAAACTAGAAACCTTTCAATATATAAGTTTAAACATTATTTAAAAACAATTTAAATATAGTGTATAGAAATGTTGTGGGACTATAGTAGATGAAGAATCAATATATATATATTTTTATTTTTAGATTGAGTATTTATTGGGTCATTATGCTAGTGTATTATGTATGTTTGTAATAGTGTGTTATATGTGAAAGTGTGTTTGTATTATAAATTGTATTTTAATGTTAAGGACTCTTGGAAGATTAGTCCAAATGGGGACTAAAAGAGATCCTAATAAAATAAAATAAAATCATAATCGAATTGCTGCAAAGAAACCACTATTAAAGGACACCAATAATAAGAAGAGACTTGCTTGGGCCAAGAAACACAAGCAATGGACATTAGACCGGTGGAAATCTGTCCTTTGGTCTGATGAGTCCAAATTTGAGATTTTTGGTTCCAACTGACGTGTCTTTGTGAAACGCACAGTAGGTGAACGGATGATCTCCGCATGTGTGATTCCCACAGTGAAGCATGGAGGAGGAGGTGTGATGGTGTGATGGTGTGGGGGTGCTTTGCTGGTGACACTGTCTGTAATTTATTTAGAATTCAAGGCACACTTAACCAGCATGGTTCCACAGCATTCTGCAGCGATAAACCCATCTGGTTTACGCTTAGTGGGACTATCATTTGTTTTTCAACAGGACAATGACTCAACACACCTCCAGGCTGTGTAAGGGCTATTTGACCAAGATGGAGAGTGATGGAGTGCTGCATCAGATGACCTGGCCTCCACAATCACCCGACCTCAACCTAATTGAGATGGTTTGGGATGAGTTGGACCGCAGAGTGAAGGAAAAGCAGCCAACAAGTGCTCAGCATATGTGGAAACTCCTTCAAGACTGTTGGAAAAGCATTCCAGGTGAAGCTGATTGAGAGAATGTCAAGAGTGTGCAAAGCTGTCATCAAGGCAAAGGGTGGCTACTTTGAAGAATCTAAAATATAAATATATTTTGATTTGTTGAAAACGTTTTTGCTTACTACATGATTCCATATGTGTTATTTAATAGTTTTGATGTCCTCACTATTATTCTACAATATAGAAAATACTAAAATAAAGAAAAACCCTTGAACGAGTAGGTGTGTCAAAACTTTTGACTGGTACTGTATATATATATATATATATTTTTTAGCTAAACAGACTAAACAGCCCCACCGGGTCACCACTGCACGACTTAATACTGATTTGATTTATGTGGTTAAAAGGTCAGCCAAGCTTTTAGAAGTTTGGTTGTCCGTGTGGGTTTATCGCTGATCGTGTATCATTCATTCAACTAAAGTTTGAGTAGCGGCCAACTGTGTGCGTGTGAGTGGATAAGAACAGTTGCAAAATGTTGACAACTTGTGGGAAGGGGAGAGAGAGAGTGAGTGGGAGTGAAAGAGAGTGAGAGAAGAGGAGGGGAAAAGAGGGAGCCACTTGTCCACGAGGAGTTTAGAGTACTTGGCACGATTTACCTCAGTAGCAATGGGGTCTCTAACTGGTCCCTCGTGTCTGCTTCTGTTTTTCATGGTGACCCTCCAGACCCTGAACAGCACCCACGCGAATAGGATAATCACGGAGAAACCGGGCCGCGTTGATTCATCTGAGAGCGGTAAGAGTGCGCATCGCCTGTTCTGTGTTCGGCTTAGCGCTGGTCAGAGGAAAACCTCAGGGTGGCCGATGCACGCGATACAGTATATGTGAAGAAAAGTGTGGTTGTTTTTATTAACTTCTCTTGCAAAGACCCTGAGATGGTCTGCTAACATTTTAGCAGACCCTCTCATCCAGTGCGATTTATCGTAATGAGTGCATACATTTTCACACTGGGACCCAGTGGGAATCGAACCCACAACACTTGCGCCATGCTCTATCAACTGAGCCATACTGGACTAACTAACTCATTTTAAGCAGATACAACTTGTAATTTGTCATCTGTTTCCTACATTCCATCTTAACTTGTAAATTGGTCAAATGTGATTAGCATTTAGGCTAAACAGCCGGTAACATTCATTAGTAAATTATGCTATGCTATGTTTAATCAATATAACCTATGCGATTTTTCTTCTTTCCCAATAAAATAAAGAATGCTATAGGATTGTGAAAAATGTAAGATTTTGTTATATTTCTGTCAGAATCCTATTTGGGAAAAACCTCCTCAGTAAGGCTACAAGGCCTATATATTGAATAGAGATATTAGTTATCCAATGATAGGCCATACACATTTCAGTTCTCCAAATGATAGGCCATACACATTTCATTTCTCCAAATGATAGGCCATACAAATTTGTTTAGCCTATGGCATGTACAGGCTGTGGATATACACTGTCCCAATGTTGTGGAGTGCTACTGTATCAGACCTTTCAGCCAACCCCCTTGCCCCCCTTACAGACACTTGCATTCCATTGCCATGGTGACCAGTCCTAAATAATTGTGTGCTTTTCTTTATTCCAGGATTTGGGTTGAAGGAGCATTTTCTGATTGTTACACAGCACAATAGGCTGCGCAGCTGGGTCACCCCCATGGCCGCTAACATGCAGAAAATGGTTAGTTGCCTTGCCTGCCTTTCATTATATTTCTTGTGTGTGTGTGTGTGTGTGTGTCAGTTTGTCTGTCTGTTTGTCTGTCTGCCCGTCTGATTGGGGAGGATAGGCTGGTCCTAGCTCTATGATGGCAACTTCTACCCGGAGCTGTAAGCAAATGTAACTATGCCGACTGCCGTGCTGCCATGCAGGGTGGCCCCTTTGTAACACATCACTGAGTTACATGGCTGCTGCTGCCTGCTGGACACCAAGGTCACATTAAATAGAGCCCTCCCAGAAACCCTGCCCTGTGCTCTTTCCCATGCTCCCAATTACAGTTTGTCACAGAGTCTGTCTCTTGGTTAACCGAGCCCTTGGTAAAGTCCCTCCATTTGATCCATGATTTATAACACAGCTATATATTATATCCAAAGGTACTGTACAGATCAGTTGAAATCGTATCCTCATAAGTAGTCACAGTTCCTCCCTCTCTGAGGGTATCCCCATTTCCCCATCTCTAACAACTAAACAAAGGCAGCGACACCAGAGATTTCTCACAGGGTATCTTCTGTTGAAACGTTGATATTCCCAACAGTGAGAGACAGTGGGGATCAGTGTGTAAATGTAGACAGTGCATGTTCCAGTCACGGGGGCACTGACATCACAGCTGTTCTGTATGGTGCTGTCTGGCAGGGTGTTAATGCTGAAGGCCATAAACACTGTGTGGGGTGGATCTGGGATCTGTCCCTGGGGCTCTGCGATAGATATATCTGTTAGGGACCAGGAGGATTACATACTGTATCTCTCTGTCTCTACTCAAACTAACAGGCAGGATAGATGTTATATCAGTGTGTGTAGATGAAGTCAATGGCAGCGCCTCCCTGGTGGCTCTGCTAGATTTAGGGTTTCCTCACTTTTAGAATCGTTGTTTGCCCGCAGACTGACTAGTCATGTGAAAATTACAGCGACAAGTTGTATACAGTGCCTCAGCAAGTATTCATACCCCTTGACTTATTCTACATTTTGTTGTGTTACAGCCTGAATTTAAAATGGATTACATTTTTTTCTCCCTCTCACCCATCTACACACAATATCCCATAATGGCAAAGTGAAAACATGTTTTTAGAAATGTTTGCAAATGTATTGAAAATGAAATACAGACCTATTTAATTGACATACGTATTCACACCCGAGTCAATACTTTGTAGAAGCACCTTTGTCTGCGATTACAGCTGGGAGTCTTTCAGTCTAAGAGTCTAAGAGCTTTCCACACCTGGATTGTGCAACATTTTCCCATTATTATTTTCATAATTATTCAAGCTCTGTCAAATTGGTTGTGAATTATAGCTGGACAGCCATTTTCAGGCCATAGATTTTCAAGTAGATTTAAGTTAAAACTGTAACTCACTCACGGTTTCCTTCCTCTCCGGCATCTGAGTAAGGAAGGACGCCTGTATCTTTGTAGTGACTGGGTGTATTGATACACCATCCAAAGTGTAATTAATAACTTCACCCTGCTCAATGGGAAATTCAATGTCTGCTTTTAATTTTTTTACCCATCTACCAATAGGTGCCCTTCTTTGCGAGGCTTTGGAAAACCTCTCTGATCTTCGTTGTTGAATCTGAGTTTGAAATTCACTGCTCGACTGAGGGACTTCACAGATAATTGTACGTGTGGGGTACAGAGATGAGGTAGTCATTCAAAAATCATGTTAAACACTATTATTGCACACAGTGTGAGTCCATGCAACTTATTATGTGACTTGTTAAGCACATTTTTACTCCGTACCTTATTTAGGCTTGCCATAACAAAGGGGTTGAATACTTATTGACTCAAGACATTTCAGCTTTTCATTTTTAATTAATATTTTTTAAATGATGGGGTATTGTGTGTAGGCCAGTGTCAAAACAATCTCAATGTAATCCATTTTGAATTCAGGCTGTAACACAAAATGTGGAAAAAGTCAAGGAGTGTGAATACTTTCTGAAGGCAATGTAAATTAATCTTAACTGAACTTAATTGAACCTAATTGAAGAAGTTGTAGTTTTCATCACTGATCAGGTAATGCAGACTAACGGTCTCAGGGATAGTCTCATGATTTCCACTTAAACACTCAGATAAAGTGAGACAAAACAAGCATGTTACCCAAGGACTGAGTGAATAGTGTGGGTAGGCACTGTGCAGCCTGAAACAACACTAATGTGTGACAAGCCTCCAATGATAATCCCCCTGTTTGTTGAGTCAATGAGAACCACTGGGCATTTTCTCCATATCTGATGCCATCTATTTATCAGGGATCAAGGTAAGACTCAGATGCAGTCTGTCGAAGTAATAATGTTTATTGTGGCACAGGGGCAGGCAAAGACAGGCATGGGTTGAAAATCCAGGGTAAGGCAAAGGTACAGGACGGCAGGCGGACTCAGGGTCAGGAACAGGCAGAGTTCAGTAATCCAGAGGTGGAGCAAAGGTACAGGAGGGCAGGCGGACACAGGGTCAGGAACAGGCAGAGTTCAGTAATCCAGAGGTGGAGCAAAGGTACAGGAGGGCAGGCGGACTCAGGGTCAGGAACAGGCAGAGTTCAGTAATCCAGAGGTGGAGCAAAGGTACAGGAGGGCAGGCGGACTCAGGGTCAGGAACAGGCAGAGTTCAGTAATCCAGAGGTGGAGCAAAGGTACAGGAGGGCAGGCGGACTCAGGGTCAGGAACAGGCAGAGTTCAGTAATCCAGAGGTGGAGCAAAGGTACAGGAGGGCAGGCGGACTCAGGGTCAGGAACAGGCAGAGTTCAGTAATCCAGAGGTGGAGCAAAGGTACAGGAGGGCAGGCGGACTCAGGGTCAGGAACAGGCAGAGTTCAGTAATCCAGAGGTGGAGCAAAGGTACAGGAGGGCAGGCGGACTCAGGGTCAGGAACAGGCAGAGTTCAGTAATCCAGAGGTGGAGCAAAGGTACAGGAGGGCAGGCGGACTCAGGGTCAGGAACAGGCAGAGTTCAGTAATCCAGAGGTGGAGCAAAGGTACAGGAGGGCAGGCGGACTCAGGGTCAGGAACAGGCAGAGTTCAGTAATCCAGAGGTGGAGCAAAGGTACAGGAGGGCAGGCGGACTCAGGGTCAGGAACAGGCAGAGTTCAGTAATCCAGAGGTGGAGCAAAGGTACAGGAGGGCAGGCGGACTCAGGGTCAGGAACAGGCAGAGTTCAGTAATCCAGAGGTGGAGCAAAGGTACAGGAGGGCAGGCGGACTCAGGGTCAGGAACAGGCAGAGTTCAGTAATCCAGAGGTGGAGCAAAGGTACAGGAGGGCAGGCAGACTCAGGGGGGCGGCTACAGGGTCAGGATAGGCACTGGTCAAAAACCAGGAGGACGAGGAAAGAGGCTGGGAAATGATAGGAGCTGACAGGACAAATGCCGGTAAGCTTCAATGAACAAGATGAACTGGCAACAAACAGACAGAGAACACAGGAATAAATACACAGGGATAATTGGGAAGAGGGGCGACACCTGGAGGCAGGTGGAGACAAGCACAAGGACAGGTGAAACAGATCAGGGCGTGACACTTTTACTGTGCCAGTCTTATCTCCCTTATCTCAAGCTTACATTGCATAAGGACAGAGGACAATCAGTGGATAATGAAACACAAAACAGTGGGGTTGAATAGTGTATGTCCTAGAGGCCTAATGGCTGTTTCGTCCAAAACCGTCACTTATCATAGATTGCGTTCTCAAAGCCCATGTATACAGATAGAGCAGAGTTCCTAGACTGCTGCTAAGCATCTGCAAACTGCACATAGCTGATAACACGTAATGAGAAAAAGAGGATGAGGATATTATCATGCTGCATTCAGGACTGTGGTATTACAGGTCATTTGCTTGCGAAGGCCGATGGAGGAATCCCGGGCGAGCTGAAGAAGCATATTAAGGAGCTTTACTGATAAACGCTTAAAAGGCTCAGGGCTTTAGCTGCATTTGTGATTCTCTTTGAGGAATTTCCACCCAGCAGGCGTGGGTAAGTGCTGTCTCATTGTGTTGGTAAAGATATTATAGTGTGGCCCTGCAGCAGCCTCCCTCTTCTTCTTCTCTTCGGGAGATAAAAGAGCAGCGCTTCACAGTTTCACAAATGAGGCACTTCTCTCTCTGTACTCAGTCCATAACCTCTGGAGGTTCACCGAGGGCTGGGGAAGCCTGTCTGACAATAGAAGGTACATTGCTTCAAATACAGAAATGGAAATTAAGTATTTTCTTTTGGTGTAAGACAGGAGAGGGAGGCGTTTGTTTTACTTCTACTCGTTGCAGAACCTAATTTTCTCGTTGTAAAGGCGTCATTTCAAGTTTTGCATGCTGGGTATGTGCGAGAGAAAGTGTATAGGCTATGTGTGCATCTGTAGCTAAGTCATTTACAGTACTTTAGGTCAAAGTTCAACCCACTTAATGTCTCCACTTAGCTGAGGACTCCCACGGCTAAAAGACAGTTTTGAGTGGGCATGAAAATATCGCCTGGGAAACAGTGTTCCTGCTGATTGTCACTTTGCTATTAAAAGCTCTGTGCTGTCTTGGCTTATTTTATGGACTGCACTCCTTGCCAACATCAATTCCTCAGCTATAAGTTGTTGACTTTACGGACCATAACAGAGTAAGACTCAACATACTCTTATGTCTGGTCTTTGCTTCACTCCTGTACTTACTCAAATGGAACATTCAAGAAGGGGACTTGCCCGGTGACCCTGCTCCCCTCTGGCGCCATCAAAGTGTGTGCTAATGATTTTGACCAGAGGACATCAGGGGGAACAATGTGCTTAAAGGGGCTTAGCACAGACTCTTAATTAGCTGTCACTCCCCTGACATCTGGACATGCCTCCATTCATCAAACAACAAATGTCCTATGATGAGGAAGTAGTGCTAATGATGAAGTTAGTCCTACAGGAAGCAACATCATCCTTTCCAAGCTCTTTATAGTATGGCATGAATACTCCCATACACTGGGCCTGTTGTATTCTCTCCAATGTTTTCATGTGTCAGTCATAAGACCATCTGAGTTTTAGTAGGTATTTTCCTTAATAAATTGAAACACATGTCTCCAGTTAGTGTTTCTGAGTGTTGAGAATCTCTTACTTCACTGCAAGGTTGAATAATTGACAAACGGGTCAGTGTTCCCTTTTAGAAGGCCCTTAAATATTAACACTAATGTGCCAGAGGAAGATTAACTTAAAAGGTGACAACATGAAAACTCCCCTCTTTTCACCTGTCAGTTGACCCATTCAAGCCACTGTGGAGGAAATTACACTGATTTGTTTGGCTGTCTCATTCTGGCTCCTCTCTAAAGGGGGTGCTTTTTATAACACAGATTCAGGTGAAAACACCAGCTGTGAGCTCTGCTGAGTACACACAGGCAGGCTGTGAGCTGTGGCTATCAGTAGGACAGGAGTGGCCTGGAGAGTCTGTTTGTGTTGGGGCCCTCTCAAGGTGATGGAAGGCTGGCAGAATCTCTGAGGGGCAACGTTGAGAAGGTGTGGAATGATGCGACTGGTGGGGGCTGTAGTAATGGTGAAGGAGAAGAGATGGGGGTCAGTGAAATGGAGAGATGGTTGGATGTTGATGGCCTGGCAAAATTTTAGATCTCTCTGAAGAGCGAGTGGGCGTCGGCTAGCTTTGCATGACATCCCACTGATGTGTGCCAGGATACCCTCTCCCTCCCCCTTTCCTCCCCCTCTGTCCCCTCTCCCCATCTCTGAAACAGGACTCCTTCTTGGGGGGCCAGCCGTGAAACGGCATATGTGGAAACACCCCCCTTTCACGCTCAGGTCCTGAGTGCTGACAGCCGTCTCCACGGTAACTGGCTGCGGTTGCCGGGGCAGTTCACGCTGAGCGGAGACATTCTGCTACCACTCGACGTGCACAAGATGAGACCGGGGTCAAACAGCTTAGTAAATGAGTGACAGTCACTGTCCGTCTCCCTGTCCTAACAGAGACAGAGACTGCCTTATCAGTTCCTCATCAGCTAAACAGAAGTATCCACACGGTGTATATGCTGCTTATACATTGCATTCAGAAAATATTCAGACTTTTTCCACATTTAGTTACGTTACAGCCATATTCTAAAATGTATTATATTTTTAAAAATCCTCATCAATCTACATACAATACCCAATAAGGACAAAGCGAAAACTGTTTTTTATTTTTTTTATTTTGTAAATGTATTGCAAATAAAAAACATAAATACCTTATTTATATAACTATTCAGATTCTTTGCTATGAGACCCGTAATTGAGCTCAGGTGCATCCTGTTTCCATTGATCATCTTTGAGATGTTTCTACAACATGATTGGAGTCCACCTGTGGTAAATTCAATTGATTGGACATGATTTGGAAAGGCACACACCTGTCTATATAAGGTCCCACAGTTGACAGTGCATGTCAAAAAACCAAGCCCTGAAGTTGAAGGAATTGTCCGTAGAGCTCGGAGACAGGATTGTGTCGAGGCACAGATCTGGGGAAGGGTACAAATCTTTTTCTGCAGCATTGAAGGTCCCCAAGAACACACTAATATCCTCACTTACATTTTTTATGAATTTGCAAACATTTTTAATAGCCTGTTTTTGCTTTGTCGTTATGGGGTATTGTGTGTAGATTGATGAGGGGGGAAAAACAATATCATCCATTTTAGAATTAGGCTGTAAAGTAACAAAATGTGTAAAAAGTGAAGGGGATCTGAGTACTTTCCGAATGCACTGTATGCTTATAAATGTGTCTACTGGGACACTGTTTAGACACTCAGTTCTTCATCTGCCTCAGTGCCTTGTTTCTCTTTAGTGGGTGGATATCCCTACTCAGTACTTGATACTGACAGGCCCATCATGTCTCTGACTGTACTGTGTCTTTAAGCATAACCTTGTGAGTCTGTCTATGTTGTAGCTGGCTCTGTGCCAGGAGAGGAGAGAATGTTAATAGGTGTGTGATGTTGGGGTTTCATTTGATCCCTCCACTTTAGAGACACACACCTCTCACCAGACCAGGGCATTATTAAAGGATGCTAACCCATCCAGACTGTCCCGCCTGTGGTCCCCTACTTCCCACCCCCATTTACCCCTACACTCCATGACCCCTTCTCCTATTCCCCTTACATCTCTCTCCCCCTACATCCCAGTCCACCAGTGTCTCTGTCCCTCCTCTCATAGTGAGAGGAGAGACATAGAGGAGCTCAATGTGTGTAACTTTTGTTGACAATTTCGATACCTTTTGGATACAAAACTTGTTTTGTAAGGAGGATGGGATCCCCCGAAATCATTTTGATTCCTGGATCCTTTCACAGCATTATAAGGCTGCGTTGAGACAATGACTTATCAATATCCCAAGCCCAGCTCAGTTATTCCCTACCATTGTGACACTGAGTTGTCATAATGCTTCAGCAAATGTACATTATACCAGGGGAATTGGTAGACAATGTAACTAACCTAATTCATGCCCCTCTAACTGACTTTGCTGATCCTACAGCTAATATACTATGCAGTAATCATGTACCTATGATGAGATTCATACTGTTAGCACTTAGCGTTGTGCCCTAGTAGGAAGTCCACTGTGTGCAGCTCACCCTGCACTAACATAACATGAGCATATCTACTTCTGCAAAATTTTCCAGTAAAGCAATGAAAACAAGTAAGCATCCCAGAAAAGTGCTCCAAATAGCCCACATTAACATATGTAGCTTAAGAAACAAGGTTCATGAAATCAATAATATGACATTCATATTCTGACTATCGCTGAAACTCACTTAGATAATACCTTTGATGATACAGTGGTAGCAATACAAGGTTATAACATTTACAGAAAAGACAGAAATGCCAATAGTGGAGGTGTTGCTGTTTTATATTCAGAACCACATTCCTGTAAACCTGTAAAGAGAGGATCTCATGTTAAATACAGGTCTTCACAGTCCCCAAGTCCAGAACAGACTATGGGAGGCGCATAGTATTACATAGAGCCATGACTACATGGAACTCTATTCCATATCAAGTAACTGATGCAAGCAGTAATATTAGATTTAAAAAACAGATAAAAATACTCTTTGTGAAACACCTGTGAAGAAACACTAACATAGGCACAGTCGCATGCATACACACACACGAAAACATACTCACTATACACTCACATGTACACATGGATTTTGTATTGTAGATATGTGGTAGTGGTGGAGTAGGGGCCTGAGGGCACACAGTGTGCTGTGAATGTATTGTATTAATGTATTAAAATTGTATAACTGCCTTAACTGTGGTGGACCCCAGGAAGAGTAGCACTAATGGGGATCCATAATAAATACAAATACAGGGCTCGTAGGCCACCTTGCTTAGCCGGAATCCTCCCCTAAGTGCACCAGCTTTGAAAGCAGAGATCACCTTTCAGCCTCCCAGGATGTTCGCTGTTCACCATCCTGACTGTGTAGTTTATTTAGGACTGTCTTGTTTAAGATCAGGTACCATCACATGGCCTGTGCTGGCCTTTAGCGATGGATATCACACTTGCTGTTGTTGATCTATTTAAGGCCTATGAGGATGAGATAGTGTACTCAGTGACCTAATGGTCAGCTGGCAGAGCAGCAGAGTCACTGTGCCATGGACTGTGCTCATACAACCAACTTTCTTTATTTCTTTCTCTCCCAAACTCCCACACAGTCTATCATTTTATCGATCTCCCCATCTGTCCCTACCTAAATACCGCATCCATTTTAGGCTATCGATTTTCAGAGCCCTGCGACTAAGTCTTCAGAAGAAACCTTGTCAGTGAACATTAACAGTAGGAGGATAAATGGAGAGCCTGGCATGGGAGTGTCCCAAAAGCAAAATGTGTCTCTGAAAAAGAGCCCTTTAGGTCACAAAGAGAGGAAGTCGGTCTGTCACCCTGAGTCATGGGAAGGTAGTTCCCCATTGTATTCGTTTAAACATGTGTGTGTGTTGTCTCCCCCTCTTCCCCATATCTGTAGGACTGGAGTGAGAAGCTGGTCAAACTTGCCCAGGAGAGGGCAAAGTCCTGCCACACAAATCCCGCTCCTCAGGACCAACCGCTCCGCCACATTGGCTGGAACACCCATCATTCAGCTCATGCTACCAGCTCATTTGCTGAGGTCATTGACTCATGGTTCGAGGAAGGGCGGGATTACATGTACCTGAGTGGGCAATGCAGAGAGAATGCTACCTGCCAACACTACACACAGGTAATGGTTAACAGTACTGGATCTGCCAACTGTGCAGCAACCCTAAGTAACTTTGTCAAAACAAGAAGTCTTAATTCAACTCTCAATTCAATTTGAGTAATTGGCGGGATTGAGTTTGTGTTACCCACATGCCAATACATTGTGTCGCCAATATACTCCCTTTCCCACTCTGTTTCTCTCCAACTCTGTCTGTGTGTCTGTCTGTCCGCCTGTCTCTCTCTCTCTCTCTCTCTCTGCTGTAGTTGGTGTGGGCCACCTCCAGTAATGTGGGCTGTGCCAGACAGTTGTGTCTGAGGGGTGATGCTCTCTGGGAACTGTTTGTCTGTGCATACTCCCCTGGGTAAGAACACTACTTATATACCTGATGTCAGACTTCTCCTCCTGTTTTAGCACTCAGCCTTTGTGTGTGTGTGTGTGTGTGTGTACACATATACATGTGTGTGTGATATGTCTCTCTGCAGGGGTAACTGGGAGGTGAATGGGAGGTTGGTGGTGCCCTATGTGGCTGGTTTCTCCTGTTCTCTCTGCACCTCTTCCATGTCAGGCTGCTTCAGACTGTGGGACCATGTGGGAGGACTGTGTGGTGAGACCCCTATAGAGAACACTCTCATTCATTAAAGGTAGACTCAGTGATATTATGTTGCCACGAGCAGCACCGCAGATATTGCGATGAGTGAGAGCATCTGCGCATGTGCATGGGTTTGCTTCACACTGTTAGTGTTGAAGTTTAGCCTCGCACTTCAACGCTCTTACATGCTGACCAGACCGGACACGTCGCGTGCGCGAGCGTTGCAAACTACATTTTGACATCCATGTTATTCAATTATTGCACCCACACTGCTTGCGCGCACCAACGAGCGTCTGCGTTGCCAAGGGCTAAAATAGAACTCCTTTCTATTTCTGACGCAGATCGCACTGCAAGTCCTGCCTCTCCCATCTCCTCATTGGTTTATAGAAGCAGATATGTGAGTGATTGAAAGACGAACTGTTTTGCCGGTTGTCGTGGTAATACTATGAAAGTGTGGATGCCAATCACCATATAAGTTCAAAGATGAAAAAGCCTGGAGGGAGGAGAGATGACTAGAAATGATTCGGTTGGCCGATTTATGTGTTGATTAATTGTCGGAGTAGAGGACCTTGTGTATTTCAGGTAAAATAACAACTCAATGTTTATATCACAGGACAAATTAGCTAGCAACAGCAAGCTAGCTAAATAGGACAAATTAGCCAGCAAGTGCAAGCTAACTAGCTAAAATGCCATACATGTTTAATGCTTTTCAACCTGTCATTGGTTCAGAGTTTGTTTTGATATTTTAACCTGCGTTTGGTGTAGGGGATAAAATAAATGTATGTGCGATGGCGCACAGTGCAGCCTGTTTGGGATCTGTGTTCTTTTTTTTTAGTTGCTTTTTTTTGAGGGAGGATCAGTTAATATTGCGGAAAGAATGTTGCTTCCAATGTAATTGTCTGCATCATTTCCAATCCCCCATATTTTTGGGGTAAATATATATATCCATACACGCATGCATACATATACACATATATACATACACATACCTATATAGACATACATACTTTTTTAAAGAATATACCTTTATTATTATTCCCCGCAAATCCTACCGCCGATCCCCCAATTGGAGTAAACTAATAAACACTTCTGCTTTTACCTTCAATTTATACATCTTATACACATTTTACAGACACAGTCTACTTTACAATAGTTCTCTCTTGTTTGTTCTTAGTCCTTCCTCTATTTCTGATGTCCATCCAGTTTGATTTCTATTTGTAACTATGCTATTTCACAGAAGTTCCGAACCTATATACATTCTACAGATCCCGTATGTTTTACATTGTTTATCTTGTTATTAGTCCCACCCTTCAGCTCCATTCAACCCCTCCCATCTATCTCTCAACATCATCCATTTCGGATTTCTATTTGCCATATATTTTTCAACTGTGCTGTGATGCTTCACAAAATAATTGAACCTTCCTATTCTCATAGATTCGTAGATTCTACAGATTGTAAATAAAAAATGTTTTTTTTTGCTAAAATAATAATTATATTATTGATTGATTGACTATGGCTTTTCAAATCACCCATTATTGCTATCTGTAGCGTTAGTTCTAGGCAAATGTTGCAATTCTTCAGCCATTTCTGGACCTGTGACCAAAAACCAGCTACATATGGACAATACCAAAATAAATCATCTAATGACTCTGCCTCCTCACAGCAGAATCTGCAGAGCTGGGAAGATAGTATCCCCCATATATATAACATTCTATTAGTTGCAAGAATTTTATATAGTAATTTATATTGAAAAATTCATAATTTATGAATTAAATGAATTAAATTCATAAACCATGTGCCATGGAATGGGTACATGAAAATCTCTTCCCAACTATTTTGCAATTTATATGGCACAACAGTCAGTTTTTTGGTCCTTAAATGAAATTGGTATATGTTTTTATTTATCACACTTTTCTTTAACCATTTATGTTCTTTAATACAGGGCCGACATACAAGTTCCTTACTTTTTTCCCCTTCTACTTGCCTCTTCCATTTTTGTGGTAATGCTGCAATTAATTGGTTGTAATTTTGGGTAGAGCAGACATTTCCATATATCCGTGTTAGCTGCATGTGTGACATAACTCCACCAGTCCTATTTATATCATTCACAAAAATTATACCTTTTTTTAAATGTCTTCGATAAATACCGTTTTTTAATCAATTAGAATATTTGAATTACTATTTGTTCCGTCCTTTCAGGTGGATTAAACTGAATTTGCAACCAACTTTCTAAGGCTTGTTTAAAAAATAAAGATATTTTGGAAATGATTTTCCTTTTCAAACAACCCAAAGTGAGCAGGTGTAATCTGAATAAAGGGGAAAAGGCCCTTCCTGAATATAGGATGAGACATTCGTACCAATTGACTAGAGAACCAGTTTGGATTTAAGTATAACTTTTGTATGACTGATGCCTTTAGTGAGAGGTCTAATGCTTTAATATTTAATCATTTCTGCCCACCAAATTCATATTCGTTATATAAATTGGCCCTTTTAATTTTGTCTGGCTTGCCGTTCCAAATAAAATGGAATATTCTTTGTTCATATCATTTAAAAAGCAGGTCACTAGGTGTCGGCAAAACCATAACCAAATAGGTAAACTGTGATATAACTAAGGAGTTAATCAGGGTGATTTTCCACAAATAGACAGGTATTTTCCTTCCCATGGTAGCAAGATCTTATCTATTTTTGCTAACTTTCTATAAAAATGTATTGGAGTGAGATCATTTCTTTCCTTTGGGATTTGTATACTGAGTATGTCCACATCTCCGTCAGACCATTTAATTGGTAAACTACATGGTAATGTAAAATGTGCATTTTTTTGTGATCCAATACATAATACATCATTAGCTTTTAATCCAGAGAGGATAGTAAAAGTATCTAGATCCTCTAAGAGGCCGTGGAGAGACTCCAATTGTGGTTTTAAAAGAAAACATGAATCATCAGCGTACAATGACACCTTAGTTTTTAAGCTCCGTGTTAGTTGTTGCTGAAATTGACCCACTATGCTGTTTATTTTGTGAACCTATGTCATATAAATGAGTCTATCTTTAAATTAGGGAAAAATGTTAGCATTTTAATCATATTAGCTGTTCCTTACTCAAAGTAGTATCTATTTCAACTAACTCTGTTCTCGACAGATTCTTTTCTTAGCATCTCTTTAGTGCACTAAAAGCGACGTATCACCTCTATTGAGGATGACAGTTCATTATCTATTTTGAGCCAAAGACGTTAAGTGTATTTTTTGCCTCACTTAAAATATTGTCATGTGAAGGGGTTTTCACCTAATCCGGTTTAACAGTATAGCCAACACTTAACCACTTACCATGCAATTATGGCCTTGTCAGATAACAAGCACCAACTGGAGGCTAAATGTATTCATGGAAAAATGAAGATTTTAAGCAAAGGTATTTAGAAAATGTATCTGTGTTCCAGAGACCCCCAGGAACCCATGTCGTATGAGCTGTGGGCAGCATGGCCGTCTGAACATCTCCTCCTGCCAGTGTCATTGTGGACCTAGATTCACCGGACGATTCTGTCAGGGTACCAGTCTATGTGCCTGTGTTTACCAGTCTGACAGTCTACTACAGTTATTATTATCTCTGTGTGTCTGACTAGCCATGCTCTGCAGTGTGTGTGTTCAGGTATCTCTGTAGGTGCATCATGGTCGATATACTGTATGTGGCTGTGTGTGTGTTTCAGTGCGCTGCAGTGTGAAGTGTGTGCACGGCCGCTACAAGGAAGAGGAGTGCTCCTGCAAGTGTGATGTTGGTTATGGGGGTGCTGAGTGTGCAGGTGAGTGTGATGTTGGTTATGGGGGTGCTGAGTGTGCAGGTGAGTGTGATATTGGTTATGGGGGTGCTGAGTGTGCAGGTGAGTGTGATGTTGGTTATGGGGGTGCTGAGTGTGCAGGTGAGTGTGATGTTGGTTATGGGGGTGCTGAGTGTGATGTTGGTTATGGGGGTGCTGAGTGTGCAGGTGAGGGTGATATTGGTTATGGGGGTGCTGAGTGTGCAGGTGAGTGTGATATTGGTTATGGGGGTGCTGAGTGTGATGTTGTTTATGGGGGTGCTGAGTGTGATGTTGTTTATGGGGGTGCTGCGTGTGATGTTGGTTATGGGGGTGCTGAGTGTGATGTTGTTTATGGGGGTGCTAAGTGTGATGTTGTTTATGGGGGTGCTGAGTGTGATGTTGGTTATGTGGGTGCTGAGTGTGATGTTGGTTATGGGGGTGCTGAGTGTGATGTTGTTTATGGGGGTGCTGAGTGTGATGTTGGTTATGGGGGTGCTGAGTGTGATGTTGGTTATGGGGGTGCTGAGTGTAATGTTGTTTATGGGGGTGCTGAGTGTGATGTTGGTTATGGGGGTGCTGAGTGTGATGTTGGTTATGGGGGTGCTGAGTGTGATGTTGGTTATGTGGGTGCTGAGTGTGATGTTGGTTATGGGGGTGCTGAGTGTGATGTTGTTTATGGGGGTGCTGAGTGTGATGTTGGTTATGGGGGTGCTGAGTGTGATGTTGGTTATGGGGGTGCTGAGTGTGATGTTGGTTATGGGGGTGCTGAGTGTAATGTTGTTTATGGGGGTGCTGAGTGTGCAGGTGAGTGTGTATGTGTGTGGGAATCAGGGTTGTGGTCAATTCCATTTAAATTCCAGTCAATCCATGAGTTACATTGAAATTCCAATTCTTTACTGTTTGAATTTAAATGTAATTGACCCCAACCCTGGTGGGAATAAGTTTATGTAGCTAATGTGGCACTGTCTCACCATTACTTTTAACCAGAATGAACCAGACTCCTGTCATCATTGTATCTAAGCCAATGCACCCTTTTCTATTAAGCTTCAGCCTGATTAGATTCAAGTTGTATCTGCTAGTTTGAGCCAGTATGGATTCCAATGTTTACTGTGTTATCAAGCCATATGCATCTCAGGGGTTTTTCTTGTTTGGGCAAAATATTGTCCTCCATCCTCTCTTCTTTGTCCTCTCTCCTCCATCCTCTCTCCTCCTTGACCTGGAAACCGATAAGTGATCGAGTGGTCGAGCAGTGTGTCAATTCGTCAGTAGGAAGAGTTTCCTCCCCTCCTCGATAGCCACCTTTCATCGACGATACTTGTGTATCCTACCGCGGAAGAGTTTTGAAGTCTGTCACACCCCCTCCCTTTGAATCAGCTTTTGTTTTGTCAGAGACTAAGAACATGCACACATTTAAAAACAATATGCTACTTATTGTTTTATCTATAAAATATCTTCCACAACTCACTTAATTTGTTTTGATCACTTTACACATTTATTATGGGATCCACCTCTGTAAACGTCATTTGCCTATTGACGCACAATTGGAGAAGGACCGTCTCATTTCAAGCAATTGCATTTTCATCCACCTTCACTCTGTTCGCCGACTCTCCTCGATTAACTTTGATGTTTTCAAAAGGAGGCGAGTGAGGACGGAGGAGAGAGCACGTAGGAGTTGAGCAAGTCAAAATGATAAAAGGTCGTAGTGTTTATTGTGACCACAATGGACTGCGTTCTGTACATTGAGTTTGAGCCAAGATGGATGGTCAGTGCCTGGTGTCTCCTTTACTGAGGCCTAATGTCTGTTGCTTATGTTTCTGTAGAGAAGCAGCAGTTTCCCTTCCACAGCTGTGACGTGAGGATAGATGGAGAGTGCTTCATGGTGTCTCCAGAGGTCGACACATACTATGGAGCCAAGACCCGCTGTCAGGTTAGAGAGAGTGAGAGTGAGAGAGTGTGAGTGAGTGAGTGTGTGTAACCCATATTGTGGTATGTGTTTGGACCCCAGGAGCGAGGGGGGATTCTGGCCCAGATCCACAACCAGAAAGTTCAGGACATCCTCACATTTTACCTCAGCCAGCTGGAGACCAGCAACGAGGTCACAGATCCTGACTTTGAGACACGCAACTTCTGGATCGGTACGTCCCTTTCACTGTCCTTCTATACGTACAGCCAAATAGCTTTGACAGACTGACTTTAGGAGTTTGTGTAAGCAGCATTGAGATATCTAAAGGTGAGATAAGGATAAGCGTAAGGTTGTGTGTATTGTGTCCAGGGCTGACATATAAACCCCTGAAGGACTCTTTCCGCTGGGACTCAGGAGAAATCCC
The DNA here is from genome assembly GCF_002021735.2 of Oncorhynchus kisutch. NCBI lineage: Eukaryota > Metazoa > Chordata > Actinopteri > Salmoniformes > Salmonidae > Oncorhynchus > Oncorhynchus kisutch. The sequence goes on from NC_034176.2 coordinate 67,844,142, forward strand.
CACATACAACAGCTTCGCCTTTGGACAGCCTGACAACCAGGGGTGAGAGAGTCATAACTTTTGACAACTTAATGATAATAGTAACAACAATTATAACTTTGTATTATCACGTCACCTTGTTGAATGGATAATCATAAAATAATATTATTGTAGTCAGAATCTACAGTAAGCAGGTGGAATGAGGCACTGCAAATGCAACTCCACTATATTTTTTACTGGAATGAACATATTGATACCATCATGGTTATTCTATATTGTGTGGAACACAGGTATAGTCTCACGTAGCCTAACATTATCATCTCACCCTCTGTGTCAGGAGGAGAGAAGCCTGGGCCCATACCCACAAAGCATCTCAGAGTAGGAGTGCTGATTTAGGATCAGTTTTTCCTTTTAGATCAAAAAGGAATATGATTATATGGACAGATCCTAGATCAGCACACCTTATCTGAGATGCTTTGTGGATACGGGCCCTGGACATTGAGGCTACTGTGTTTGAAAGCAGAACTGTTATTTTCTGTCTGACCACCAGATGTCTCTGTGTCCCGTCTCTCCATCTCACTCTTCATCCCTCTCTCCTCTCCCTTGTGTCTCTCTCCCTGCAGCTTTGGGAACTGTGTGGAGCTGCAGGCTTCCAGCGCCTTCAACTGGAACGACCAGCGCTGTAAAACACGCAACCGACACATCTGCCAGTACGGTGAGAGAACACAACTCTATGAGAGACAGAAAGAGACAAAGAGAAGTGAAAAGAGAGGGAGGGAGAGAGAGGTAGAGAGAAACACACAGAGATGCTGAGATATTCTAATCAAGGGAATCTGTCCTCACACTGCATCCAGACTCATTACCATTAGATGTAGCATTCACTGATATATCTTAAAACTCTCTAAACCTGCAGGTGGTTTAAAACACCTGTTGGACATTGACATCACCATGACAACAGATTAAGAGAGAGACTGACAGCAGCTCGTAAAAAATCCTGACATACCTGGTCTCTCTGGCTGAGGGATACTGGAGTGAGTGTTCAGTATAAAACCCGAGCAGAGAACACATAAACACATCACAGCCCTAACTCCTGATCTGGGTGCTGTGTTTACCGTCTGTGTTTATTAGGGAGAGGCTGTGTGACACGGCCCACACGTTTTAATGATACACTCAGCTGGAATCAATGGCACTCAGGGCTCCTCATAAAGAGCCTTCTAAAGATCGATATATGTCAGGCCTACAATGGCACCAAGTGTCTAAACACACACACACATTTCTCCCCTCTATAATTCACCTGTGTGATTGATTCAGAATTGGAGGGTGGTATTGTTTGTTTGGTTTTGGTTAATTGTGTGTGTTCTAGGCAGGTGGCGAGCGCTGCAATCTCATATTGATCATCCAGGGTTGTACTAATCCAGTCAGTGTTGCTGGACGTTTTTTACAGCTCACCGTTTAAAAGCTCTGAATCTCCTGGTGCTGATTGATGGAAAACCATCGGTTCTCTCTTCTTATAGAGAGAGAAGCCTTTGTGTAGAGAAGGGTCAGTAAAGAGGATTGGAGAGGAGTGTGTGGGTGGGTGGGTGGGTGGGTGGGACCAGAGCTCAAAGTGGAGTGATAAGGCTGGTGAAAACAGAACACATGAGAACACAGCTGGACTAGCTGGGATCATGTTTAGCTCAATCCCCTCTACACAAGCACGCTAAAACAAAAGATTCATTGGAGCAACAAAGAGTGAAATGAATGGATTTGACTGTGATTAATAGCTTCCCTACACACACACACTCTCTCTCTCTCTCTCATACCCCCCTGAAGGTATAATCGTGAAGCTGCATTGATGTGTTCTGTTAATTGGCAATAAAATTATAAGTGGAAAGCACAGGGAGCCTGAGGGGTCCACACAATTACCCAGATACAGTGTGTGTGTGTATATATATATACAGTGCCTTGCGAAAGTATTCGGCCCCCTTGAACTTTGTGACCTTTTGCCACATTTCAGGCTTCAAACATAAAGATATAAAACTGTATTTTTTGTGAAGAATCAACAAGTGGGACACAATCATGAAGTGGAACAACATTTATTGGATATTTCAAACTTTTTGAACAAATCAAAAACGGAAAAATTGGGCGTGCAAAATTATTCAGCCCCCTTAAGTTAATACTTTGTAGCGCCCCCTTTTGCTGCGATTACAGCTGTAAGTCGCTTGGGGTATGTCTCTATCAGTTTTGCACATCGAGAGACTGAAATTTTTTCCCATTCCTCCTTGCAAAACAGCTCGAGCTCAGTGAGGTTGGATGGAGAGCATTTGTGAACAGCAGTTTTCAGTTCTTTCCACAGATTCTCGATTGGATTCAGGTCTGGACTTTGACTTGGCCATTCTAACACCTGGATATGTTTATTTTTGAACCATTCCATTGTAGATTTTGCTTTATGTTTTGGATCATTGTCTTGTTGGAAGACAAATCTCCGTCCCAGTCTCAGGTCTTTTGCAGACTCCATCAGGTTTTCTTCCAGAATGGTCCTGTATTTGGCTCCATCCATCTTCCCATCAATTTTAACCATCTTCCCTGTCCCTGCTGAAGAAAAGCAGGCCCAAACCATGATGCTGCCACCACCATGTTTGACAGTGGGGATGTTGTGTTCAGGGTGATGAGCTGTGTTGCCTTTACGCCAAACATAACGTTTTGCATTGTTGCCAAAAAGTTCAATTTTGGTTTCATCTGACCAGAGCACCTTCTTCCACATGTTTGGTGTGTCTCCCAGGTGGCTTGTGGCAAACTTTAAACGACACTTTTTATGGATATCTTTAAGAAATGGCTTTCTTCTTGCCACTCTTCCATAAAGGCCAGATTTGTGCAATATACGACTGATTGTTGTCCTATGGACAGTCTCCCACCTCAGCTGTAGATCTCTGCAGTTCATCCAGAGTGATCATGGGCCTCTTGGCTGCATCTCTGATCAGTCTTCTCCTTGTATGAGCTGAAAGTTTAGAGGGACGGCCAGGTCTTGGTAGATTTGCAGTGGTCTGATACTCCTTCCATTTCAATATTATCGCTTGCACAGTGCTCCTTGGGATGTTTAAAGCTTGGGAAATCTTTTTGTATCCAAATCCGGCTTTAAACTTCTTCACAACAGTATCTCGGACCTGCCTGGTGTGTCCCTTGTTCTTCATGATGCTCTCTGTGCTTTTAACGGACCTCTGAGACTATCACAGTGCAGGTGCATTTATACGGAGACTTCATTACACACAGGTGGATTGTATTTATCATCATTAGTCATTTAGGTCAACATTGGATCATTCAGAGATCCTCACTGAACTTCTGGAGAGAGTTTGCTGCACTGAAAGGAAAGGGGCTGAATAATTTTGCACGCCCAATTTTTCAGTTTTTGATTTGTTAAAAAAGTTTGAAATATCCAATAAATGTCGTTCCACTTCATGATTGTGTCCCACTTGTTGTTGATTCTTCACAAAAAAAGACAGTTTTATATCTTTATGTTTGAAGCCTGAAATGTGGCAAAAGGTCGCAAAGTTCAAGGGGGCCGAATACTTTCGCAAGGCACTGTATATACAGTATATATATATTTTTTTTGAGAGGTAGGGGTGTGGCTGTTCCAGTGTTCTGCACCATGGGAATTGTGTTTTAGGCTAGAGCCACATCTGTTTGTATTCTCCCCTCCTACCCCTTGGCTGTTGGGGGTTCCATTTTGGGCCCTCATTGCCCAAAATGAAAACAAGGCCCAATGAGAGATTACTAGAAAATAGTTTTGTGTGCGTGTTTGCACGCTTGTTTGCACTCGTGTATATATGGTGTTTGTGTGCACGTGGGTATGTACTGTATGTGTGTGGGTTTGTACAGTGTGTGTGGTTTGGGTGTGTATACAGTATGTGTGGTGTGCGTGTTCACGTGGGTGTGTACAGTATGCGTGGTGTGTGTACAGTATGTGTGGTGTGTGGGTGTGTACAGTATGTGTGGTGTGTGTACAGTGTGTGTGGGTGTGTACAGTATGTGTGGTGTGTGTACAGTATGTGTGGTGTGTGGTGTGTACAGTATGTGTGGCGTGTGGGTGTGTACAGTATGTGTGGTGTGTGTACAGTATGTGTGGTGTGTGTACAGTATGTGTGGTATGTACAGTGTGTGTGGGTGTGTGTACAGTATGTGTGGTGTGTGTACAGTGTGTGTACAGTATGTGTGGTGTGTGGGTGTGTACAGTATGTGTGGTGTGTGGGTGTGTACAGTATGTGTGGTGTGTGGGTGTGTACAGTATGTGTGGTGTGTGGGTGTGTACAGTATGTGTGGTGTGTAGGTGTGTACAGTATGTGTGGTGTGTGGGTGTGTACAATATGTGTGGTGTGTGTACAGTATGTGTGGTGTGTGGGTATGTGTGGTGTGTGTACAGTATGTGTGGTGTGTGTACAGTATGTGTGGGTGTGTACAGTATGTGTTGTGTGTGTACAGTATGTGTGGTGTGTGTACAGTGTGTGTGGTGTGTGTACAGTATGTGTGGTGTGTGTACAGTATGTGTGGTGTGTGGTGTGTGTACAGTATGTGTGGTGTGTGTACAGTATGTGTGGTATGTACAGTATGTGTGGTGTGTGGGTGTGTACAGTGTGTGTGGGTGTGTACAGTATGTGTGGGGTGTGTACAGTATGTGTGGTGTGTGGGTGTGTACAGTATGTGTGGTGTGTGGGTGTGTACAGTATGTGTGGTGTGTGGGTGTGTATAGTATGAGTCTATAGAGAAAAGGTGCTCCATTATTAGCCTCCTCCGCTGTGTTGTAGAATATTAATGTTCTCTGCACACTCACGTCTGAATGGAGCCCAGGCTACGATTACTGGGGATTTGGGATACATTCCATACCATTTATTCCCTCTACTCTGTCTATCTCTATTACTCCTCTGTGTGTGTGTGTGTGTGTGTGTGTGTGTGTGTGTGTGTGTGTGTGTGTGTGTGTGTGTGTGTGTGTGTGTGTGTGTACGTCCACAGGTCCAGAGCACATAGCCCTGTGGGAGGTTGGTCGGTGATGAACTCGGCACTCGGGGGTGGAGAGCACAGCATTGGAGGGGTTGGGGAGGTGCGTCGTTTGGGCCGTTCGTTGGACCCTGTCTGGGTGTGTCAAGCAGAAGCTGGTCTTATTGGTCTTATTTCATCCAGTGTTTTTCACGCCAACCCTTGTTGCACATATCCCCTGTTGCTGGTCAGGACTGGGCCTGTCTAACCAACGCAGCAAAAAAGCACACAATGGGAGAACTTCCAAACCAACAGAGTTTGAGCTCAACTTTAGATGGTCCATGGCAGCACAAATCTGTTTTGTACTGTACTGTTTTTTTGTATTGCATATAATTTTTCTCCGACTTAGCTAAATTATGATTCATTTGGATGTTTGCCATAACTGCCTCCCTTCATTGTCAGTTTGATTGTACAATTCTCCCCAATGCACTGAATGTACAGTACCATGACAACCACTATTTTTTTTTCTATTCTCAATCATCCAGTAAGTGAATTAAAACGGTTTGCTACAATGTGTTGTGGGGTATTTTTTCAGACTGGGTAATTCTATTGGTCTCTGTGAGTGTGTATGGTTTTTAGTGAAACTTTTGTGTTCTAGTATGTGAGTGTTTGTTTGGAATTGTTTGTGAACGTGGCACTGTGATGTGTGTCCTACACTAGTTTGGGAAGAGGCCAGTTTTACTCCTGTGTGTTGGGAGCGTCTCTGAGGTGACATCACAGACAGTGTCCAGCAATCCCTATGGACCAGGGATGAGTGTGTTCAGCTGTCTGGCAGGCAGCACTAGGAGGGGAGAGGGGGATGAGGGTGGGAGGATGAGGGGAGGAGTCGGCTGCAGAGAGAGGGATTAAACCAACCTGCAGTGCTGCAGTGGAATCATGCAAATGAACAAAGCTGGGAGAAGGTCACCAGGTTAACAGGTGGGCAGTGGAGGAGGAAGACGAGCAACAGTGTGTGTGTGTTTACCATACCTGCATTAATCAGTGGTGTTAATGCCAAGCTCCACTGCGTAGCCGCACTGCCACTCAACAGCTGATTGGTACAAAAGACAAAACTACTGAAATAGTTGTTTTTAAAATGGAAGTACAATCACCCATATTCACCACACAGAAATCAGCCTTGAGAAATCACTATGAATTTACAGTAAAGAATACAGGGAGGCATTTTGACTTACAGTTGTTCATAGTCGGGGTTGTTCTGCTCTACATTGAACAAACTGATAACGTGGTATTGATTGTAGATGCAGTGAGAAATGTAGATACTGTGTTCATGTGATAGACATGCCTGCCATAATGCAGATGAAACTGGTTTTCGAGCTTCTAACTGTTTGTATGACAATGTGACTGAGTCTTGATTTACATGTATGCATGTAAAGTGTGTGGGTGCACTAGGGCTGGCTGATAATGCCTTTTCACTTATGGGCGATTCATGATATACAGTATCTAGATTATTTGAAGGTTTTTCTAGCTAAGCTTTGTTGTACAATTAAAGGTCAAATACACTGCATTTCAAACAGTCAGCAATAATCAAATGAATTCAGGGCTTGTGAAATTGACTAGGCTATATATAATTACTTTATCTAAATAGTTTAACTGGCTTTTTTTGCAATAATCACTGATCTGGCTTTCAAGTCTGTCTATGAGAAAGCCATTTTTGTTAAAAACCGTGCATAGTGTACATTCACTAATAATGACTAACATTGTAGCAGGCGTTATATAAAATGAACACAGTTCTCAAACTAATCTTTATATTTCAAGTTTTTTGCTAGCTTACAAGGCAAAACCGTTCATTTGTTATGAACACATCCTTCTGTCTGTCTCCAACTGTTTGAACAGCATGTCAGTCTGTCCACTGTCATTCTGTGCAGAGCATTACATTTCCAGAATCAATGTTCATTGAGACTCCAGTTTTAGAGAAGTTGAGAAATAAAAAAAGTATCAATACCTTCTACTCTATTACAGTAAAATAATATCTCAATGTGTTTCTGTGTCCATATGACCGATTCTGTTGGACCACCAAACCTCAAATGCAAATAGCGTGTTGAAACCGCTTATCAGAGAGGAAGAAGTGATGTCATCTTTGTTGTTTTGAGAGGCAGGGGGAGGGGCTTGGTGTGTGTGTGTAAATGGGAAGGTGCACACC